>NC_092412.1:130563512-130878512 GCF_040894005.1 Engystomops pustulosus | reverse complement strand
GGCATTGCTAACAAAAGTGCCAAAAGACTGCTTCCTAATTGTCTTCTATTCTCATTTGGTGCATCATAAGATCAATATCGGAAATGAATAGTTTCCTAAATACTCTTCCACTACTGGGCATATCTTCTATAACCTTATCCCAGCCGATTCATAGAGTTGAATCTAGTATCTAAACACTAGTGCTTACTGATTCATTCCTAATCTGATATACAGTAAGATCAATTATTGTAATGAAATGTGTGTGATAACATTGACATAATGGGTGCAGAAATGAACTTATTTGAAATGAGCTTAGATGAGAGAGGTGAGTGTTCCCAATTGTGTCTCCTCTCCTCATCAGTTACTTCCTTCCTGCTTTCTCATAAGACGAGGTCCTGTGAGCTGATATCACAAGATACATGGCAGAAGGCAAGGGCAAAATTAACCACCGGAACCTACAATTTCCTAGCCAAAGCCAAGAAAGTCCATAGCCCCTGGCCATTGCGAAGGCTTCCTGCAGCTGCGGGGACAGGTGCATGACAGACAAGGGCTTCTATTAGCCAGATCCGAGCCAGTGATCGCAGATAAAGTGCTCAGGGTAGAACCGTGTTCTTCTCCATCTCATACAATGCATAGCAGTAATAGTAGTTAGCAGATGTCTGTCAATACCTGCTAAAGGACAGAGAATAGCTTTTTATTAGCCAAATTGGGAAAGTGCTTGGTGATATAATATGCTATATTGTCATACATACGGTAGGTGTAGACGATGAGTACTGATAGAAACTATTAGAGAATCTGCACATAGCAGTCACATTTATGGTACACATTGTCATACACGGACGGCCCCTAGTGGACAATAGATGAGGAAGGCTTCTTGACATAACGTAGGTACACTACAATGTGTGCAACAGGTGATATATGTCAAAAACATAATCGACCTAATATTCAGATTTTTTCACAGCGTTCATATAATTAACGATGGACAAGTAAAAGAATAAAGACTGACATTTCAGTAGTAAATGATAGGGGTTGATACACACAATATGAAGTCATGCGCTATAGCATGCCATTTGCTTATTTCTAGCATTACAAGGCATCATATTATAAGGCATCTGTCAGTAAATGGCAGGAACAGCATTATTACATGCCGCCTGCAGATGCAGAAAATTACTTTCCAGTGTCTAACAAGAGAGAATATAGCAGATGCATTAGTTCTATGTTAGCACAACTGAGGGTAAAACTGAAGCAAAGTGGTTTGAGGATAAAATAAACGGATGAACCTATGTAGGGGCACCCTCACCTGGGAAGATGGTTGTATGTCTGTCAGTGTCACTGCTAGACAGATCAATAACACACACTTTGCTGGATTCAGGCTCAGGTGTGCTCTTTTCCCAGATTCCTCCACTCTCCCATGTGGGATGTTACTTACATCCTTTATGGTAACTACACGTCCTTCCTGACAGCTCAGGGAACATTCACTGCATCAGTTTGTATCTTAGACAAGTTTTGAGTCTAAGCAGGTTTTTTTTTTACTAGACACTGATGTTTCACCCTCCTGCTTTATCTCTATAGGAAGCTCCTGTCTCATTCTCTAGACACTGTCTGGATACAAGCTCAACTGCATCTCACTGAATCTAATTCTTTGCAGATTTTACACCTATGCCTTTAAGTCTCCCACATATATATAAATTCACATAATTAAGATAGCAATAGTTCTAAGGTTAAAAGGCAGTGAGAGCAGTTATAAAATTTATCTTAATTTTTCTCATTAAAGGTTCAGTAAAGCACATGACCAATTTTCTCATCAGTAGTGCATAGATTACACTATGTACCTTTAAGGCTAATTTCACACGCCTGTTCCTTAAATACATTAAAAATGTAGAGAGTGGAGGTTTAAAGTATCACTTAAAAATGTCATTGACATCAATGTAAATTTTGTGTCATCTGTTATGTTCCGTTACGTTCCATTTATGTTCCGTTATCCATACATTTTTTGGATGGAAAAAAATTATGGAGGCTGGAATACGTTTCCTCTGGGAAAAAAACGCATGGATAATGGATCCATGACAAAACTGACCGTAACGGATGACATAGAACTTACATTGATGTCAATGGGATTTTGAACTGATACATGAAACCTAAGTTAAACCAACATTCTCTTTTTTAACGTAGGGAAGGAATGGTAGCGTGAATTTAGCCTAAGCACATATTCATACAATATCTAACAATAATATATTTCATGTTTCCATACATTTTGACACCAACTCGTCCCATTGAAAAACTGATTCATGATCAATTATTTTCACAAAACCATGCAGCTAATGAAGCAGTAAAAGGCCTACTAGGCTAAGTTCACAATACCTTTCAAACCTTTTAAAAAAAACCCCTTCTTTTAAAAAGTAAAGAACGGAGGTTAAACAAAGGTATCAATTAAAAATCCAATTCACACCAATGTAAATTTTATGTCTGTTATGTTATGTTACACATGCGTTTTTTTTTTACAGAAAAACCTCCAATCTTACCTTTTTTAATGAAGGTAAGGGACAGAGATTTGAACAGTAGTGTGAACTGAGCCTAACAAGTATATTGTAATATTGGCTAGATACTTACTACATTATCCCATCTGTTCTCCTTATTGTTTAGATGGCAATAAAGCTTCAGTTTGTCTTAGTGCTGATATAAATGTCCATAGCCATTATGCATGTGTTTTTTATAAAACGGAAAAAAGTACTACAGCCAAAACAATGAATACATAACGGATGCCTGTCTAATTAAACATAACGGATGACATAAAATTTACATTGATGTCAATGAGATTTTTAATTGATACGTTAAAGCTCTGATCTTTAAATTTTTTAATGGAGGTAAGGAACAGGTAGTGTGAACTTAGCCTTACTAGGAATTATTACATTTTAAACACATTTTTAGATTTTTATGACTTTTGCCCACTTGTGTCTATAGAACTACAGAATGAAATATCAGAAATATCAGAATTATCAGAAATATAAGCTGTTTTAAGATAAACCCATACATCAAAGCATTGCTGCAGAATTTTTCTTTACTTTTCCATTCAAATGTTTTTACAATTTACACAAATGATTTTCAGTTGCAGAAATGTATGCATCAAATCTGTCATGTGTGGAAATATATATATATATATATATATATATATTGGTGAAAACTAATGATAATACACTTTGTAAAGATAATAAATATGAAAGTTAAGAGTTGTTTCAACATTTGTTTCAAGGAAAATATTTTTTTGTTCCCAGATGATGTACTGTTTTTAACAATATCTTTTTAATGTATTTTTAGATACTAACGGAGTTTGCTGGGGCCTGGTGTAAAGAACTTTAATCCAGATCCAGGGTAAATACCGGTTTTCCTTTGTAGCAGTTTATGTAATTACAGCTAAAATAATATGACAAATATGACCATATGTATTGAGATAAAAGGAAACAAAGAGTAATGGATAGAAATAAATATAGATAATTATTTTTATAAAACATTTATAGGAAGTGTTACAAATATTAAAAACAATTCTTGACTGCATTGCAACATTATGTGCTGAAAACAAGTACATGGTTTCTGATTTCTGGAATTTAGAAATGAAGCAATTGAATATACAGTTTAAGAATAATGTAACCATGTATGCTAACACTGCAATTGCTTATATAAAACTAGTGTACATATATTCTCTAAGTTTTTATGTTAGCACTTTGCTTGTTCACTGTATACATATTACATACCAATGTGTATATATTACAGATCCAGAAAAAGTTACCTTCTGCTTAGATGCAGCTGCTTTAATGCCTAAAAATGTAATATTCCCTAAAGATCCAGTATTTCTGAGTTATGAGACAAAAAACTGCCTGCTGGGGTATAAAGTCACCAGGTAGCTTGTTTCAGTATGAAGTAAAACATGCTTAGACATATCTAACTGTAACTTAGATGTCTTGTCTTCGATATTTAATACAACATTCATAAAAAGATGGGAAATATATATATGGTATGTAAACTTGAACTTGCCATATGCTGGTAGAAAATGCATAAAGACATAAGTTTGTGGCTGCTACAAAAGATATATAACACATACCATAACCTAGAATCTATATAATATTAGTTTACTGTTCCAATTAAATAATTTAAAAATATTTTTTGACCATTCTTTGATCAGGTCTGATAGATGTGGTCTGTATATTGAAGATGAATAGATAATTGGATAACACAACAACTGTTTGGAACATGATGATGTCCAGTAACCTATCCTGTAATTATTTTGACCTATTTATAATCCAGAGAAACTACAGACAATACCTACTTTTTTTGTTTTGATTTCTAGTTTTTCAAAAATAGCAAACATTCTGCTATACATCTCTCACAGGAGTCCCTAGCCCTAATTTCCTTATGTTTAACACTCTAAGGTTCATTGCAAAGGTATATTTCCAACCTAAGGCCCTGCATTGAAATAGAACAAACCATTGAGTAACCATGATTTCCTACTTACATACTGAGAACAACCACTAATGGAGTGTTTGGTCTAGTGTATAGCCAAATGACTTTGTGTCTTTGTTGAGTAAACAAATTTTTTTATACTTACACCCAAAGCCCAATTATATGAGACATCATGCCTCGTAATGGGTAAATTATGTATCAATGGTGGAGTTAAATTTCTTTATCTTCTTTTAAGATTACTAATACTAAATCTCTGCAGTACTTCACAAATAATGTGGTTCATATATATATAAAATAGCTGTGAGATTATAAAAACATTTTCACATTTTTCTATATAGAAAGCATATGCCATATATTTATTATTTCTATTCAAATTTTTTTTTCTTTTCAGGAAGGAGAACACCAAAAGCCTAAATCTATACTTTTGTGCATAGTAATAAACAGGCCATTTGCTACCGTAACAAAGTTGTGCCCTATTTGGACACCTATTAACCCCAACCATCATATATTTGGTTGGGGTTACTACCCACTTTGGACTTTAAGTTAATGTATGGCTAGAAAAGGATGTTATATGGATAAAGAGAAGGTCTATGTACACCTATTTGGAAACTGCAGCTCTTTTCCTAGTTCATGGCTTGTGCTCTAGTTCTTTGTGAATTAATCTACCTGGCTTCCAGAGTCAAGACCAGCAAACTCAAAACAAAATAAAGATAGAAAGATTTGTGTTCACGTGTCAAGAAGTTACTGCCTGTTGAAAAGAACACTTAAAATATTAAATTTTATTTCAATCAAATTTACTTCTATGAAATCCCCCTGCAAGGGGCATATGTTATACCATGACCTATTGTAATGCTTTTAATTCAATAAAATTTTGTTGAAACAAAATGTAACCACATGGTAAATATACTTCTAAATATTAAATCAAGTATTGTGTGCCACCCATTCTCACAACAGTTTGCTGGTCTTGACACTCTTCAGCCACTAAAAATTCAGTATTTCAGGCAACTCAGTGTATGTATTTGGGATCCGCCTGACGCGTTTCAACACTCCCCAGCAGGGGAAGTGTGTCATCAGAGGCTTTTGGATATAACCTATATTACTGATGCACAGAATCATATTTGTGTGTGCATCGGCCGCCTCAATAGTGCCGGGTGACGCCGGCCGATGCACACACAGATATGATTCTGTGCATCGGCAATATCCTATAGGTTATATCCAAAAGCCTCTGATGACACACTTCCCCTGCTGGGGAGTGTTGAAACGCGTCAGGCGGAGGACAAACATAGGATTAGATAGAGTGCAAATTATAGGAATGTGAATAGCACTCTACAGGTGGATTGTGTGCTAGCAGTGTGCAGTGACCTAAACTGGTTAAATTATGACTGCGTGTGTGTGACACATATTCTAGTCAGTTGTATGTTCAAGGGGGCGATACATTTGAATGAGAATAGTAACATATTCCCGATCCCCAATACATACACTGAGTTGCCTGAAATACTGAATTTTTAGTGGCTGAAGAGTGTCAAGACCAGCAAACTGTTGTGAGAATGGGTGGCACACAATACTTGATTTAATTTTTAGAAGTATATTTACCATGTGGTTACATTTTGTTTCAACAACATTTTATTGAATTAAAAGCATTACAATAGGTCATGGTATAACATATGCCCCTTGCAGGGGGATTTCATAGAAGTACATTTTGGAGTGATGCATAGCCAGCTACTGTATTAAACAACAGATGAATGGGTGAAGAGGTTGGGGGAGGGCTGGATTAACCTGAAAATGGAGTTAGTACAATATCAGTATAGGTGATTACTAAAGGTTAGTGTGGTAACAAGCATGCTACCATGTGGTTACATTTAAACACTTAAGCAATGTTACTTGTCATATATTCTATACATTAACAATAAAGGCTATAGACAACTAGTGGCCACACCTTCCTAGTCTGTGTGTTTTTATTATGATTTATGATTCTTTGTAATAAATTTATTGTTTAGCTAAGAATGCAACAAGCTATACAATGTTGTGGATTTCAAAAATAGCACACTTGATAACAGAAATGTCTATAACGTTTTGTTAGCAATCCATGCACATGCTATGTGCATATTTTCATTGATATGCATAAAAATTGTGTAGATTATTTTACACAATTGCTTTTCTGTGATTGAAAATACACCCAAGAACTACCAACCACTGTAACTGGAATGGTATGGTTGTATAACTTTCAAGTACACTGTGCCTGGGTTTTCTGTTTCTTCTAGGGAATTCTTCTTGTAATGGATTCAGCTCTGCTTGTAGCTAAGGGTACTGTGATATATAAATAAGAAGAGAAATCCATCTTGCATCAATTTATTGCTAAAAACACCAAAATGTTTACAAAACTCCTGGAATGTGGTTAGTGTTATTAGGTTATTATGTAGTCTTGGTTTTCCAAACAGGAAAACTTACACATTTCATCTTTCTACAGTAGATAATGTTCAATATTTGAAACATCAATTAAGAAAAAATGCCTATTTTGTACTTTGACAACATTTTGCAAGGTATATAGTTTCAGAAAAGGAAAAGCTGGGCTGAGGAATTATAGATCTCTGCCATAATTGAATCTGAGACACTAGCTATATTTTAAATACAAGACCAGGAAGGTGGGAGAAAGAAAATATTGCATTTGTGGCGATCGGATCATTCAGATCAACTTTTGCTAATTGTTTGCAGTTGGAAAGTTTTATTTTTACTTGTAGCAGTCATTAATCAGTTGCTCGTGAGTGGCAGGCAACAGATAAATAACTGTTAGCGATTTTATCCATACACTGCAGTTGTTATTTCTAACTGAGTAGTCTATATATATATAATTCAGTAGTCAGTATTGTGCACTACAACTTCTATTCTGCTGATAATATGTTTATCTTCTTGTAACTGTGCTGTGTTGTTTCTCAGTTATTCTTCCTAAATATTTAGTAGTAAATTAAAGCTTAACAGAAAAGAGAATGGAAAAGAAAAATGACCTCTCATCAATTCCATGTTCCTGCAGTAGTAAGCTCTTCCGGGGCCGTTTTGTCTTGGCTGGAGCTTTTGGCAAGAAGAAGAGCATTATTTTTAAAGGGGTTGTCCAAATAATTGAAATTGTTTGTGTGATAAAAAGTTATACAATTTTCCAATATTTTTCCATGGTCTGACATGGACACACAAGTGCAAGAGAGTTATTATCACACAACTCTGATTACTTTTTTATGATATAAAGGCTTGTGCCCCTGCATGTCCATCAAATGACCATGGACAGATTTATATCCACTGGAAGCAAACAGAGAAGCTTTCTATAGAATAACAGCAAGCAGAGATGAAGAAAATCATGAGGAATTGATATATTGGAAATTTACCTTTATTACACAATTTTCATTACCTAAAAAATATTAACTGTTTGCTAAAAGTGAAGAACCGCTGTAACAATGATTTCAACGTTTTCCGTTTTAGTATCATTATGGCCTAAACTGAGTGTGAAAGAGGCAACGGTCTGGAAAATGTCTGACTTTTTATGGACTTATCCCAAAATTGTAAGACCCTGTTGTCAATGTCAAATTATAGGGGAAACAGGATGTCCCAGATGGAATGTCTGGCAATAGGACAAAAAGTGAGGGAAGATTGACAATAATGCAAATTGAACCAATTCAATAAACCGAAGCATCTGTGCGTAACGTGCGTCGGGTCGTATCTATATCGGCCTTCCCTCTGACTGCCCTTCGTCTGCCTTTTACCATGCCTGTGGGTAAGTGTGAAATGCATAGCTTAAACTTTTAATACCGGAAGGTACCTCCGGTATATCGAATTGGTTCACTTTGCTTTATAGCCAATCTTCCCTCACGTTTTGTCCTATTACCGGACATAGTTATATTTGATATTCAAATTTGGCACGCTTTGATTTCGGGGCATACGGCGGAGGGGGGGTCATGGGTATCCTGTTTCTCCTATATTTTGTAATTCCCCAAAGTCTTTTGGGAGTTGTATATGTGCATTATTTGGAATGTTACTAAAGTATATACACATTTTTTCTAAACAATTTCTAGCTCTTTGTTTTGGCATTGTCGGTTCTATATTTAACCCTGCCATTAAAATTCCAAAAAATAATGGAAACTTGCTGACCCCACCATTCCTTAGAAGGGTCACATTTGGTAGGTGCCATTATTTGTAACTTTTTAATATCAAAACACTGATGCATAGCTCATACTAAACTTCTTGAAGTCCCTGCAGTAGTTATTAATTTGCTTATATTTTACACCCCTTCTAATTTGGAAAGTGACAGAAAACACACATCAGAGCTTCCCAGGATTTTATTTAAACTATGCTGCTTGAGATATTGATGCACCCAGGTGTGTGAGACTGTAGATCTATTCCTTTCATGTGTAAATACAAATATGTTTTGGCCGGTGAAGGCATGTAAAAAATCCATCTCCACCAGAGTTTTGTGTTTTCTGCCATGCATGCCACTTTGGGTCTGACATGTGGAGAGCAGGGCAAGCAGGAGAGGGGAAGAGAACATAATGGAAAACCACATTGCTCATAGCTTGTACACCTAAAAACAGGCCTACAAGCTGATAATTAGTCGCAATTTCTGATGTAGTGCAGGGAATTGCGACTTCTCCACCCAGTTTATTGTCACGGGGCATCACTTCTCCCCCTCCCCCCCCGCCTACAAACTGTCTACAGGTTTGTCACAATTGTGGCCTGACATAGAAGAACCCGGTGGCACAGCACATTGTGGCGGGCACATTTATCAGAAGGCTAGCTCAATTAGCACTAATGTATTATAAATGTGCCACTATAGC
This sequence comes from Engystomops pustulosus, assembly GCF_040894005.1. Classification (NCBI taxonomy): domain Eukaryota; kingdom Metazoa; phylum Chordata; class Amphibia; order Anura; family Leptodactylidae; genus Engystomops; species Engystomops pustulosus. The sequence goes on along the minus strand of NC_092412.1, from coordinate 130,869,261 downwards.
TGAAATCTTCACCTGGTCAAACCTCATCGAAACAGGTCCGATCTGGAGGAGATTGTGTCCAGCTGCTTTGCACTGGCAGAGGGGGAATAATAAGACTGGCATCAAAACCCCAGTCGTAATAGGTTCCCCCCATTATGTCTAATTTGCTAATTTCAAATAATAGAAGCATTCAGAGTGATATAACATTTATACTGAATTTTCACTTGCCTTGCAAGTGTAGTGAAAATAACTATTGGCAGTACAAGATTTTGTGGATCAGAAATGAAATAATTTTTCAGTGAGACACCTCTTTATCAACTGGAAATAATCAAAATCTACCAAAATCCCTTGTTTATAGATTGGTTGTAAAAATCATTGCCAGCATTACATAGTCCTGCTACATTTACCCTTGTATTCAAGGTAGGGAAAGGGTTTGATGCATTGAAAATTAAAGGGGTATTCCAGGAATATGAACGTCTGATACAAAAACACATAATACTATAAATATATGAATGTAACACAACTTAATGTCATTAATCACAAAATGGAGCTTAAATAGTTTGACTTTATGATTCACAAAATTTTATGGCCTCTCTAAAGTTAACACCAAGATGGCTGCCACTGGAAACTACAAGTCCCAAGATCCTTTAGTTCTCAGTAACTCCTCCTACCTCTTATGCTCTCCTCCCAGTGATGATCTAACAGGTTTTCTTGCTCTGTTACCATAGTAATGATGTGTAACTGCCATCACCACAACACTGGCCATACTGGATGCACTGCAACCAACTGACTACAGCCAAACGTAGTGATGATCACATGACCTGCCCAGGCAGGACATGTGATGTGCTCTGCAACGGACCACGCGGAGGAAATTAGAGGACTGATTAAAGGGCCAGTAGCATTTTAATTCTTCATTACAGTCTATGTCACCAGCATTTTCTGCTAAGGGGAGCAAAATTTTAAATAACAACTTATTACAAATTAGCTTATATTTTAAGGACCCATTTGTATATGAATTATGCTGATTCCTGGAATACCCATTTAAATGTGAAAAATAATTTCTGTGATATAAAGCATAGCTATATCTACTGCTGTTGACAAAGTGGTCATAAACTCAACTGTACTAAAAACAGTACAGAAGTACAGTGAAGGACAACTAACACCATCTAAATTAACATATTTCCCAGAATCCCCCAGTGGAACATCAATTGCATGAGTAAATCAGCAGGTGATGGACCTAGATGGGGCTTCTGTGATGTAGTCAGGAGCCCCTGAAGCTCATTTTCATAATTTTAAAATACATTTTTTCAAAAACGGAGCTATAAGAAGCATATAGAAGAACAGATTCTGTTTCAGGAGGCACACGCCAGCATGCAAGTGTACTTGGTTTAGGAGCACTGCATCCAAGTGGTAGATTTAATTTAAGGGGTAGGACTGCTTTACTAGGTGGCTAAAAGACAATGGGGCAGATTTATCAAGCAGTCTGAAAGTCAGAATATTTCCAATTGCCCATGGCAACCAATCACAGCTCCCCTTTAAAATATTCATGAGCACTGGTGAAATGAAAGCTGAGCTGTGATTGGTTGCCATGGGCAACTGGAAATATTCTGACTTTCAGACTGTTTGATAAATCTACCCCAATGTTTCCCTCATCCCAACCTGGAAAACATAATTGTCTATGTCACATAATCTAAATAAATATTCCACATCCCCATATAGTGCATCATAATTAGTATAGAGAAGCTAGAAAAATTACTCAATATTATATACAGGCAGTCCCCGGGTTACGTACAAGATAGGGTCTGTAGGTTTGTTCTTAAGTTGAATTTGTATGCAAGTCGTAACTGTATATTTTATCATTCTAACCGAAGCCAGTATTTTTTGGTCTCTGTGACAATTGGATTTTAAAAATGTTGGATTGTCATAAGAACCAGGATTAACAATAAAACTTAATTGCAGACACCTTTGATAACTGTTACAGCTGATCATTGTAACCAAAGGCTAAAGTACAGTAAATTACCAACATCCAGAGGTCCATTTGTAACTAGGGCTCCTCTGTAAGTCGGGTGTTCTTAAGTAGGGGACCGCCTGTATAAACTTGCATATGAAAAGAGTTCGCTTCAAGAATCAACAATTTTGGCATCCAATGTGCAAACATTTCCTAATCATCCTAATAACTATTTATATATTGTTTGTTGCATATGACACTGTTTTATTAGAAGGCAGCTCCTAATAGACTTCAATAAATGGAAGTTCTGGAGGCCTCTTTATCTCCCCAGTTGCCAGAACGACTCATGCGCGCTTCATGTTAAGCTATGGTCGATGGTGAGTTTCAGTCACAGAGGTAGTCTTTTCCCTCTAGCTCAGTGACGGTGAACCTTTAAGACACCGAGTGCCCAAACCACAGCTAAAACCCATGTATTTTTCGCAAAGTGCCAATGCGACAATTTAAGTCACAGGTTTAAATCGTATAGGCACCTGAGGACACCAATACCGTAGAAAGAAGGAGAAGAAGTTTGGATTATCAGTGTAGCTTCCTTCTAGGGTCCTGGGACTGCAAGAAGCCTTGAAAGTCTGGCAAACCCAGCACTGGGGTGATGGCACGGGTGTTCATAGAGAGTGCCATAGGTTTGCCACCACTGCAGTCTAGCTAGCTACTTAGCATAGTTTGTTACTGATTATGGTATCCAAAGCAGTAGAGGAAACCTGCCAGCTGTCCACTGTCACTAATTCTGACATCTACAGTTTTAGTGCAGCTCAAAAGGATTCCATCCCAGCCTTTATCTTGTTTACTATGACACATTAATCATAGTAAAAAAAATCTCCTTTTTATTATGCAAATGAGCCTTGGTACATAGAGTGAGTCTGGAGACTTATGAATAAGCCATACTGCTGATTCAGGAAAGATGCTGATTGTACCTCAGTATCAGATAATACTGCTTATTCTCATGGCTGTATTCTCAGCGCATTTGTCTCTTTGGTAACAGAAATTTTAAATGTCCTCGGCATGGAACAATGGATGTAGTGACCAGGAAATACACTGTGTGTTCATACACTATAGAGTAGGACATCCCAAAAAAAGGAAAATAAAATTAAAAAACTTCAAAACACAGCAACAAAAAAGTAAAACAAAACGCCTAATTATGTGGGGCCATCCCGAGGGCAATCCACGCAGATAATGACAACAGAGTTAACCTTAGACACTTGGTAATACATTCAGGTAGCGATCAGCATGGAAAAGGGAGGTGCTGGGGCGTGCATAAATAGCAGCCCGGAGCGGCGGACATCTTGTCCCCACGCTCCATGCTTCAAATGATAAGTTTCTTTTATAGGTGATCCAGGCGTGTCAAGACTAGAGGAGGGCAGCTCTGGGATCAACATTAAGAGAAGCATAAGTAAGTATTTCTAGGTGTGTTTTTGTTTTTTCAAATGGTATTTCCTTTAGGTTAAGGTAACATCCACATGAATTACATGATACAAGGTTTTAAAACAAATATTGCTCTAAAAACTTTACAACATCTTCTGCCTATTCTGGTGTCAACTGTTTCCAAGGTAAGTGACAATCAAGCACCTGGCCTTTCTTATGATAAAAAATGTAAAAATATGATGGAAGGACAGTAATCAGATCGGTCTATGCCTATGCAGTCCTATAGACAATAAGTGGTTATTTACTATGTTATAATAACATTATTTTTTACCAACTCTTTATTTTCAATTTTCAAAGAAATGTACATGACATAACAGAATTACAGTATGCCGAATTGTAACATAACAATAACAGAAAAAAGTAAAGTGTCAGTATCTGTCCAGTGAACCTGCAACCACAACCAGGCTTGGCGCTAGCTGTCAGACTGGTTAAGTGGTGGCGAACTCACCCTGCAACGTCCCTGCGGGCTAAGGCCCTGCCTAAAGCAGAACCCACCATCAGGAACCTAACTGACAGTCCCTGAGCGACCCTACAAGATGACAGGAAGACTCACTTCGTCTGGCAGCTGCTGGATGGTGGAGCGAACAGGTAACTGGAATGCAGGAATAGACCAGTGTTCACACTGGTGCACAGAATACTAACACAGGACTGAGACAGGGAAAGCAGGATTACACTAGGAGGTAAACGATACTCAGGGACAAACAACAGATACAGGACTTCCTGCGGGATATACACAGGTCAGGTCAAGATCAAGCGGGTTAATACAGGTCAGATACAAGCAGACAAGCGGAGACAAACAAACTGGGTCAAAACCAAGATGGCTGCATAGGTACAGAATCGGATACAAAACACAGAATACCATACAAGCTATACATTTTTTTTTTGTACAAAGCTAAGTGAGGGGTTGTTTTCTGCATAACAATTTGCACTTCATAGTGACAATATTTAATATTCCATTCTGTGTACTGGGAAGCGGGAAAAAATTCCTAATGCAGTGAAATTGGTGAAAAAATGCATTTGCACCATTTTCTTGTGCGCTTGCATTTTACAGCTTTCCCTGTGCTCCCCAAATGACACATCTACTTTATTCTTTGGGTCAATATGATCATAGGGATACCAAATTTAACCCAAGGCTGTCATAGTAACCTATCGCTGCCCCCCGATGACCTCACAGGGAGTGGCCATTCAATCCAATATGGTGGCGCCTATGCTCCATGAGGATTTAAATGCCCCTGGAGGCATTTATATGGTTAACCCCTTTGATCGGTGCCAGCAATATGCAGCAAACACCCACCTGGTACGGAGAGAGCTCAGGCCGTGAGCCCTCTCTGTCCTCCCAATCCCAATGTGCACCATACTATTAAGATGCCTCAGTATACCCATTATAAGATCATGTCAGAAGTGGTGCGAAACGTGTTGTCTTAAGTATGCACTTTCCAATAAAAGGCTATCACCACCTGAGTGGCTTAATGCCTAATCGAATGTCCTCTTTTTCTTGGGTCTATTGTGGACATCATAGTCCTTTGAAACACCCCCTATGTTGACTGAATAAAGTATAAGATCATGCACCTATATGAATTCTATGCCAGGTCCTGCATGGCGTTAAATTCAGCTATAAGAGACACCCTGTCCACCATATACCCTTCCCAATCATGCCCACTTTAAGGTTGGCTTGGTGTATATGGCATGAAAATTTCTCCCCTTGATGTCTTTAAAGGTACCACTGGAATGAGAAAATTAAAAAAAAAAAATGTAATCACTAATTTTTTCTTTGTGATGCAGGAACTTTCATTAGTCAAAAATTATTGATTTGCACCAATAAACATATTGTTATGAGAAAGAAATGAAGATTATTATTTGTTTATTATGTTGGTATTACTTTTGGCTGAATTATCTATGTAAGCATTACAGGAATAAAGAATAAACCATTAGACACAAGCTTTATCATTTGGTTGTGATTTTATATTACTGCTGCAGCTAAATGAAAGATCTGGAGCTCTACTTCACAGATAGTTGGAAAACTGTTCCACTGCTGCCACAGGCATCTAGCGCTTAGAGAAAGCAAACTCCACAAATCTATTTCAATCTTTCTATGTCAAATCAAACTTAGATTGTTTATAGTTTGTTTTATGACTTAAGTTTATGTTTAAGACTTACCCTGCATATAAATCTCCAAAGCTCCAAAGAAAATATACATATTGTACTCATTACAGGCTAGTTAAGGGATTAGAACCAAATGACGTAACAATGCTTTACCCATTCTGGAGAAATTCCACAGCGTGTCTTCAAAATTCACAATGGCAGCCATAGATGAGAGGCCCAACAAGTTCTTTTCGATATACCTACAGATATATATTTATTGCAAAATGTACAATTGGGAATTTAGTATACAAGAAGGGAGTAACAATAGCACAAATTGGTGGACAATCAAGAACTATAAAATGTAGTGTCTGCTGAGAATGGAAAAGATAAAAACTAGAATGTGTGCCCTTGTACATAAAGAATGAAAGCAATGTGCTGCCTAATTGCTTTCATTTGGAGAACTGTATCCAGTATTATTACATGACACAGAGCTCACAGAATGAAACTATTGTGTTTTCCCATAAAATTAGATCACCAATATACCCTGGATTTATCTATCAGTCAATTTATCTAAGGTATCTCTGTATACATGGGGGCAGAACTCCCATTTATTTTCTTTATTAGGATTTATTACATTTTAGGAATGAAACATTTCACCTCCTTGATAATGATGGGGCAACATCTGTTTTCCTTTTAGAAATCTTGATAAGACCTCTGAATTTTGTTTTCTTTTCCTTCTCCCCCCCTTTCGTAAGTAGGAAAATGACTGGAGCAGCTGCACTAATGTTGTGTCATCATGGCAAACGTTTATTTCTTGAAGTTGCGACACAGTGTCTCTTCAAAGACAAATTATTATGAAAAGTGAGGTCAGTCACATGGTTTAAACATTTCTTAGTGCCATTAGAAAGGTAATGCCGGAAAATATATGTAACATCTCTCAAACACATGTATGAAAGCTAGTGTTTGTACAGCCATGGTTTCAACTGGTTAAAAAGAGATTTTATTTAGTTCTCTAGCCTCAGCATAGTAAATGTGTACCTTGTGAGTGCTGGTTTATGCTTTTTGATGGTTCTTATAAAGTCTAAAACTTACATTACAAATATAGATAAATAGGCAGTCACGGGTTATGCACATGGTTCTGTAGGTTTCTTCTTAAGTTGAATGTGATTATAAGTCAAGAGAGGTATACTTTGAAGGGGTAACCCCAGACAAATCATTTGATGGACTTGTGACAATTGTATTTAAAACATTTTGGGTTGACAAAGGATAAGCAATATAGCTTCAATGCAGACACCTTAAAGCTAATCTTTAAAGCCTATAACTAAAGTTTAGCAAATTAGCAGCATCCAGAGAGCTACACCTGAGATCGCCTGAGTGGGTAAGAGGGTCATCTGTAACTTGCGTGTTTTTAGGTCAGAGATATATGCAAACTTCGATCTTTTATATGCAAACTTACATAGGAACTAAGAACATGGGGTTTAACACCTGTAGGATTAATATTATTACATTTTATAAGAGGCTCCAGATTTTTTTCTAGATTATGCTAATTTACAATAGACATAACCAGGGAACCCTTGAGGTTAAATGGAGGTTAAATTTAGTTATCATTTTACATTTTTAATTTATATATTTTTAACATTTTTCTTAAAAAGGTTTATTCAGTCTGTTTCAATCCCTTCTAAGCATTAATTATTATAGAAGATGAGGCCCTGGGTAACTTCATTTATCTACAGAGAAAATATGGGGAATTTATTAAGACTGTCATTATGGCATCTTAATTCCCCCCCCCCACCAGCACTTTGCATACTGGATCCTCTTAGTAGATCTGGATGCACACTGGATGTTTAGACCAGATCTGACCTGGCATAGATATCACTTTAGTCTCCATCAGTTTTCTGGTAGATATGGTTTAATTCTTCCCATGACCAGAGAACCAGGAATCAACTGAGAAGATCGCTTTAACATCTCTACCTATCATTAGGAGTTGATTTTATAACTTGTAGGGGGGAGTGGGTGGTATACATTTTTGGGTACTTTCTAGGGCACTAAAATGCCTAGCACATAATGGGGCACATTTACTTACCCGTCCCGTCGCGATCCCCGCTGTGTGTTGTCCGACGAGGACTCGGATCATCAGCCACTCACATAGCTTGTGCGCCCGATTTCCTGCATCCGTCGCTTCCCCCGCTGAGGTACGCCGGAGTTCACCTTCTTCTTCCCAGTGCATGTGATTGCTGATCTTGCGACACACTTTCTTAAATTCCGCTGTTTGTCTGAGTCAGTCGGGTTGTCCGTCGTCCACGCCCCCCGATTTGTGTCGCATGCAAGCCGGCACCGATGCGCCACTATCCGATCGCGTGTGCCAAAAACCTGGGGCAATTCAGGGCAAAACGGTAAAAAGTCGTGAAACCCGACGAAAATGCGCTGTTTGGACCCTTAGTAAATGTGCCCCAATGTTTTATTTGTTTTATTTGATATCAAAATGGTCACTTAGAAATGACAAGGATGTAGGGATTCAAATTGGAGCTCTGCTGATATTGGAAGAGATGACTATTCCAAGAATTTATTGTATGTTGCTGTAATTAGAAACTCACTTTCCTTTGTGGTATAGCAGAAACAGTGAAAACAGATAAGAACCATAAAACATTCCTGGTCATTTTCCAAACTCCTGCATTCCCAGAGTAATTATCCAGTTCTTTCCTGACCTTCTCTTCCCTCAGTGTTTTATTAATTCAATTATTGTCATTTTTCATATTTAGTCTATTAATATATGTATTTCAGAAAGCTCCAGTAACCATAGAAGATCAAAACATGGTGTAGTATATCATAAAATTTAGCAGTGTCTTCTGAAAATCTATGATTACGGATTATAAATAAGAGCACAGAAAATTCAAGTAAAATAATGCAGACCTGCAGGCCTTGATCTGACATACGATGCAATCACTGCAGAATACATTTAGTTATTTAAATCCAATCTTTATATATACCAGCTACTAGGTAAGGCTCAGTTACACATGTGTTTTCAAGTTCTGTTATCCCTACTGTTATAACAACATAGAAGGATACTAGCACAGCAGCCAGCATGTTTTTGTCCACTAATGAAAAAGGGGAGATCTTCCTTAAATTGAAGTTAAAGGGGTTGTCCACTTGTAGCAAATAATTAATATGGTTTTTGTAAGGAAAAGTTTTACAATTCCTCATGGTTTTCTAGCTCTCTGCTTCTACAGACTGCTTCTATGTTTACTTCCAGTGGATAGAAATCTGTCCATGGTCATGTGATGTCACACTGGTGCATGAGCCATTATATCACACTGATTATTATCTGTGATAATAACGGCTTGTGCCCCTGCATGACATCACATGACCATGGACAGATTTCTATCCACTGGAAGTAAACATAGAAGCTGCCTATAGAAAGACAGGAAGCAGAAATCTAGAAAACTGTGAGGAATTGATAGAAAAAGTATGTTGGAAAATTGTATAATTTTTCCTTACACAAACAATATCAATTATTTGCTATGGGGAACGGAATTTAGATTTTCCGTTAAGGGTTCACAAAAGTGTTGGGATTTCGTTTAAGGTTTGGTTCACACCAGCGTCATGGGTTTCTGTTGCACTCAACAGGAGAGTTTGATAAAACTAAGAACGCAATGTGAACGGAATATCTGTTTACCTTTCTTCCCCATTGACTTCCTTTAATTTTTTTCCGCTGTTTTATAACGGAGAGGGGAATGGAGCCAGCTTAGCTTTATTTACCTCAGTAAAAATAAAAAGGATGATGAATAAACAAAAGGTAAACTGAAATGAAAGAAAATATAATGTCAATGAATACATTAGCATTTCATAGTTTAAACAATGGACACATTGGGGCTTATTTACTAAGGGTCAGGCATTTGTATTGCACGCGCCGGTTTACATGCGACACAAATCGGGTGGCAAGCTGTTGGATTCGGATATACTGCGAGATTTAACTTAAAAATTGTGGCAAGCCATGCACTTACATGTATCCGGAGGAAGATGGTGAATTTCGGCGGACCTCAGCGGGGAAGGGACACATGTAGGATATTGGGAGCACGATCTTCTTGAATCGCGGCACACTCATTGTCATCGGACAATGCACTTTCGGGATCTCCTCCGGACCGCGTAAGTAAATGTACTGTATTGTTTTTAGTTAATGTCAGTTATTGTCCATTTTTAACATTTATTATGAATACGATACTAGTATAAATGTCAGTGAGCCATATAATGTAAGATCAATCTATCAATTTTTCGATCTATCTCATGACTATCTATCTATATAATATAAGCAAAAAAAAAAGAATCAACAGCACACCCGGATTAGTGGAAAAAAACATTACGAATAAATCCTACTAATAACTAACTATATGACCCCCAGAAATCCAAGGTAGATATTGCAAATATTATAGATTTTATATGTTTGCTTATTACAAATACCAATTGGTTCTTATTAATTTTTATTCCCCCTTAAAAACCATTACAGGAGGTCCCCTATTTAAGAACACTCGACTTACATACGACCCATAGTTACAAACGGACCTCTGGATATTGGTAATTTCTTGTACTTTAGTCCTTGGTTACAATAATCAGCTGTAACAGTTATCAAATGTGTCTGTAGTGAAGCTTTAGTGTTAATATTGATTTTTATGACAACCCAACATTTTTAAAATCCAATTGTCACAGAGACCAAAAAAGTTCTGGCTGGGATTACAATGATAAAATATACAGTTCCGACTTACATACAAACTCAACTTAAGAACAAACCTGCAGACCCTATCTTGTATGTAACCTGGGGACTGCCTGTATATTTGTAAATAATTTAAACATTAGATAAGTCAATAAATAAATAGATACATTTATGCATATAGAAACATTTATATGCATATATAGCTTACATTGTATAATAACCCCATTGTGTGTAATAAATGAATAAGTACATCATTGAACCAACTAGAATTCATCAGATATCCCATTATATCAGTTTTACAACAGCAGATGAAGCAATTCAGGTTTAGGTATATAAATTAATACAAATATAAAGATATAGATAGATAAATAGATACATTTTCTCTGAGAGACTCCATTAAAAGATATATTCAAAGGAATTTGTAAAATATTAATGATAATAACCTAGGTAAATACATTCAACAAGCTATAAGTGATTAATATTATAAGAAGGTAGCCTGATAACTTCAGCCTGATACTGGGTTTGATATGTCTGAGTTTGAAGTGCTTTTTTCTGGAAAAAAAATGATTTCTATCAATGATGCCTAACTGAACATAACGGATGACATTAAGTTATGTTTTACAGTAAAGTCAACGGGGATGGAAAGTAAGTGTCAGTTTTTAAATTTTTTTAGATGAAGAAATAGACAGATATCGATAAACAGAAATAGGTAATATATAAATATATAGATAGAAAAATAGATAGTTATATATAACTATAGTTATATATAACTATGAGGTATAGAGAGAAAGATACGTCAGGAAATAGAAATGAGAGATTAATAGGTAGATAGATTGAAAAGAGAGATTGATAGGTAGGTAGAAATGAGATATCTATACATGACATATATGAGGGATAAATAGACATGCAGGGGGGGGGGGGAAATTATGAGTGCTTCTATGACAGTTTCCACTCTTTTTTTACGCAAAACTATGGCAGGTCTGACCTGGCGTGGTTTTGCATGCCAGACGCCGCCTACCGGATACATCAAGAGGCCTAAGCTTCTGTGTAATTTCAATTTTTTAGTTCTCACTGTGTATGCTTGTTTGACTCTCCGCCTCCAGACTTGTAAGTCTGGTGCTGGCTGGCTTCACAGAAACAAAGCATCTGTGCCACCATGCATTGCGGGAGCAATTAATAGTTAGCAATGCCGGCATCAGCCAGGTTTGCGCAGGGCCGCCGCTAAACTCACAGGTGTACAAGGATACTGCCAAGAAGGACAGAACCTAAATAAAACCCTTAGTAGCCAGGCTACCACTACCACCACTACTGCCCCGGCAGCCAGGCTACCACTACCACCACCACTGCCCCGGCAGCCAGGCTACCACTACCACCACCACTGCCCTGGCAGCCAGGCTACCACCATTACCCTGCCATTGCCCCGGCAGCCAGGCTACCACCACCACTTTGGAGCAATGCGGGATTGCCAAGAGGTTATGAAAACCCCAAAAGCATACTTGAAAAGTAGACAATAAGGTATTGTTTGGAGTTTGCGGGTGGTTTCTTAATTGACACGTTTCCTTTAATAAAGATTAACCTAGCACAAGAATTATAAATTACCCCATTTTCTAAATTGCCTTCTTCATATTATTCAATAAAGCATTTTGCCCCCTCAGGTACCATTGTGCAATGGTTGGTGCACAATAAAATTGCTATTTTTTTTTTTTTTTTTAAAAGGTCTAAATGCTGTTTACTAATTTTGTAAAACAAAAACCAACCCACATGTGTCCCTGATCTTTTGCTTGGAAATTCGATAGGCCTCTTGAATAAAAAAAGCATTTGAGACCCAATAAGGTGACTTTCACAGCATTAGAGCACAAGCTCTAATGAGAAATTTAAAAAAACCCTCATTTTAAAAATGGCAACCTTCAAACAGAGACAATTGCAATTTACTTTTAACAAATTCATTGTAAAATATAGTGGTTACGGCTTGAACCACTTTGAAAATTAAGACTCTAGTTATTATGCATTTGTTTCCAGGATGTAAGAAACACCCAACATGTGGACCTAATCTTTTGTCTAGAAATAAAATGGGTCTCGGAAATAAAGGAACATGTATATTTGTGTACTTCGAACAATAACTTAGTGCCATATTTTATACTATTAACAAATATACATTTATAGGTATCAATGATGAGATGAGATAGGTTGAATTATCTTCTGGGGAGCCCTACCCATCACCCAAGATGGGCCAGACCTTGAAATCAACGGTTCATGCTGGACACAGATTGCTTCTTTTCCAGCCATGGATATTAATGTGTTAGAACAGGTGTAGGGAATCTATGGCTCGGGAGCCAGATATGGCTCTTTTGTTGGCTGCATCTGGCTCTCAGGCAGATCTTTAATAAATAGTGATGACTGCTGTGTCTCTTAGACTGATCACTGGACACAGGCTGCGATGTTACCGCTGCCTATGTCCTTTGTACGGCCCAGGTGCCATCACCGCCATCCCGCCAGGGAGCGCTGGGAAGTGAATATTCATTCATTTTTTCTGCTGTGGCTACCTTCTACTTGGGAGCATGTGCTGTGGCTACCTATCTACTTGGGGGCATGTGCTGTGGCTACCTATATACTGGGAGTATGTGCTGTGACTACCTATATACTCGGGGGGTATGTGATGTGGCTCTCTATTTACTTGGTGGCATGTGCTGTGGCTACCTATTTACTTGGGAGCATGTGCTGGGGCTACCTATCTATGGAAGGCATGTGGTGGGTGTGAGGATTTTGAGTAGTGAACCCCCTGACCCCTGCAGATGATGATGTAAAAAGACTCCTGGGACCAGAATCTAAGTGGCTCCCGGTCTTCAGCGGAGCCTGCCGCAAAGCAAGATGGTCTTGCTGCAGTGTGGTGCCACCAGGTCGTTCCACAGGCACGACTTGTCCACGGTGGTAGCCAAGGTCGAGGTACAGGATCACTAGGCAGTATTGTGGTCAGGAACATGCAGATGGTCAAGGCAGGCGGCAATGATGTGAGGTCGGGAATGGAGCAAGAGATCAGGGCTGGCAGGGAAGAACAGAATCAGGAACATGTCCGGGGTCAACGGGAGGTCAACACTTGGGAAGGAAACACTGTGGAAAGCTTTCTCATAGGCATGAAGCACTAAGATCCGGCGGGGAATGCTGGGAACCGCCAGTTTTTATAGGAACCCAGAAAGTGGGTAACGCCAATCAGCGGCACGCTGGCCCTTTAAATCTGCAAGTTCCGGCACGCGCACTGGCCAGCCAGGACAGGAGCAGGATTGTGGAGAGGTGAGTGAGCTCAGAAAGGGGCGCCACCACAGAGAGGGGCACGGGTGACCTGTGATCCAAGATGTAAATCTCAGGGGCACCCGTGACACTGGGACTACCTATCTACTGGGGGGCATGTGCATTTGAAAATATGTGGCGTTCATGGCTCTCTCAGCCAAAAAGGTTTCTGACCCCTGTGTTAGAACCTTATAGGGGTTATCTGGCTGTTAAAAATTACTTATGGCTGTGTGCAGGGGTGGGCTAGTTAAACATAATAAACATTACCTCCTCCGGTGATGCCGATGTCCTGCGTCTCAGCCCCTTCGATTCGTGCCCCTGTTTGTTTACAGGGACACAGAAGCCCCTGTATACAAACCAGTGCACAGAAGAGACTGACCGTGGCGCTGGACATCAGCAGCGCAGAGCGAGGTAAGTACACGTTTATTATGTTTAACTAGCCCACCCCAGCCCGGCCCTCAGTATTTTTTAACACCCGGATAACCCCTTTAAGGCTTTATGCTAGATCTCAGTGAGGTGGGGACCTCCAAGACTGCAAGGTCAGCTAATTATAAGAATAGATAGAATACAGATAAGATAAGAATACAGCTTGTTCACACAAAAATAGGATTTACACATGTCAGCAAACTAGTCAAATTAGAAATTAAAACAATATTAGGAAATACATATTTAACATAAATAAGATAATAACAGATTAACTGTTTGATTTTGATTGTAGATTTCCATGCTTATCAAGTCGTATGGCATAGAGGAAGAGGTTAAATGTAGAGGAAAGGGACAGTACTCCGAATTTTATACTGTTCTAATAAAACATGTAAATTTACTAACTGAACATATAAAAGCTTCACATTATGGATAAGACTATCGGGAGGAACAGAGAACTTTAGTCCCCATGCCATTTATTGTGCAGACCTTGCACCATGTCAGTTTTTTTTAATAATAATAAGCTTTATTTATGTAGTGTCATCATATTATGTAGCACTTTACAAATCATAGGGGGCATATACAAATAAAATAAAACATTACAAACATAGTCATATGGAACAATGGGAGGACCCTACTCCCAAGAACGTACAGACTATATGGATGATGGCGCGACACAAGAGGTATAGAGGCTTGTATAATGGTCCAACCATTCTTTATAAGGGAACAGAGTAAAATAATTTAATAAACAAAGATGCTGCTTCTTGAACCAGCAATCAGCCGCGTTATATACAAAATCCTAGTTCAATGGGACTGCAGAGAAACCTGTATCTTGATATCTGATGTTTTCTGGATAACAGACAGGAGGAGTACACAGGATGGATTAGTAAGGATTAGTAAGGAGAGGGTTGAAATTTCATGCATTTTGTGAGTGAGATAGGCTTGCCTAAAGAGATAGGTTTTAAAAGGATGTTTGAAACTTTGGAGGTTGGGTATTCGTCTGTATTAGGCTGGATTCACACTGCCCTTGCCCGCCGTACCGAGGAGCTGGTGGTCCACAGTATCAAATGCTGCCGAGGGGTCCAGAAAAAATTGAAGAGAGAATAGTCACCTTTAGATTTAGCCGTGAGGAGATCATTGTTGACTTTAAAAAGAGCAGTTTAGATGGAATGCATGGTGTAAAAACCACATTGGAGGGAGTTAGCTGAGAGATAACGGGTAAGTGGAGAATAGACCAGGAGTTCCAGAAGTTCTGAGCTATAATTAACAGCATTAATTAATTAATTATTTCCTGGCAAATGCAATCAATTTTATGGTTAAAGTTGGTGGCTAGATCTTCAGCGGCAAGGCCTGTGACAGGTGGCTGCACCTTTGTGTTAGTAAGGAGCGCAGAGTATTGAAGAGTCTTTTGGGATTATTAGAAAGAGAGAGGATATTAGATTAGTTAGATTAAACCTATTTGATGGGGTGAAGGGCAGAGTTGTAGGCTTTTAGCATAAATTTGAAGTGGAGAAAGTCAGCAGATTGTGATCTTCACAAATGTTCAACACACCTGGGGTACTGCCGAAGAAAGTGGGTTTGAGGCATGTGGCAAGGTTGCTGAATCTGTGTTGAATTGCTTGGACTGAGGATGGTGCCATCTCATCCAGGGCTCTTTTGAAAACATGATTATAATGGTTAGTAGCTAGATCAGGACAGGAGATAGAGGAGCTGAGGGACCGTAATGACCGCACAGTTTCTGCGAGATGAAAAACTATATACAGTAAAAGAGAGAAGGTTACGATCTGAAAGTGGAAAGGTAGTATTATTTTTGTTTCTCCTACAAATCTGCTGCTGTCAGTCTTGATTAGACACAATCAAACTTTGTAGGTACACACCCCAAACTGGCAACCCTCCATCTGCATATACAAACAAGAATTGTTTGGAAATGTATATGCATGTTTGCCATTAAACAATGCATGCAGGTTGACACTGTTGAATATATATATATATATATATATATATATATATATATATATATATATAAAAAAATGTTTTCAATTTTAAATTCCCTACTTCCATTTATTAATTATATAGTGTAGAGTGTATTACCTTTTTAAATCAAAAAGAAAAAAGGAGAGGTTGAAAGATTATTGTTTAAACAGAATAAGTACATGCCAGGTTGATTTACATAAGGACAAGAAATGCAGGGGAGTACAGTGTAATAAAGTCATATTTATAAAACCCACCAATGATGCAAGGTTTAATGTGAAATTGCGGATACTAGTGTGAAGAGATCATCTGGATAAAAGACAGACCCAGAGAATGACATTACATATTTCCTTCATCTATCAGTGAGATAGATGCAAAGATAAATACAATAATAATTACAGCTGCCTGCCGATCCTTCTACTCCCCTGCTCCATCTGTTACATTTTAATCTCTTCCAAGCACTGCTACAGGAGACATTACATTGGATTCATAGTACTTTAGAGCAGCTAGAATATGCTCAGTCTAATAGATCTACATACATTCTTAAACAGATTGGGATGCATTTATTTTATTTGAAAATATGCATTATGTACTTTATCAATCCAAAAATGTTCAGTTTGAACTAATTTTTAGCACACCTCCCTGACCATTTTTTGAAAACCCTGCATAAGTTTCACAGTGCAACAGATTCAAAATTATCTAAGAGTACCTATGAACCAAGCTGGGTATGTTTAGGCTTTACTCTATAGCATAAAAGCATAATACAAGTGGAACACTTATATGTTCAGTGTAAATGCAATGGGAATTTAAAATATTATAGTAAATCTATAACCAGAATGAAGAATTGTAAACCAAGCACAATGACATACTGGTGTGTACCCCCTCTGGCAGGATTCACTCTTCTTTTACCTTCTTATTTCCCTGTTTTTAAAAAAGAGACTTTGAAAATTATGCAAATGAGCTCCAGGCTTCATAGATGAGCCCTCAAGCTTATTTGCATAGCTTTTTCTTAAAAAAAGGGCATAGAAACCTTAAAGAATAGTGTATCATGTTGGAGGGGAAACACACCAGCATGTAAGTGTGCTTGGTTTGCAATCCTTCATCCTGGTGGCAGATGTCCTTTAACCCCTTCCGACATTTGACGTACTATTACTGCATGGCGGGAGGTGCGTTCCCGCAAAATGCAGAAATAGTACGTCATGCTTCTGGCGCCGGCTCCAGAACGGAGCCCGCGCCAGAAGCTGCGGGTGTCGGCTATATATTATAGCCGACACCCGCCTCTAACACCCGTGATCGGAGATTTCTCCGATCGCGGGTGTTAACCCCTGGCACGCTGCGGTCGCGCTGACCGCGGCGTGCTAGGGGCATTTGAGAAGAATCGGACCCCCCCCCCCGCGGTGCTTACCGGGGGGTCCGCTGCTCCGATCGCAGCCCCGGGACTGCCGGTGCCCGGGGCTGCGCGATCCTCTTCTGTATGCCGGGTCCGTGTCTTCTAGCAGGACCCGGCTGCAAAACACTGAGCATGCGCAGCACACTGTGTAATACATCTGTATTACACTGTGTAATGTGAAGAAGAGCTTGAACAAGTGATCAGTGGATCACTTGTTCAAGCTAACCTGTAAAAGTTAATAAAAAATGTTAAAAACACTACATAAAATCATTTTTTAATAAAAAGAATTAATTAAATAAAGTTAAAGTCCCCTAAACACAAATATTCCCTATACACATGCAATAAAGTGAAAAAAACACAAAATCGCCAAAAAAACCCACATATTTGGTATCGCCGTGTCCGTAACAATCCGTACAATAACTCAGAAACATTATTGGACCCACTCGGTTAACTCCGTAAAAACAAAACCTGTAAAACACGCCAAAAATGTACATTTTTCATAAAATCTCTACACAAAAATGTTCTAAAAAGTGATCAAAAAAAGTTATGTGTGCCAAAATAGTACCACTGAAAAGAACAACTCAACTCGTAGAAAATAAGCCCAAAACTAGCTCTGTCAACCAAAAAATATTAAAGTTACGTCTCCGAAAAGATGGCGATGCAAAAACAAATGAGATTTCCTCTATATTAGTTTTTATACAGTAAAATTGTAAAAATGAATGAAAAACTGTATAAATTAGGTATCACCATAATCGTAATCACCTATAGAATAAAGATAATATAGTATTTTTAGTGAACGGTGTACGACCCCCAAAAAATACGAAAAAAAATTAAACCAAAATTGACAATTTTCTTTTCACCCATACATTCAAGAGTTAATAAAATCTCATCAATAAGCTAATGACCCACGAGAATGAATTATTTGTAAAGTGCATCTCATGTCGCAAAAAAATAAGCCCTTATATGTCCAAATTGCCAAAAAAATAAAGATTGTATAGCCAATAAAAAGTGACAATGCATAATCTGTTCTGAATTGCGCAGCTCCCTTCGATGCCCTGGCGTGTGCCCATACAGCAGGTTACCACCACATATGGGGTATTATTATACACGGAAGAGATTGGGTATTTAGCCAAAAAAGTTTACTTTCAAAATTGTATCCGATTTTGTTTTAACCCCTGTAAAACAATTAAAGGGTTAACAAACTTCATAAAAGTTGTTTTACGTACGTTGAGGGGTGTAGTTTCTATAATGTGGTAATTTATGGGGTTTTACTTTTATTTAGGCCTCTCAAAGTGATTTGAAACCTGAGCAGGTCCCTCAATAGCAGGATTTTGCGTTTTTTATGAAAATGTGAAAATTCGCATCTAACGTTCAAAGGCCCATAACATCCTACAAAAACAAGAGGATGCCTAAAAAACCATGTCCACATAAATTAGACATTTAGTGAATGTTAGTTATTAAGTATTTTTGCTGTTATGACTATGTATGGAAAAAGTAGAACATTTTGAAGTTCGAAAATCAAGAATTTTTCCAAATTTTCACCAAATATCTAATTTTCTCATAAATAAATGCAAAACATAACACCAAAATTTTTCAACTAACCTGAAGTACAAAGTGTCACCAGAAAAGAATTTTAAAATCACTTGGATATGTTAAAGCGTTTCGAAGTTATAACCATTTATAGTGACACAGGGCAGATTTGAAAAAATGGGCCGTGTCAGGAAGGTGAAAAGTGGCATCAGTGTTAAGGGGTTAAGACTAGTCATTTTTATTTTGTTTTGCCACTTATTCCCTTGTATCATAGACATCTATGACACATGACTTAAAAGACTAATTATTGTATTTGCTTTTGTTTTTTTATTTTATCGATTGGCCATTATTTCTATATCATGAATTCGGTAACTTAATTGTTTACCCTGTTAGCATATGCTTCGTTATTTTTTATGATTTCTGAACCAATTTACATACAGCATGCTTTCTTTGTAGGGGAAGAGTATATTATTTAAAATGTATAGTGAACCTCTTCTTTTAGGATTACCAATAGCTAAACTCTTATTGTCAGTACATCTGCAAGTGCTAGATCTTGAGGCTGGGAATCACAGCCTGTGGGAAGGCTGTTTTGCTTGCAGCTTTGTAGATGCTGTTAACAGGGAATATGTGTCTCTACAGTCCTGTTGAAGAGTGATAGAGATGCTCCAATCAGCCTTTGAATTGGATTTTTATGTTATATCAATAAATAGTGTGAATTCCGTCACATCTGGAGATCTTATTTCATTTTTGGTTACAAGCGCACCCATTTGGCTCTTCCTCTTTTTTGCACTCCTGTATCATTCACGTTATTCACGGTTGGTTACCGGTTCTTTGGAGAGCGTAGGAGTAGCTGCAGTAACCTAGGTTTAAAATTAAGAAACCTTTCCCCTCCGAATGGATTACTTTACCGCTTACTAACAAGTGGTCACCAGGTGAGCACCCACCTTCTCACCTTAATCGATACCGACCTATCCCTACGTTATTACGCGAGGCACCGTCCTCTTCCGTTGTTGTTTTGTTTTCTTTCTTCTACATCATACTTGTTATCCTTTCTAGAAATTTCTGATAACTTATCCAACTTGATGTTAGCAGTTGAAGGTGTGTCCCTGCACACTCCAATATTATCGAATTAATAGATTGCGATCCAACTGTTTAACCTAGCAATGGGTCAACAAGTAGTTAGAACAATATAGAGTTACAAGAACAAATGATCCAGTGGCCCTGTTATGGGCATCAACCCTAACTTACAAAAGCCATAACTTTGCTATGCCAAAATTGCCCGTCATAATAGCAATATGAGGGCTTGCTTTTTGCACTTTTTTACACAACATATTGTAAGGGATTAGGTTTGGGATTGTTGTCTCCTGGGGTAGACGGGCACAATGCACCAGCACACCAGTAAATTCACTGTCCATCCTGTGATTTGGGTACAATTGACCTCAGCCAGTAAAAATAAAGCCTATGCCTCTCTCCGGCACTAACTATACAGAGAGGTTCCCTGCCTCACCAGGTGCCGGCCTACTACCAGGCACCCCAAAAATCTCACAGAATCAGTTCACTGCCCCAGCTCCACAGGCCTTTGACGTAGCACCCAGATTTCCCACATCCATCCAGCAACATAATCATTCTATACCACAATCTACTATAGTGGTAGTTACCCTGCCACAATATTTTCAAACTTTTATTGCTGTGTTGTGAGGTGGTTAAACTAAAACCAAGTAATGTTATACACTGTGCTATAATTGTTTTATTTTTTCATTTTATATTTGTCACTTATTTTTTTATGATATATATTTTTAATATTTTGTATAAAAATGTAATGACATATGGGCTTTCTAATAGTCTCACACTCTGGCAGACTCTAATTGAGAAGTGCTGAGGTCAACCTTTATTATCCTCCTGGCTGACCTGCTAAAATACTTACCTGTGCCTCTTAACTCTATAAAATGCCTTGGTTGCTATGGTTACAGCATTTCAAGAGTTTACAACAGTATGCAATCTCCTACCCAACTGCCTCAATACTGCTACCATAAAACTGTTAGGAGGTAGCGAGGGCAGGACTGAATTCTTGCTGTAATCCTGGGGAGAATACTACTCCAACTTTTTATGTCCTATTTGAATTCTGGCACAGTAATTAGGATCTGAAAAGTCACTGCAGCTGTGTGAACTACAAACCATTTTTTGTCTCCTCTCCACAACCATTTTATTGTCTTATTTTAATGGAATGTATTTAGGGTACATATATCTTACTTAAGTTAACCAAGTGTGGGGAATAATAAACAAATTTTGGTTCTTTTTTAACAATTTAAATTTTGCAATATTCACAATGCAATAAACAGTATATCACGTTCTATGTGTTGATGCAGTATATTTTATTAGTAGGTTTTACTACTTTTGCAAAATAAAATGAATACAATGTATTTCCATCGCTGACTTCAAAAACCCAGTTTTAATTATTATTGTCAATTGAGTCATATTGGGTTTTTCATTTTGCAGATCTGTGTTTTTTACATTTGTTTATTTGTGCAATTTTGGGGTAAATAAAACATTTGATAAATACATTTCCGTGTGGTTGAAGAACAGAAAACAATTCAGGGATTTTCATTGTTTGATGTCCGGGATAAATACGTTGAAAGCTGTAAAGCTTGGGTCATTATCAATGATTTGATAACAACTTTAAGCATATTTTTATTTTTACATGCACATGTTTGAAACCAATGCACTTGTTTGAAAAATCAGTACAAAGCGGTAAAATTATAAAGTAGACATTTCTACACCGTTAACATTTACTTCAACCTGAGAAGGAAATCACTGAAAGAAATGCCTGTTTTAATTGTAGTTAAAGTCATTACACCTCCACATGTATTTATACAAACCATAATAAGCTGAGCTGAGTACACCTATGCCAGTAAATGAGGAAATTTCATTAAACTACAAACTAATAATATTAGAACATAAACTTTAATGCTCTGCCTATTGAAAACAGGACGGCTCCTGAGAACTAGAACTCTATCAATTTCAAATGTAGCAACATGTCAGACTGATGTATTCAAAAAATAACCAAGCCCGAGAGTCAGACAAGCTAATATTCTCCTAATATTGAATAAATGTAACTTTGTTCACTGACCACTTTTATGCACTCTCATGCTTCTGGTTTTGGTTATTTCATTACCATACAGCAGCCAAAAGATGCATAAAACCACCAATCTTCTATAATGGATGTATTTTTTTCCATCTGGAGTATTTCAGTGTACTGACCTTGAGCTTTAAAGCACAGTTATTGTATATGGAGCTTGTGAGTTTACTTTATACAAGTAATTGCAAATATGTGTTTGTTAAAAAAATAATATATTAAGTAAAATGCTGCACATGTATGGTAAATAATAATAATGTCATTCATATTAATAAATAAATTAATTATATGAGGATGGCTATTTTGTGGAGCTAAAGAACATACACAGCACAATGCCATGTATTGCTTTCAGATTTCAAATAATTTATTACAAGATACGTTTTGAAAATGCAATAAAGTATATCCCCCCCTTTGAAATAACATCCAATGGCCTGACAAATCCAAACCATTTGCTGAATATACCATAATGCTGAAATCTATTTCCACCCATGTATTGTATTCAATCCCATAAGTCCACTTTGGGGATGCATGCTACTTTTTTCATGAGCATGCAGGAATTATGTGAGCCTTGTTTGCTGTTGCAAGACACAAATGGGGATTAGCAATCAACTATTATCTTTTTTACTTCTTCTTTATTTCATCATCTTGGTGCTGTACAAGTATAAGGAATGCAAAAATATTGCAAGAAAAGCAACAGTGATGGTGGTCGCTTTTCTGGCACTAATTTTGCATTCCTCCCTATACTTGTACAGCAACAAGATGATGAAATAAAGAAGAAGTAAAAAGATAACAGTTGGTTGGTGAGTGCCATTTTTGTCTTGCAATATTAAATTAACACTGTACTTTGCACTTTTTGCTTTAACTGGAAAATTCTCCTTTGTGATTCCTTCAACTTCTACATTCTAGAGAATGGAGCATTGTAAATAATCAGTGTGACCACCACACTTATTCTAGGTATTTTTTTAGCCTTATTTATCTTTGTATTTTGCCTGCTTTCAGTTTTTGTTGCTAGATTTACTATTGCAATCTGCCTAAAAAGTAAAAAAAGACACAATGTCACAAAAACTTGCACTAAAAAAACTCCACTTCCTTCCAAGAGTAGGAAACAGTTTAGTATTGGCTAAACAAAAATTTGCGACTAAATGTCTCAAAATCACTTCAGGACTTTAGACCTCAAATGTAAGATTTATCTTAACACCAAACCTACTGTGTGAGTGGAGGAAGATTCTGTCCATTTTAGCTTGACTGTCTGCAACCCAGAGCAAAATCCACAGGAGGTTGATGGTGGAAATCAATTAAGAAAACCAGGAAGGACTAAAGCAGTGTTAAAAGGGGTATTCCTACCTCTAAGTTTAGTTTAATAAATCCCCAACACACAAAAAAATATTTCTTCAATTTACAGTTTAAAAAAAAACCTACCTAAATGCCCATTATATACTGTAAATAGGGCTTACCTACCCCCTAGCAATGGCCCTGTGTTCACTGACATAAGATGGCAGCGGTGGCCACGCAGGCGCCTGAAAAGAAGCTTTCCAACCTCCGAACACGCCAGGAAAATGTGAATGTGCATGGCAATCGCATGTGCAGTTCACTTTTGCGGGCCACAGAACTACAACAAGACTGCTGCCGGGCATGTCATCCATAAGTTTGGGTTCAGGTTTGGTGTTTGGGATCACTGATAAAGGGATTTGGGGTTTTAGTTCTATCCAGCCCCTTAGTCTGTGCTTTTTTTATCATAAGCACCCACAACAGTCCTTCATACACCACAGGAGTAACATATAACCCTTGCAGATACTTATATATGAAAGAATATAACAACTCCACCCTAAGACCACTCTGGATAGACACCAATTTGCAGGGAGAGAATGGCACACAGGTTGGGGGCTTCTTCTTGAGCTGAAGGCCTATGTTATGCCAATGAACAAATGGTCTAAGTACCCACTGACTTTTAACTGCAGAATATCACTGAGTTCTTTCAGTATATACTATATCCATTTAGCCTGTATGTAATATGTGATTTTAAAGCAGAGTGGTCAGTTAGGAACATTGTTCTCCTGTAACAATCACCCAGAAAAGTCGGTTGATGGGTTGCCAACATTTCACATCCACTGCTTGCACCAATCATGAGTGTTAGCCCTTTAAATGTAGCCGTCAGATATAAAAAAAATTACTGGGGATGCATGTGTGCTACCATTATCCCTTATGATTGTCGCTCCTTGTGACCTCATTGTTTAAGGTTCGGCCTAATTGGCTAAAACTGAGCCTGACTGGGTCCGCTCATCTCTATTCATTACTAGTCATTACTTTATGTACTTCTATATAGCAATACATCAATAGCTTAGGAGAAAGATGCATCACAAATTATAAAAATAGAGTTTGTTAGAAATAATTGCTCAGTAGCACATTGCAATGTATTTTATAACTTTATATTTTTACTAAATTTTCTTCAATATAGAAGACAAATTTTTTGGCTTATCAAAGGGGTTAAGAAAATTCAAAGTCATTAGGTTTGGTCAGAAGTCAAGATGCAAGTCATCCGACGCAAACTTGCCCTGTAGCCTAGGGCCTTCCATTCTATAGACTGCCTAACAGATTTTTTTCATTGATAATTTGTCTGGTTTCCTGAGCCTTAATTTAAATATGCATAGTATGAGGATGTGCAGACTTCAAAGAGGAAATGAGTAGAGTTTAGACAAGTGGCTATACATTTTAACAAATACTAGAAAAGAAAAAAATTGAGGTGGAAACCATCTGAAAAAAACATGTATTAAGCATAATAAACAAAGTTTCCAGTTATTCTTTAAGCTTATTCATTATTAGAGGCTATACTGAAAAATCATGACATTAATTTAATATGCACAATAAAGGGATTGTACGATATTCCATTTCCTGGCAGATCAAGCAGTCTTCAACTATACACATCAGACAGAGGTTGCTGAAAACATGCTGATTTCAGCAAGCTCAACAGGTAATCAACTAAATTTAAAGTTAGATCAATATTTCTTCTCCTGTAAAGAAGGATGAGACATAACAAATTTAGGACCAGATCTAAAGGATCTAAAGTTTTTTACGTCTTCATTTTTCATTTCCCGCAATCCAAAAGCCATATATTTGTTTCATATTTTCCTTTATAGAGCAATATGAGGGCTTATTATCCACAGGACAAGTTGTACCATTCAGTTACAGCATTGTAGCCCGTTCAATATGTTTGGAAAGCTGGGGAAAAAAGCTAAAGAAAAAAAACTGTTGCACCTTTTTTATGGCCTGTGTTTTTAAGACCTTTTTATTTTACAAATTTTAAATTTTTCACTATGTTTAGTGACATTTAATGACACATCCCCCTTATTCTTTGGGTCAGTATGATCATGGAGATAATAAATTAATATAGTTTTGTTTTGGCTTGATGCCTTTAAAACATTTTTAAACCTTAGCAAAATAAAGCCGGATTATAGGGGCCCCCACCACTTTGCCCTTCAAGGGGCCCCCACCAAATGTGGGTGATTCGGGTGGGTCTTAGTTCCCCGGGCTGTACCCAGTAGACATGCAGCATGCCCCGAATACAGCCTATAACTGAGCAAGGGAACAACAAGTTCTCTGCTCTGCCATTAGACGACCGGAGGTGCACCAAGGTGCCCCTGCCAGCAGGGCGCCATCATCTTGGTCCACCTCAGAGAGACAACATGAGGGAAGAAGATAAGTTTGTCACGCATCAGGGGAATGGAGGAAGGTAAAGTTCAATTTTATTATTTCATCTTGGACTGTATATAGGTTTTAATGGGGGATATAGTTATTATAGGGGGGTTGTATATAGTTAATCCTGTGGGACTGTATATGGGTAATGTTGGGTGGGACTGTAAATAGTTAATGCTGGGGAGGGGCTGTATATAGTTAATGCTGAGGGGTGCATATAGGGATTACTGGGGGCTGTATATAGTGATTACTGGGGGCTGTATGTAGTGATTACTGGGGGCTGTATATAGTGATTGATGGGGGTCTGTATATATTTATTGCTGGGGGCTGTATATAGTTATTGCTGGGGGACTGTATATAGTTATTGCAGGGGGGTTGTATATAGTGATTACTGGGGGGATGTATAGTGATTACTGGGGGATGTATACAGTTATTGCTGGGGGCTATATACACTGGTTGATTACTGGGAGGCTGTATATAGTTATTTCTGGGGGACTTTATATAGTTATTGCTGGGGGGGCTGTATACAGTGATTACCGGGGCTGTATATATTTATTGCAGGGGACCTGTATATATTGATTACTTGGGATATATACAGTGATTACAGGGTGTTATATACAGTGATTGCTGGGGGCTGTATATAGTTATTGCTGGGGGACTGTATATAGTTATTGCTGGGGGGCTGTATATAATTATTTCTGGGGGTTGTATAAAGTTATTGATGGGGGTTGTATATAGTGATTATTGGGAGTATGTATATAGTGATTACTGGGGGCTTTATACAATTATTGCTGGGGGCTGTATACAGTGATTGATTACAGGGAGACTGTGTATAGTGATTACTGGGGGCTGTATACATTGATTGCTGGGGGGTTGTGTTTAGTGATGATTGGGGGGCTATGTATAGTGATTATTGTGGGCTGTATATAGTAATTGTAAACCAAAATAAACATGGCATGTGTTAATGTGCATAGATTTACTTTACATACTTCTTTCCCCAGATATTTCACTGGACCTTTAAATTAACAGAGATTCAGTGATGTAAAATTTCTAATTACCATGTGTGCTATTTTAGGAAAAGTGTGATCTCAGCTTTATAAGAGATTCAAAGCAAAAATCTGTGATAGCACAGCAAACTTTTAAACTCATCTGAAAGTTATTACTGAAAATACCCCCAGATTTAACAGATCTGGCTGTTCTAGTTGACGCACTGTGAATGTGTATCTCTATCTGTGGATAGGTAGGCTGTGGTCAGGACTGTCAGGACCAAGACCTGCATAATTTTATATATCACATCATCTGTTGGAAAAGATAACAAACTGACTGATTTTACTTATTAAATTTGCCAAAACATAAATATCTTGGACAAAGTTCAGTGAAGCTGAGTCATTTGGTAAATCCCAGTATAATATGCAATATTTCAATGTGTTTAGTTGAAACTAATATCTGTTTTGTCACTAGTAAATGATTTGTGGCTTGGTAGGTCATCAATACAACATCAGTGATCCATGTTTTATAGAGTAAGAAAAGTCATACATAAATCGTATAAAATGTATTAGGTGGTTCAGACCTCCACAGGTGAATGTGGATATTCAAATAATAGCCAAACAATTTGGTGTGATAGACCAATGATAAAATCGACCATGCTGCATTTTTACCTTTGTAACTTGGGGAGAAAAGCCACTTTAGAAAATATGGAAGTATAAAGAAAGTGACTACTCAAAGAAGATGCACTTCAAAGTTGTCTACCATATAGTAAATATTTATATAACGCCATTATATTCGGCAGCGTGTAGCAAATCATGGGGAACATATACAAATAAAATAAGATGTTGTTGAGTAATAATATTGTCATATAAAGAAATATGGGTGAGGGCTCTGCTCACAAGAGCTTACAATCAATCTATCTCGTAACTAATCGCTGTCAACAAATTGGCCAGTTTTGATTGTGTAAATATTTACCAGTCACTGTCCCAATAATAATATGATGCCGTTACCTAAGAATGCTTATGTGTATTTGGTAATTTTCTATTCTATTAAGTTTCTATTTCTATTAAGTTTTATTCACACAGCCCAACATGCCTTGAAAATCCTTAAAAAGAACAAGCGACTACTGAGACATTTAGCAGTAAAACTGTGTTGGTGAAGTATTTAATAAGATTTAATATAGTATAATAGCTTTATTATTATTATAACAGTATTCACCACCATGTTTGGACGTAATGCTATTGTTTATAAAAATAAAACATTAGCCTAACTTTGACAATCCAGTCTCTCTCTCTATAATTTCTTAATTACTAGCTGATTTCTATATACACACATAATACTTTAGAGACTAAGTAATCTAGTACAATATAAACAGTGCTTGACTTTTATTTGCCATCTATATTTATACCCTTACCAAAAGCAAGTACAAAGCCTTCAAAATGTATTAGATTTTCTGTATTTTCCGACACACTGTACGTATTTGCCAGGACATGTACAGGAAGTCCCCGACTTAAGGACACCCGACTTACAGACAACTTCTCTGTCAACTGTGATAGGCCATTTCCCCAAAAATAAAACAGTGTTATATTCATTTTTGCTCCAACATTTAATAATATCCTATAGTTCTGCCATCACATACAACAGTATATTCCATATTCCTGAATTCCATCAAGAAAGTCTTGTTATTCTCTGTCCATGTAGAACAATCTCTGGTACATTTTCACACAATGATATATTTTTATTTAAAGGGACCCCTAAACATACCTTATAGGCTGCATTAAATGTTCAGGCATGTCCTAATAATGATGGTGTGTGTCGACTGCATGCTAAAATAGCAACTTATATTCACAGGCAGCTACCAGTCGGGGGGGGGGCTTCGGGGTGCAGCAGTCAAGCGTTCACCAAGCCTTTGGTCAGCTGCGTCATCAAAACTCCTCCTACAGTTCTCTTTTCAGCTGATTCGTGCCCTGTCTTCTCTCGTTCATAAACTCCGAAATGCGCAGTGAGTTTAGTATCTCCTCTCCAGCCCTCCGTGTATCCAGAGGGAGAATTGCGCACTGCGCATGCACTTATGTGACCATGGTCAGATTTCTGTCCACTAGAAGCAACCAGAAGCTTTCTGCAAAATGACAGCAAGCAGAGGTCTAGGAAACTGTGAGGAATTGATACAGAAAGAATCTTGGAAAATTGTATAACTTTTCATTACAAAAACAATAATATATACTTGCTGAAATGGGAATAGCCCTTTAATGTTTGCTCCAATGACAACCCACATTTTTGAAAATCCAAATGTCACAGGGACAAAAATAAATTTTGTCTGGAATTACAATGCTAAAATATTTCAGTTACAATTCAACTTAAAGAGAACCCGTCATGCAAAATAACCCCCCTAATCTAAATAGATTTTCATAAACTGGCATTACAGAGGATTGCCTCTATCCCTTCATTGTCCCTCTACATGCCTGTAAACTTAAGCAATGAGGTCCTAAAGCTGTATGCAAATGACCTGTGAAATGTCCATTGAGTCATTAGCATATTCAAGCTGTCCAGCTTATTCATGAGTGGGAGGTTCAGCCACACACCCAGTGCTTGACTGACAGCCTGTATAATAGTGTGATGGCTGCTCCATGTGCTTCCTGGTGCTGGCCACGCCACCTGCAGCCTGTGTGTGCATGTGAATGTGAAAGATACAACAGCTCCAGGCAGCCATGTTATAGCAGAACATGTCAGGTACATATGTTGCTGATGTCTGTGTCTCTGTGTATTAGGAGGATGCAGCATGTCAGGGGTGACATTACTTCCTCTGACCATGTGACCAGCCTCATTTACATAATAAAGAAAAGATGATTTTACAATGATTAATGTATGAATTTACTAGATAGATCCTAGTGAACTGCTCCAACAGGTAGTAGTGACAGGACTAGTGGCAGAGACCTGATGACAGGTGTCCTTTAAAGGGTGCCTGACACCTATTCTTACTCAACTATCAGCATCTTGTACACAAATGCTGCCTATATAGAGTGTTGGACTGAAGTACTTTGGGCTCACCAAAGAAAAACTTTTTTGAGCCCACCCTTCATAAAACAAAATTAATACTAGACTACTCCAAATTGAAGTAAAAAACATGCATATGACTTTTGACAGTATTTAACACATTGCAGCAGATAGATCAGTAGCGTCTACTGTTAGTCTAGACTAGACAATCTTATACTGCACCAAGTTTATCACTGTGTCTGATGCTGGATAATAAATCTAAAGTAAAAGAAGACTGAATAGTCTAACTTTTAACCTCCTATTATTATAATTATATATAATTAGGGCCCTGCAAGTGAGGGCTCAGAACCAAGCATAGTATATAAATACAGCACCAAACCAAGATCAGTAGATAAATACTGTACCAGAACCAAGCTCAGTACATACAGTACCAGAATCAAACTATGCACAAAAATAAAGTACCAGAACAAAGCGTAGGACATAAATGCAGCATGAGAACTGAACTCCATAGAAATATTATACAACATAAATACATTTCCAGAAACAAACAAAACATAGGTGACATCACTGTACTGCTAACCCTGGTGCAGGTAAGATGGGGTTAGTGTATCCACCAACCTGTTGAAATGACAGGCAGACCTAAAAATGGAATCTAGAGGGGGCCAACATTTTGCAATATCGATAAAAGATCTACAGAGGGGCTCTTCAGAGTATTATCATGCTTCCAACTATACAGGATGCAGCCCGGATCACATGTCGTGATAGAACAAGAATACGGAACAAAGAGAGGACATCACTCCTGACTTGTCTGTTTCAGTAAATACTTGTATTCTCCATGAAGTAACAATCCTTATCACTCTTTCTCAAAATTGTCGATTGTGATTCTGTTATTCTTCTGTTTCTGCATGAATAAATTGATTGGGTGTTACCATTTCAGTTGTCACAGGTCTTTGCTCAATGTGCTTTTAGTGTCCACTCATCACTAGGGACACATCCTATTTGCACGGAGAATAAGTTGCACAGTTGACAAAATGTGGGCAACACAAAATGTTGGGTTCCTTACTTCATCAAAGCAGCCAATATAGAAACAGTAGTCCACAGTAGTCAGCTTTGCAACAATGCCACAGTAGCCAGTATGATGATGGTGTCCACGCAGTGTGTCAACAGTAGACCCTCTACATTAGCTGAAATAGTAACAGTGTCCCCAAAATAGCCAAAACATTAATGGTGCCTCTACAGTAACCAATGTAGCCACAGTGCCCCCACTATAGCCAAAATTGTCAAATAAACCACACTGTAACCAAAACATTAAAAGGGCCTCCACAGTAGCCATGATAATCACGGGGCCCCAACAGAAGTCATAGTAGCTCCAGGGTTCCCTCTGTAGTCACAATAATATTAGGGCCACCTCTGTAGCCAGGATAGTGACAGGGCCCCATCAGTAGCCAAGATAGTGTGAGAGCCCCCGCTATAGCCAGGTTATTGCCAGGGCCCCCTATAAGTCTTCCGATTTCACCCCTATAAGTCTTCCGATTTTGACTAGATTAGATGACTTAATCGCGTCAGACAAAACAAAAAAAAAACAAATGCAAAAAACACAGTCAACTCAAGGAAAATGCTTTACAAGGATTGTGCCATGAGCAGACTGTGACCAAGCAGTCACATGACAGTCCTCTGATCCTCCAGTGGGCCGGTCCAACACTGCCTTTAATTCAATCAATTTTATTAAGTTTATAGCAAAAGCATAACAAGTACATGAAAAAAGAATAAAAGATGAAAACAACTAAACAGATTATACATACAATACAGTGTAGCCTCGTGTGCCCTATGAGATGAGCTGAATTGAATGTTCCCTAAAGCAACAAAAAGGAAATCAAAGTTCAACCTGTCGATACAGTATAGAAGTACGGGGGTTAAGGGACCCCATATAGCCAATGTGGAGTAAAAGTGCAATAAAACAGGATTACTTATGTTAGAGGTCTATTGGCATCAGCTGCCTTGCAACGAAGTGGAATTGTGAAGTAAAAAAGTGCGAACATGAGTTCTCGGCTTTTCCAATCTAACAGTTGGGTAAGTTGGGTCTACCAAGCTACAGGCAGCTGTGGGTCGAGAAGAAGAGTTGGGGAGGCTATAATACGAGCGGCCGAATCTGACCAGCATTCAGAGGGACATGGGCCAGAAAACAGAAGAGAAGTATAAAAAGAACATGAGGAAGGAAGGGGAGAGGACAAGAAGACAGGAAACAAAAACTGGGGAAACGGGGGAGAGGGTCAGACATTTGCAGGGGGAAGAGAACTAGGGAGTAATAGAGGTCTGAGGTCTGAGCTCAAAAGGTTCTTAAAGTTTGGGGACCTGCGAAAAGCTATCCAGGGTTGCACACCTGAATGAATTTTTCTGAAGTACTCAAGGAATCAGCCATCAGTCCTCCAATCTAAAGATATGCAACAGTTCTTGGATCCAGTCAGAATAGGATGGTGGCGTAGTAGAGCACCATTTACAGGGGATGACTGTGCGCGCTGCCACCTCCGGCATCTTGTGAGCTATTGAATTTGTTATATCGGACGTTACTTCAATTACCTGGTCCCGGTCCCAGAAAGAAGAGATGTTTGGACAGGACAATGTGCAGCATATGACCTCCATCTGCCCGGCATCTCCAGAACGTGTCCTGAATGGAGGGATGCAGCGGAGATTGGATCCTATACCATCTGGAGAGAATTTTAAAATTTCTCTCTTAGGCAGTGCAGGCCATAGAGAGTTTGTACATGAATAAAAATGCTTTGTCCCAGTCTCTGGGGGATAGATAGATATTCAGGTCTTTGGTCCACTTATCGACACTATCAGAACTATCACATTCTTTTAATAGGAGACCCACGGATTTGTGAGATGCAGTGTTCTGGGGGGGGGGGGGATGCTGAGAAGAACAGGGCCTCAAAGGGGCTTAGAGGGGAGTTAAAAGCGGCAACGGGGCCCGGTTATTTAAGGAATGCTCCCAGCTGAGTCATTTCTAGCCATGAGAGGTTGGAGGAGGTTGACAGACCCAAGAGCTCAGGAAATTAGGGGATTGGAGAGTCCAACCGATCCAAGGGACCAAGCCCCTGATGATCGGTTGAAGGATTACAGAACGAATGGATTTAAAGAACGAGGTTGAGGGGTTATCGGGCGCTCTGAAAAATGTAGAGAAAACGGGGGAGGATGTCCATCTTTATCACGTTAATGCGTCCAAACCACAATAATTGTTGTCTGTTATAGGTGGTAAGATACCTAAGAGTGTGGTCCAGGAGTGGTGAGTAGTTGAGTGAGTATATTTTTGGATGCCTAGATATTTAATCGACTGTGGGCGCCATTGGAATGGGAAGTGCTCTTTAGTGTGTTGGACATCCTCAGGTAAAAGTGAAATATTTAGGGCCTCCGACTTGCTGTAGTTAATCTTAAAATTGCTGAATTGGCTATACAGCTCAAATTCTTTAAGAAGGGAAGGGAGCGAGATTCTAGGCTGGTATTTGTAAAGCAGGAGGTCATCTGCAAACAATGCCGTTTTATACTGTCTCTGACCACTTGGATACCATGTATATTAGGATTGCTCCTAATAGAGTTGGCCAAATGTTGCATTATGATTACGTAAAGGAGGGGGGAAAGAGGACATCCCTGGTGGATTCAGTTCCTGATATGAATAGGGCTAGAGAAGAAGGCATTAGCCCTAACTCTGGCCATGGGGCGGTTATAAAGTGCTGAGACTCTCTCCAGGAATTTTGGACCAATCCCAGTTGAGAGAGAGCTGGGGACAGGAAACCCCAATACACCCTGTTGAAGGCCTTTTCAGCGTCCATCGACAGGAGGCATGCTCTTTGTTCCCCCTTTTTAGCTCGTGCATCATTAATATGAAAGTTTTGTTTAGATTATCTCTCACTTTCCTACCCCTAACGAATCCTACCTGGTCAATGTAAAATTGATTTCTGGAGGAGTGGGGCCAAATGATCCACCAGGATCTTGGCGTATAATTTCAGGTCCACATTTAAAATGGAAATAGGCCTATAACTGTTTGGGAGCAAGGGATCTTTATCTGGTTTTAATAGAACACTGATGTTGGCTTGGGACTGGGGATGAAAGCCAACAGAGGGGGAGATTGCATTAAACACCTTTGTCAAAAATGGAGATAGAGCCTCTCCAAACCTCTTATAGAAGGCGAGGGAGAAGCCATCAGGGCCCGGGCTTTTTTACAATATGGAAGTTGCATTTGAATATAGCAAACAAACACTTTTAGGGCCATCATACATAGTTTAGCATTGCTGAAGGTGAATCTGGTAACTTGCTGGGGGTAGTTTTTGTTACATTGTCCTTCATATACATGAAACCATATGTGAATCCTGATAAAAACTTGTAGGAAAATATGAAAATAAGTTTTCCAGGATGGGATAAGGAAGACCATGCCTCTTTTAGCTACCTTGTAAGGCAGCTCCCTTGACATCAAGCATGACCTTCAGGAAGCCTAATGACATAATGCGGGATTAAAACCAAACCAGTATATCTATTCCAGAGGGAACAGATTCCCAACTGTAGACAGCACTGTTTCAACCTGGTTTGGTCTCTTAAGTACAGCGTAGGGGACTAGTTTGGCTGGGTGCGAGGCTTGTGACTTGGGTAGGGAAGTTAGAGCTCTCCTTACAAAGACTGCAGGGCTTCCTAGAGGAGCGTCAATGACTACATGCAGTCTTAATTGGCAGTCTATGTAAGGAGAACTCTTACTTCCTGATAAAGACTTGGAAATTTTTTACACTTCTTATATATTCTCCTAATGCTGCAGCCAGTTTTACCCTACAGGAAGTGGCATGTTTTAGGTTTTTTTCAATGGCATACTTTGCACACTATAAAATGTAAGGGTTTATTTACTATTTTGAAATTCTTTCGGGGTACTAATTTAAAATGAATTAACTTTTTGGGTGATGAATACATAAAGCAACAATTCTGTAACAGACTTTTAAAAATGTCTTTTTTATTAGTATTCACCATTAAGCCTAAGTAACATGCAAATACAGTGGTAACTTTTTTATATATATTTATGTTTTCACATTTTGCAGAATAATACATTAAGTAAAAAAGGAAATAAATATATGTTTTGCATGGAAATCTTCCAAGGCATTTTTATTTTTGTCTATGGAGCTGGTTGAGGGTTTGTTTATTTGTGGACAAACTGTTCTTTTCACTAGTATCAATTTGGCTTAGATATGTTTGTGTGTTGCCATTTTATCACATATTTCGTAGGAGAAGATGAGCAAAAATTTTGGTGTATGATTGGGTTTATTGGTCAGATCATAGTGATAACACAGATGTGGAGTTTTTCCATTTTTTCCAATCTATGGCAGTTTTCCATGAAAATATGGCTTTAAGGGCATTTTATTGATTTTGGTGAGTGGTTTTGTTGGCCATCAGTCCCCCTGAAGCCATGAGCCCCAGACGGCCACCCAAAAAGCCCATATTATAATCATTATTGGAGGCAATCTTGAAGATTCGGGGGACCCATGACACAAAGACCTTATCAGACTTTGGTTCTACTTATTCTACCTATTATATAAAGCTGATTGCAGTTTACTTATTGGGACATATTTATCATTAGGGAGGTGTCTCACTCTGGGGAGTGATTTATCTGAGCTCAACTTTAATTTTATAAACAGCTTTGGGAAAATGAGAGCTGAGCTCTGATTGGTTATCATGTGCAACTGGAACAGTTCTGCTCTCAGACACTTCTGATAAATATTCCCTATAGAGTTTGGTTGGAGCTCTCTCTATGCTGGCCATGTGGTATTTAATTTGTAATTTTCCTACAGAAAATTTATGTAACCAAAACACAAAATGATACAAATACAAATATATGTAAACAAATTCATTTTAGATTATTAAAATTCCTACATTTTTATTTTCTCATATTCACCGATAAAATTTTACTTGAACGATGAAACCAAAATTAAACTCAGAGTAAACAAAATTGAAAATTATAAGGTAAGCCATTACAACAACATGTTTCATCAGTCGATAATATTATGACAAAGAGGCATAAAATTTACACCTTGGATCCATACAGTAATTGATGTCTTTTACTCCAATAAAAAAACAAGTATTTTCCCAAACAGCCAAACTAATTTAGATTGGATGCTTTTCTGAAATGACATCCACTTGTTGAAGATCATCTAATGTCTACAAATCCCTTCAGCTATCACCATGGGATTTTTTTAACTTGGGATTTTTCTATTGTGAACAACATACAACTGACATGCCATCACCGTTTTACTACGGGAGGTGTATTCAAAAGAAATGGTTGTTTTGGGCAGCCCTTTCTTCAAACCACTATATGTTAAGAGTATATTAAGGGGTGGTCCAATATGAAAAAATTCTATTTTGTTCCAGCAACGTCACTGCTCTTGTCCATTGGTTGGTGTTGCAGCCCAGCAATGACAGAGCTGCAATCCCAGAAATGGCTCCTGGACAAGAGTGCTGATGTTTCAGAGGGAAAGAAGACCACCTTTCTTTAAAACGCCATGATAGATTCCTCAATTAACATGATATTATCAACCACAAACACAAAATGTATATTTCAGAATACATTTGTTATCCTGGATTGTGCAAGATTGGTAACAAAAGGAGCAAGGCATATGCACATCAGCTGTTGGTGAAATCATTCTATAGTGTTAGTAAAGAGCGATAGAAATAGATATACAGTAAAACACCCTACAGCATGCAATAGTCTAGCCTCAGAATAGAATAGCATAGCATATAAAGTTTTAATTTCTACATGATACATGTCCCCAGTGGCAATGAAGAACCAAATGACTTCTCCTCTTTCTTTTATTACTACTTGATCCCCTTGGATTAAAGCTGTCTATCCCACTTGGAAAAAATAACAGACCCACTGCCTTGGATGAAAACATTAGGGTTCTGAGGAAAGGAATTCATGTCATAATAGGACACATTTGTTCAAAATATCCAAAACAAAGCTGTGTTAGTTATAATGGAAAAAGTGTGTGGAAACATTACAATCATTATCCCTAGTTTAAGGTAGATGAGAACCCATTACACAAACATTCACCTTGGTTACTGTTAAATAGCAATGTGGAGATACAATGGCTACACTCACTAGAGGAAATCATTGGTACAGTACAGTAGTACACATGAAGTGTAATTTACAGTATGAGTGTGCATTTCCCATTTTCTTAGATCTCTAAATAAATACATATGCCATGATTGCCAGTGTATTTCATGCCACTTGCACAGTACATATGCAGGTGAAAATCACATTAAGATTGTCTGTGTACTACTACTAATATTTAAGCAAATTCTAGTATCAAAGCACAGATTTCCAAAGACCACGAAAGAGGAATTAGTCCACTTCTACCTAATCCACGGTACTCAATCTACATGTGACATGGATACAAATAATTGGGATGATTAAAAAGTAAGATTATTATGTAGTGTCCAAATATGAATTAGAGCAAACTCTAAATATTGTCTTTCATAGAAATCCCGAGGGGTAGAGGCTTAAAGGTTGATTTTCATTGCTTGGAAGAGTTGTCCTGTAACCATCAAAGTTGCGTGGGATACTGCCGCTGGTAGATCCTGAACTGTTACTTAGGGTCTCTATGCTTCCGTCTTGCTGAAGTTCTGCAATAAAACAGAAAAACAAATATAACAATACAATAATAATATTAATGTTTAATAATGGGGCAAATCAAAATGGGTTAGAAAAACAGAACCATAAATGTCTATAGGATGCATTCTGTTATCCAGATCAGGTCCATTAAAGGGCAGTTTACTTATGGTAGATGTGCCCCAATAAGAAGCTCCTGAGGATTGAAGTTTATCAGGACTTCATTTATTTTAACTCTATATGGCACGATTCGGAAATATAGAGTTATAGATGCTGCAGCAATAATTACATTCTATGGGTTTTAAACCCACTGCAGAAGTCAGATTTCTATTGCAGCATGTGATTTGTAACTGTAAATTGCTGCAGGTAGGGGCTATTTCACACTAGCATTGCTTTTTATGTCTGTGGTTCAGTGATTTTTACAGATGCCTTCCTGAGTCATTGGATGTTTTCATTTTTCTGTTGTTTCCCACTGATCCATTGCCCACGGGTTGGAATCACAGAAGGCAATAGTGGTTTATAGGTCCAAAAAACCCAGCCTGATGATAGCTCTGTTTTTTTCCACCAATGATGCTGGGGAACCAGATGTTATGTTTTATAACCAAGGTTAAAACCTTCAGTCTTTTTGTGGACTTGGAAAAAAAAACAACAAAGGGAGCATCAAAAATGTAATGCAGACAGAAAACGAAGACAAAAACAGATCCATTGTCAACGGACACGCAATAGACAAGCAACGGATGGGCCAGTGTGAAAGAGCCCTTAACCAAAGATGATACAATTGCAGCTATTCTGCACTGATTGTGAACGATGCCTCTCCAGTTTAAATAGTTTTCCACCCCCTTAAGTATTAATGTCTTAAAGTACATATTAATTTATAACACAGTTACTAAACTGAAAATGGAGTTCTACTTCCATCTACGTTCACTGTGGTTGATTCCAGTGATGTAATGTTGGACCTCAACATTTTCCTATGGATAGATCATCAATATTTATTAGAATATTGGGGCTTATTTACTAACGGTCCCGGAGCCGCATTTTCGCCGGGGTTTCCGACTTTTCAGGGATTGCGCCGGGGATTGTGTCGCACGCGATCGGATTTTGCCGCATCGGCACCGGCTTTCAATGGGGAGGGGGGGGTAGGGGCTCGCCGTCGGACAATCATACGTATTCGCACAAACCGAGGGATTTAACTTTGAATTTGTGTCGCAAGATCAAGCACTTACATGCACCAAGAAGAAGAAGGTGAACTACAGCGGACCTGATCGGGGAAGCGACAGATGCAGGCTAATGGGCGCACTGTCTTAGTGAATCGCGGCAGCTGTACATTGGAGTCGGGGAACGCACCTCGGGGATCGCGAAGGGATGGGTAAGTAAATCTGCCCCATTTTGTACAATTTTAGGTACCAGTGAATAAAATGTTAATGTTGAATTGGAATGGGAGTGGAGGAGAGCAACCAAACACTTATTAATAGAATGGGCAACTAGAATACAATGACAAACTTTGGGTTATTGATTTTACAGAAAATACATCTAAGGGGGGTCTTAATTACAATGTACAAATATCTGAATGGTCAGTAGAAGTCTTCTTCTACTTAGGCCTGTGGCCAGGACAAGGGGACATCCTAGAGAAGAAGTTGTTCTACCATTTTAAGAGCAGTGAGACTGTGGAACTCTCTCCCACAGGATATTGTGATGGCTGATACTTTGTACATGTCCAAGAGAGGCCTGGATGCTTTTCTTGAGAACAAAAGTATCAAAGGTAATGGGAAAAGAACAATTGTGTTAACAGTTGATATTGATCCTGGGAGGTATTCTACCAGGCATATTGGGGTGGCAGAAGAATTTGGTTGGACTTGATGGACAGACATCTTTTAAACCTTATCTACTATGAAAACCTTTTGAAACATCTGTGAACTTGTTAACTATTCAAAAATAAAGACTGTGACAGGTGTTAGACCTGCATTTACCAGCAAGAATTGCTCAACTATCTTTGCCCTCCTGCGAAAAACAAGTCATCGTACAGATATGTCAATGGTGAAATATAGAAACCTATGACTTTGAGAAGTCAGCAGTTAAAAAAAAAGCATAATGTATTTTGGAGATCAGGAAGTAAAACTTTTGCTTTTATTTTACATTTATCTGAAGTTGTTAAAAGCAAGAACCATCAATAAGAATAACTTCCTACTCAGTGTGTTGCCTTCCTCACTTTCTCTGTCCAGTTTAGAGACTATTGTTCATGAAGCTTCAGTACTTGCTTTAAGTGCTTTGTGTTTTCTGCATGCCTTGGTCTATTTCCTACCAGTTATTTGTACACACTCTTATTATGGTAACTAGTAAGGTTTACAGCGTCACTTCACATTTCCTGTGTATAAACAGTTTTGTCCTGGTCATATTTAATCTTGGCTAAAATCTTTTTGGAAAGTATTTCCGCTTTATAGGCCCTTATCAAGAAATCATTTGTTGACTCCTGGCTCCAGGTTCCAATAAAAGTCATGGCGCAGACACTAGATTTGGGTGTGGGTAACTGTGTCACACCCACAATTAGCAGATGGACTGAGTCTCTTTGCTTGTTGCTCACTCTTTACAATGTCTTGTTGGGTGATGTAAAGGAATGAGATAACTGCACTTAGAGGTTTTGTCCATAAGGTCCCAAAGCTGATCATCTAACTGAGTAATGTCATAATAGTCATAACAATCAAATCAGCTCTATAATACAAACAAAAGTGTTTTATTTGTTATTGAGTGGAAAAAATGTCATGGGTTTTCAATAAGTAATCTTGATCTTAGCTTGCCATTCTCTGTGTTGGGTCTATACAGACCTGGTAGTATAACATAAACTTACCAAAGCTAAAAACAGAGATGTCATACAAACTATAATGTTATACTATTGTGATAAATATCTTTTAAAAATACCAAGATACGAAAATATCAAACTTCCCAAACTAGTTTTACTGAGTAATTTATTTAAAACTGAATAGCAATCACCATCCTAAAAATTTGACATTTCTTTTACACTACAGTCCCGGGCTTGCTGTGTACCAGTGTGTATGTATCTATGGTGCTGTGGTATTAACTCATTAGTGACCGCTCA
Source organism: Engystomops pustulosus (assembly GCF_040894005.1). Classification (NCBI taxonomy): domain Eukaryota; kingdom Metazoa; phylum Chordata; class Amphibia; order Anura; family Leptodactylidae; genus Engystomops; species Engystomops pustulosus. Next base: position 130,828,938 of record NC_092412.1, on the reverse strand, counting down.
TATGGATTTCTACGTCGCTCACCAAGGGGCTTTAGGAGAAACCTGTTGGCCTAACCGAAGTTCTACATGGCCCCCCGTGAGGGAAGAGCAGTGCCCTGGCTGACATAAGAACTGTTCTAACAGTTCGGATAAGAACTACAACAGTTCAGATCCAGCTGTTAACCCGTTTGATCCAGCGGTCAATTTTGTGTCCATGGGATCTCTGTACGTTCAGAGGGAGGGCCTCCCTCTTCTCTTGGCACCCTGCGATGTGATCGTGGGGAGCTGTCTTCACTGACAGCCGGGGACCTAATGAAGCCCCTGACTGGACCAAGTGGACTGACACTTCCAATGTACTGCAATAGATGTTTATTGCAGTGCATTAGTATGAATAGTTATGTGTGATAGTATGATAGCAATGTGTATACAACACATAAAAAACATAATAAAAGCTGATCTATAGGTCGCACAGTTCCAACATGGTAGTAATGAAAACCTCAGCTGTCCCGGAAAAAACTACACCTTTGCCAACTCTGTATTCCTAAGAATAAAAAAGCTATTGGAGTCAGAATATGGTAAAGGTAATAATTTTTGGGGGGTACATAAGGTTTTAATTTTTGGTAAAATCTATTAACAATTAATTATATAAATTTGGTATCCCTGTGATCGTACCAAAGAATATATTAGAGATGCTATTTGGAGTGTACAGTGAAAGACATAAAAACAGAGCCCACAAGAAAATGGCACAAATGAGGTTTTGGAAGTACAATTGGTTACACAGAAAATAAGCCCTCATGCAGCTCTGTACATGGAAAAATAAAAAAAAGTTATTGATTTTTTAAAGTAGGGTGCGATAAACAGAAAGTGAAATGGAAAAAGCCTAAAATAAGTGGTGTTAGTGATATATTCCTCTACAGCGGCCATCTTTGACCAAGAGAACCAAACAGTGGCCATTTTGGGTATCAAGCGGCCATTTTAAGTCTTAGCCGAGGGGTCATGCTGACCACTGTCCAGCCATTTTTGTGTAACCTGCTATAAAAGTTTCGCCTTGACACTTGTTATAGATGATTCTCCTTTGGCTTGTTCTTCCCCTTATCTTGTTTTGGTTCGCAAGAAGCTATTTGGAGTCATTCTCAGTAAATTCTGTAGCTGGGATAATATAAACATGTCTGTGAACAAGGCCTGGGAAGTGCACAATTCATTAACCTTTTCGGAGAATGTCCTGGTAAAATTCATTATGGCCAATAGCATTGCAGTATTCTATCTCCTTGTCACGCCCCTTTTCCTGATGACTCTGTATTTGATATATTTGATAAATGAATGTATTAATGATAAATATTAGTGAATTCCAAATCAAACCTTCAAACATTAACAAGCTTTCTACCTGCTGTTTTGAATAGTTTGAGGGGTGAAGTTAATAGAACGGGGTGATATGTGGGGGCTTTCTATTATCAGGATTCCCAAAACCCCTATATAAATGAAATGGTCCCTAAAATAATTGATTCTAAAATTTTCTTGAAATTTGAGAGAATGCTGTTCGATTTGTGATCTTTCTGGCGTCATAATAAAACAAAAGGACACTTCTAAAATGACGCCAACACAAAGCTGAGATATGGTAAATGTTAGTTAGGAACTAGGCTCATGTATCATCATCAAGAATGTAATGTTTTGTTATTTCTACATCTTAAGTGTAAGTGTAAAAAGTGTAACATAAGCTCAGACAGGGTTATCAGAGGAAGGAGGAGGGGGGGATACACTTACCCTAGGTTTGCCTGTCTAGAAGGTTAAAAACCATGCCAATTTATAGCGAAGTAGGTCCATATATTTGGTGGGGTAAGGGTCAGGGATATCTGATTTATATCTGATTTATTTGAGATTTTCCATGGCAAAGAACAATATGGAACCTGTCACTATTTGCAGAGTTTCAGAGTAGCATTCTTCTTAACATACCACATTCAGAAGATTCTGCACACACTGCAGACCTGCTCTAGTTCTAAGGTTTAATTCCTGCCTAACATCGGCCAAATCAAAGTGGCAAGCTCTGTAACAGATACCTTTTTTAGAAATGATAGATTCCATGGATATGGCATTCCAGGTTTGTTCATGAATGGAGCACAGTGTTGTAACACCCAGCAACTCGGATGGTTTTCTGCTAGTGGCGGAGTTTGTATTGGAACATGAAACCCTCTGTTAGTATCTGTTTGCAGGAGTAGATTTATTTTAAAGCACTGCAGAAGGCTGGAGCGGTATGTAGAGGAATAAGGGCCTCTATTAAGAAATTAAACGTGAACTACATTTAGAAAATGACCTCATCCAAATGGCCTCCTTGGCATTCACACCTAAAGGAACAAAATATTCACCACATCTATGTCACTGTATGAAATGTGGCTTGTGGATGTTGAATATGGAAGAAGCTCTGTGTTAGATGAAGTTAGAGCAGACAGGGATCCGGAGACATTGGTTTTAGCCATAGTCAATAAAATTTTCTTCCAGCCCTCTCTGAAAAAGCGGCCATGTATAAGCTTCTTTAGTTTTTCTGCTTCACATCCCTAGTCTCCCATAAGTTCAGGAAGTGAAAACAGTAATTTAAATCAGCAATGAGTGGCGTATCCCACACTAATACTGTACTTATCCTGTCTGATTTTGTGCTTTCATCTCCTGCAGCACACAGCTGGCTTTAGTTAAATATCTCACGTCAGAGCTTTTACTTGCTGTGCAGCAATCTCTACCAAGACAGAGCAGAGCACAAGTCCAATCAAACATCATTAGGACGCTAACTCCTTAAACGTTTACTTGTTTCCATCATAATTGTTTATCGGACAAAAAGAGTGTTCCAATTATTAGAATAATCTAAAGTCGTTGAAGCTTTGTTTAACCCTGTCTGTTCTAGAGACTGGATTACCGGTTCTGCTTTATAGTATGACAGTAACATACACATCACAGGTGTCAAATGTACAGAGATAGAAATATTGCATATAGTGGAAACTGAGAATAGTTCTGTGCATGAGCAAGTAGAATAAACCTATATACAGCTGGAACCATAGGTTTACATACACTATATAAAAAGGCACATATGCTAGTTTTTCTTCCAATAGGATCCAGGATTACCAAAATTATTTATATTAGCCAATTTCCGTTATAATGATAAATAATTTTAAGACATTTTATGACTTTCTGCAAAGTCAAAAGTTTACATACACCAAGTTAACTATACCTTTAAACAATTTGGGACAGCCCATATGATCACGTAAAGCTTCTGATTCTAGTTTATTGTCAACATCTGAATTAATTAGAGACACATCTGTGGATGTCTTTGAAAGCACACCTGAAACACACTGCTCCTTTGTGTAAGTTCATGGAAAAGTTCAAAGAAATTCGCCAAGAAATCATGCTTTGGTCCAAAACATGGATGTTAACCCAAGAACAAAAGTAAAAAACCTTGTGGAGATTCTGACTGGCTGATCAGTAGCATGCATGTACTAGTAACCCCTCCCAACAACATCCACCCACCCTCCTCTCTTCTGTCTAGCTGTGGATTCCCATGGCAACCAACCAAACAAAGACAGTCAGAGAGACCAGGTAACTGCTTGATTGTAGCCTGTTAGCTGACAAATGGCTGCAGATGGCTAATGAGTGTAAATTAGAGAATTGCTTATTTTGGCTTAGTGCAGAGCAAGTCAAAAGTTTTTATACTTTACAGTTGTACTTTAAGGATAACAAAGTCAATGAGTGAGATTTATAGGGTTCGTATGCCAGGGTGAAGAGGGCACGGCTTGTAGTGGAATGGGCCAGTGTAGGGCGCTCCTGCCCTGAGACTGCGCACTTGCTGCAGGCAGCAAATTTTCACAAAATATATGGTTTGAAGTGCAGCTTGGCCTGGCAGATGCATAAAGAGGCTGATATATACCCAAATTTTTTGGAGTAGCCGTTGTGAAGCCAAGATCTCAATCCCATTGAAAATGTATAGGCAAAGCTAAAAAGGCAGGTGCAAGCAAGACGGCCTACTAGCATGATTACACCAGTTACACCAGATTTGTCAGGAGGAATGGGTCAAACAAATATTATGAAAAGCTTGTTTGACCCAAGTCATATGGTTTAAGGGCAATAATTCCAAATACTAATGAAATGTATGTAAACTTTTGACTTTGCGGAAAGTAATATAAATGCTTTAAAGAGGACCTTTCAGGGTGACTTGGGACACTAAACCAACTAAAAGTCCATATGTGCCTCTATTAAAATATAAAACGTTTATACTTACCTCATTCCGGTGGTCCCTACGGCTGCGCAGTTGCACACTGAAGCCGGGGTGTAGTATGCTGGCTTCATTAAAGTACTGGGCAGGCATGGTGAGCACAAGAGATGGGTCAGATCATCGGACCCATCATTAAGTATAATGTTTTTCTTTATAGCACTCATAAAGGGAATAGCTAAATGGCGATTTGAGACATTAAACTACATAAGGTTCCATGTTGGTTATGCCTGTTTTTTTCTGCTTTCTAACAGCCACCTGTCTCTCAAATTAAATCAATTTATCACCCTCTGTTGTGACTCCACTTGATTTTACCATTATAAGAATCAGCCAATGTACTCCTCTGCGAAAAGCTCCCACCATATTTAGTATAGCCTGTTCCATAATGGAATGGCACTTCAATCCTTGATATACTCACTCATGAAGAGGGCTAAGCATATTCTCATGAACTCATTTCCTTGTTAAGGACACTGTGAGGTGATCAATTGTAAAACAGACTATATTAAACAAGGGGGCAACTCTTATCAAAAGAGGGCTAATGTGCAAATAGCAATAACATAAGTAATTATTATATTTATTAAGTAATGTGGATTCTATCACATTTGTGAAAATATTGGCAATGTGGCCCACCCCATGTGACAATACTTACAATCAGAGTATATTCCATGCTTGGAAAATTTCCAGAAATATTGGTGGGGATATATCACGCTGCTAGTGAGCCATGAGTGAGCTGGTGATGTAAGCCATACCACTTCTGCTGTGCTGGATATATCTAGAGGGTCCGTCCTCCTGATATACCCGGTGGGCAGCTGCGCTGCCGGACAATTCTTTGTCAGGTCCTAAGCAGAACTGGAGACAGTCACTGGAGAAAGTCTTCTATTCCTCCCATAATGTGTACATTAACTGTACAGTTACATTAACCTATGGCAGTGATGGCAAACCTTTTAGGGACGGAGTGCCGAAACTAAAAGCAAAAGCCACATATTTTTCACAAAGTGCCAAATGCCAATATAAAGTAACTCACAGGTTTCAAACGAATTGGCATCCTGAGGACATCAATACAGTAGAAAGAAGGAGAAATTTGATTATTGTAGTTTAAGGTCCCCTTAACAGGATGAATCACAGGTCCGGAAAAATGATTCGGCTCTGTCCACACCTACTTGCTACTCCTGCACTTCTAGACACTTTAAAATAGCTCTGAACGTGGCTCCCTGTGACCGCAGGAGGTGGTCTTTGTGTTGGGTGATTGCCTGGGCGGACAAAGAGAAGGCTCGCCACCAATGACTTATAGGATATGTCTATCTATGCCAGAATTCTATAGTAATTTGCCCCTGAAATGCACCAAATTAATTTGGGGTTTAGATAGTTTTCAGGCAGTTTTCTGAATGGGGACATGTGCAACACCCTCGCCGATGCAAGGCAGAGGAGTGGTTGCGAATACGTCCCACCATGTAGCTTGCAGCCTGTGTAGGGTCTGATTAGCCTCACAGTATGTCACTACATAACACAGATGAACATTGCAGTGGTAGATCCTGCCTGGTAAGGCAGGAGTTAAGTGTTTTGTCTAATGTCATATGTGTCAGCCAATCACATGTGTTATAATTTGTCTCTGTGAGCTGAGATGTGAGCTGAGATGTAATTGGAGGAGCAGCCACCACCTGACCAGGGGAAGTAACAAGATCCCTGGAAACTTCCAGAAGAAGTTAGTCCTCTCTCAGAAGAGAGTGCAGTGTGAGGAGAGAGTTCACTCTCTCAGATTAGAGACTCAGAGGAGTCAGTGCAGCTAGCACATCAGACCAGAGCAAGTGAGCCCAGCTCCCTGCCTGAGTGTAGTGAGTTAGTGAGTGAGGAAAGGGATATCATCCTACCTTCCAGGGTGATATCTGAAGCAATCCAGGATAAAGCTGAAGCATCCTATTAGGACACAGCTACCTCCCAGCCTGCCCTCTGCATCCAGGCTGGTGATCTACATCCTGTGGCTCCCTCCAACTTGCATCTCAGCAATCCACCATTCTGTTAAAGGCACGTTGCTGCGGTTCCTGTCGGTTCCAATAAAGAACTGTAAGTTGGTTTTTGTTCAACCTCTGCCTCCGTCTGGTCCCTGCTACTATGGCTGTCACCATCACGGGCACCCTGTCCACCACACAGAGACTCATCCTCTAGAGACCAAAGGGTTGCCCCAGGGAGATCCGCTATAGCAGCCTCTCCCTCATCATTTTTTGCCAACACCACCCTGCTGGAGACCTGCCAGGCTGTAGGACAGCCCTCCGGTTCCCCATACCAAGCACCGTGACAATAGCGTGCCTAGGCCGCAACCGCCAGCCACTCAGGTACTGCGGGCCCCGGCTGAATCCAGGCCCCGAGAAAAGGCTAGGCCCCGGTGGGGGATGTTGCACATGTTCTTGGGGAAAAGAGGCGTGGCCTAGCGCAAGCAACAAATAAATTCAGTTCGTGTACCACCAGATGACATCTGTGTGCCAGAAAATTCAGTACTAAACTAGACCGACTAACATCTGGTCTAAAATGCAACTCCACAGTTCTAAACTACAGCAGATACATCATCCAGCATGATTTGTCTGCCACAAAATGAGACTGTGGAGTCCCACTCTGCACTGGTCTATTCACCAACACATTTAATACATCTCCCCCAGTGGGGCACATTAACTTACCCAGTCCGGAGGAGATCCCGACGACAATGCACTGTGGCGCAATTCACTTACACTGTGCGTCCGACTTGCTGAATGTGTCACTTCCCCGATCAGGTCCGATGGAGTTCACCATCTTCCTCCTGATGCATGCAAGTGCTTGGCTTGCAACACAATTTTTAAGTTAAATCTCACTGTTTGTCCAAATCTGTCAGATCGTCTGATGGCCCGTCCCCCAATTTGTGTCGCATGAAAGCCGGCGTGATTGCGCCAAAATCCAATCGTGTGCAACACAATACCCTTTTAAATGCGTCACAAATCCGAAATTGTCAGAATATCCAACGTTTGTGTGGTCCGCGGACCGTTAGTAAATGAGCCCCAGTTTTTTTATTCTCCTGAAAAATCATAACCTGAATCCATATTCTATCGCAATGAAGAAATAAAGGATAAAAGATAAGGTGAATAGGCTGCATTTTGCAGCTTTTATGCTGATTCTGGCGGCTCTTTGCAACTGCAATGTATCATGGATTTCTGGAATTGAAAATACAAAATTATTGTCCTATAGCACAAACTAAAAGAGTATGTATTCTAGTTCATTCAAGCTTCTTGTATCCTTATGTATACAAGTTCAGGTTCAAGGTCATTACACCAGTGCAGCTCATTAAAATGGAAAGAATCTCTTTATACATCTACTTTGATTCACTTTTTTTAATCCAGTTCTTTTTGGCAGGTATTAAAACTTGGCTATGATCATTTTCATGCGATTTAATGATATCTAAATAAATAAATAAATATCTAAATATAAAAAACAGAAATGTAAACTCCAATATGATCCAGCACGTGTGACTGCCTACATGAGCAGCATGGATGAAACATTGACGATTCATTTTTACAGCTAAATAAATAAGCCATATGTGCATATGTTGAGCTATACTTATTATTCTTTTATTATTTTGTCTTAACAAAACCTGAAAAAGACAAAGCTCGGAAAATATATCAAGCATTGCAAAGTATAAATGTTAAAGTATTTTTATGGCACATTAATTCAATGCCTTAAGAAAATCTATATAGTCATCTTTTGCCCGGAACACTCATAAATTATGCTGTGTTTCTTACTTCTGCTTTTGCGAAGTGGCCCATTCAAAGTCCTGGTATTTTCTTTATGTCTGCTCTAAAAAAAAATCCCATCTCTAGTGCATTATTTCATTTAATGGTTTTTCCTTTCTCTCTGTTTGACTTCCCCTTCAGCGGGCTGTTAAGCACCATTTCAAAAATATCCTTAAAAAACCATTTGCTGGAAGAGATGACCCTTTACTCTACCTACTGAGAATTGCACAAACTCCTGTACATCGTGGCAGAAAGATGATACAATGACAGCCAGCCTGATGTGTCAGGGTTAGTAGGGAAGCAGCAGCAACTCGGAATATAGGAATTATTCTTCATAGTCTCCAAATGTCACAACACATTATGCTCAAGGTCTCAGCTTGCTGAAGGAGTGACCCTTGACTGAATGCAAGTGCTGGGGGAAAGAACTAATTGTAGCTCCTTTTCACACGTCAGTCACTTTTCATGGCACTAAGCCTCTCAACCTTGAATAACTTCAAATCCCTTCTTCTGCTTTTTTTTGCAATTTTCCAGTATTTCGTATATATGTGTTGCATAAAGTTTATTTTTGTTCAGTTCTTTAAAGTGTCCTATAAACAGATTGCAGGGAAGACACCCATGGGATTAAGAATACAAGGGTCCTTGCAGAGGATGTAGACCTGACAGTTAAACTAGAGGAAACTAGATCTAATTGCTTGCATGTGGCTGTCTCTTCGTCCTAGCAGGCAGCAGTTCATTGAATACCGAAGAGAACCATCATTTTATTCCCTGAATGTTTTGGTAAAGACTACACTCCACATACTCACTTGAACTGACAAAAATGACCTATAATATCAGAGTTTGCATTAAATATTATAATAAGAATGGTCAATCTACCGCTAATGATGCCATTTAAAGGGCACATACCTTTGCAAAAACTACTCCTTAAGGGAGAGGCAATTCCACAACATCTGGAGTGATCTTATCTCTTCCCTAAAACCACTTCTGAGTATTTTCAATAGATGATTTGTATGTTTTTATTGGTTCATAGTTTATTTCTCTGGAAGTCAATGTATATTACATTAAATTTAGGACATGTTCTCAAAGCTAGTGATAGATCTGGCCACCATACACTGTGCAAATTGAGATTGAAATCAGAACACTCACCAATAAAAGGATAAGCAGGATAACATATTTTCCACAAGATCTTTTTTTTTGCCATTCTTATGGTGGAAAATATGATATATTAGGAATTTCCTTTAATATATGTATGTGTATATGTATATGTAATATTTGTTCAACATATACCATTTATTCAACAATTGTAGACTTTACTACTTAAAGAGAACCTGCCATGAAAATTAACCCACTGAAAAGAAATACTTTGTTAAAAAAAGCATTTCCCTTATCCCTAAATGATTCCTTTCCATGGCTGGAATGTTAAAAAATCTGTTTGTAAACTTATATGCAACTCACCTGATGTCAGTCCACAACACTGAGTCCAATGAAGCCCTGCATATTCATTGGTTACTTGTATTGCCCTGCCTGCTTGTTACTGATGTGGCTGGACAACCCAGAGTTGTCGGTCACAGAAATTCAGACAGAAGCAGAATCTCTCACCTTTGCAGTACACAGGCACTAATACTGGGAGAAGGTTGATTTTATTCTAAGGGATGTGTATGGATTGGCAGGGCATCTTAGAACTGGACACGCTGGCCCTTTAAATCAAGGGATGAAACATGTGTATGCGCCTTAAGACCCAGGAGTCTCCAGCCAATGGCTGCAAATGCTATGCGGCATTAATATCTGAACAAAATGTAAAAGCAGTGTCCCATGCACCATTTTGTCACCTATTCCACTAGCAATGAACTGTTGCAGTATTAAAGGTCCGGCCTATGATTATTGTTATATGTACAGTCTAAATAGTACACATACGAGAAAAGTGTACAAAAACATACATTTTACATAACAAATGTCCTTGTAACACAAATGTCCTTGTCGTTCGGTGTTCAGTTGTAGTTATACTTTTATACCATTGACGGCTATGCCAAAGGCAAGACAGAGTGACCCAGCTTCCATATGTTTCTTGTCTCCTTTTTTCTCTGATTTGTGTTGTACACAACTGCAGTTCTACTCCATCTTCTTGCATCTTTACTTTGATTCAAGCCCTTTCACCTGTCATTGTGATGTATGTTTGCCTACTAGGCGTGCACACTCACTAATGAACTTTCAGCTGAAGTACCCTCTTAACAGTTACAGACTACTGAAAAGGCTGGAAGACCAGAGATGTCTTCAGATTGTGCCTAAATGTATACAAAAGTCTCCAATGCATAACACACTTAAGTGTTGGGCTACAGCAACTTGGGCCTTATGGCTAGGGTAACCATGATACACACAGGATGATCTCATTAACCCATACAGGTGTTGACAATTTGGGATACCTATAAAAGTTTGCTAAACTTCAGCAACTCTATCTGGAGGGGATGGTAGAAAAACACTAACTGATATTGCCTCAATCACCACATGGCAATGATAGGGTTTTACCTTTCTTCTGAGGATAAAGTATGATTCCGACAAAGTATATCAAGTTTTGCTAAAGTTATATATATGATGAAAACGTTTGAAAAAAAAAATCTATTTAATATATTAATATTTAATATTTCCACTATACAGTTTAAAATTTCATTATTTTTCCATTAACTGAGCTAGTTGAGAGCTTGGTTTTTTTGCCATTCGAGTACTATTCTGGTGTATATACATCTTTATGATCATCTTTCATTTATTTATTTTTTTAAGGCAAACTGACCAAAATTCTTATTTTTTATACAGTTTTTATGGATTACTGAATTGAATAAATAGTGGCTTAGATTTATTGTCTGGGTCATGGTAGTCTAAAATGTGTTGTAAGCATTTTTGATGGGATAAGCAGGGATTTGGGGTTTTGGTTTTTTTTACATAATTCACCTTTTTAGATGAACACAGCCAACGTAATACACATTTTAGCCAACACATTTGGGATAATGGAAGAGTAAATACCAAAATGATATGTCCTTGCAATAGCAAAAATCAGTATGGTAAAAAACATTCCACCATTTATAACAAAAAAAAATCACAATGGCCCATCATACCAGAGGAAGGAACATATCAGAAAATAATGAATAAAAATACAAGAAAATTCAGCAACAAATAGCAAGAATGGAAGAAAGAAGAAAAATAATGGAAAGGGAAGGGGGAAGAAGATGGCTAGCAGACAGCAATAGCTACAGGCAACAGCAGCTGGGTGCTTCTTCAGCAAGACTAGATATTTATATTAGCTGTGGAGCCAGATTGCTAGAGCCCTTGAAGAGCATCTAGTTATGGCACACTGCATAATACGTTCTCACAATCCTCAGTCAGGATGTGCTCCATGCATTGAAGGGGGCTAACCTCAACAATTAATTCTGCCATGGAAGAAGTGACTGAGGACCTCCTATCTATGGGAATGACCATTTAGGTGCAACCAGAAGATGGTGTAGGAGGATATTGATATTGACCCTGGTATAATGGATAGTAAAGTAATCTAAGGATAAGGTCTTGCCAAAAATCTGTCCGTGAAGTTAAAATATCTCATCCCAAAATGGATTAATCAGTGGGCAACATAGAGCCTCTCCTGATTAGCAGTGAGGACATGTCTCAGGCACCCATGGGAAAACATTGTGAAGCATGGCAGTGGACCTGTACAACCTAGTTAACATTATGTACAAACGCATAATACATCTACCGGTATTTCATGAACATGAGTAGCTAGTTCCAATCATAAATAATAATAATAAAGTTGTTATAGTAAGCTGAGAGGAAATTAGATGGGCTCATCTGGCACAAGTAGGCTCTATACCCAAGTCAAACAACCATATTAACAATAGCTAGGCATGGATTGACATATAGGCAGGTGTCTTCAGGTAGTCTTGCAGAAGGATACCTGCTTAAAATGGTTTTGCACGGATAGGTTTCGTGCCCAAATAAGCGATGCTTGAAGATATCCACATCATTCAGCACTCATTTAATGAGCATTTCACATTGTAAGTGTAAATACAGTAAATACATATTGTCAGTAGCACAGCTTCCATGGAGAGATGCGGGAATATCAATGCTTTTTTTGACAAACAAAAGATGGCATTACTGATGATTACATACTGATGATCATTGCTGTGAGGTCTCCCTGGATTTTAAATTGAACACTCCAGCCTTCGTCATATCAATGAATGCTTGGACTGTCAGGGTTAGACAGTCCACTGCAAAGAGTCCAGAAAACTTCACAGTAAGGGACCACCACGGGGACACTTTCTATTGCAGCATGATTGTATGCAGCATGATGTATTGCAACTGTTATTTTTCTCGGTCATGCAAGCAGTTTGTCTATTTACCTAGTATGTTTTACCCTTAACTCTTCGTCCTCATTAGGTGATTGCATATGTACTGCCAGTGTACCTGTGAGATCTGCAGCAGGAGCTGGAGGTAACAAACATCCTAACTCCTGCTGCAGCTCCCTGAATGAAGAATGCTTTGTTCAGGGCACTAAGCCCTTAAATCCAGGAACCATGATTATGGTATCTTCTACATTTGTTATCCATCCTTCCTTCTAAAAATCAAATTTTACAATTATGATAATGAGCCTGAGGGGCTCTGGTGGGTGTTTCCTGAGCGCCTCAGTGATGTCTTTTCAGTAACTATTACGATAAGCAGAGCAGGGGGAGACATGTTCTGCTCAATGTAACAACTACAGAAAATGAGCGTTTCCCCAAAAAGAAGGTTTTTAGCCAAAAATAGTTAAACCTAAATAAAGATAAACATATTTCATATAAAGCCTTAAATAGGACCTGTCACCTCTAAAGTAAGCAGCTCCTAGTGCTACAGCATATGAGCATATGCCACAGTGTTACACTGCTAGTGCTATCGGAGACCTCCAATAACGCTAACAAACACTGCAGCACTGTACAATTGAAAACGCCGAACCGTACTGTAAGCGGTCGGGCATATTCATGAGCGGGCCGTGTGAGGCGCTGCCTCAACACAGATGTTATACATTTTCATCTCAGGATTTAAAAGCCATAAAGTTTTTTCTGCCAACAAGTTATTTATGGTTTACTTGAGTGTTGATTGTAATTTGGATGGCACTATATTTGGGTATATATAATGGTTCTTTAGACATTGTTTTTTTTTCATTCATTCCTTTGTAAAAATTGATATAAATACGCGCTTACAGCATGGTCCGGCGTTTTCAATTGTACAGCGCTGCAGTGTTTGTTAGTGTTATCAGAGGTTTCCGATAATGCTAGCAGTGTAACACTGCTGCATCTCTTGTAGCACTAGGAGCTGCTTACTATAATTTTGGACGGCTACAAGGAGAGTTATTCACAGACACTGGAGATCCCTGTTGTCTAGACCGTACATCTGCCATGGTGGATTCGGTATCTCTGGTCAACCTGATTCAGCATATGGATTTTGCCCTGTGACTTCAGCAATTCCATCTGTCAGTTTACTACTAAACAATATTGGGGCACATTTACTTACCCGTCCGAGCCGCGATCCCCAATCTGGACTGTCCGCAAAGGTTGCACTGTGCCACGATCCACATAGATCTTGCGCCCGATATCCTGCATGTGTCGCTTCCCATCTCAGGTCCCTGGAGTTCACCTTCCTCTTCCCGGTGCATGTAAGTGCAGCTCCCCGGCATTTCCAATGTAGGCACGCGCACAGTTGCACGCATGGTGCGCCGAGCGCGTCCCACCTTTAAACACTTAAAAGTGTTTAAACCGTGATACAGCAGTTTAGGACACTAATGAAAGTAAGCACCGGCACCAGTTCACCCTGAGCTGGTGCTTGGTATATGCATCTTACACCTACCACGTCAAGTGGTAGGTTTCCTTTAAGGCTGGGTATCAAGGATGTAGAAGGAAGCCATGTCTTTTAGTGACTTTGAACATATCTGACCACTTGGGTCATTTTAAACATGTACATATGATGAAAGTGTATTTGCTCATGTCCTCGCCCTTGCACATCCTCAGCGGCAAATCATGCTATAGTAACAAGGCAGCAAAAAGCAACTGCTAATCTTAGATTCCAGGAAGTTCTTTTTGTTGTTTATTTTTTTTTAAAGCTTTATGGTCACTCCCACATGAAAGCCACCATTATATCAATCTGTGCTCCTCTACAGTTAACTAGTCTCATTACCATTAAAACCACTCTTGTTTTACTGCAGTCTTCTACGCCAATTGAAAATAACAATACAACAAAACTCTTGCTAATGATAAAAAGCCTAGTGATGCTTTCTGCATTCATCTCCATGCAATGTAATTTGTTCATAGGCTCTTGTACATCCTACCTAACCACAAGCAAACAACTTCAGTACTAAGCACACTCGAGCTTCATCATGCGGTTTTCTTCCATCTATACTATCCATACACCCTTTTAACTAATTATTTTTTCTAAATCAGTCAGACCCAACCAAACTTCTCTGATCCTCTGACTTGTTGTCTTTTCCCACATAGGTACTATTTTTATCATCAAATTTCACCTCTCAAACTGCATTGGACCATCCTCCTACACAAAGGTCTGAGCAATATGTTATGTCAACATCAACATCTCATTCAGATTGACTTGTAGAAGTTTGTTTTTATGATGCCCAAGTCTTGTGCACACAATCATTGGTGTATGCACAGACCCTTTATGGTGCCCATAGGATGCCATGAGGTCCATATTACACACTGATAGTTAACAGGTTGCCAGTTCATGGTGCTTTTTTAAGGTATGGGCCACATTTATTAAAGCCCTTGCAACAGTTTTCTGTCAGACGTTGCACATTCTTTTCAGTGCAAATTGCTTGTATTTAAGAAGACATATTTGTGGCACACGGGGCAAATTTGTGGCCCACGGGACAAATTTGTGGCACAGCTGGATTAAACTGCACATGCAAAGTCTGACAGAAGTGTGTCACACGTCCTATGTTAAAGATACACCAAAAAAAAAGTGGCGCATTCTGCTGGAGCAGTGCAGAGGGCGCCAGAAATCCTGAATCTGGCACCCTCTGGAGACTACACAGGAAAACTGCACATAGTACACACTGCACAGTTTTTAGTAAATGTGGGCCAATGAGTTTTTACTAGAGATAATGCTTCTATGGTAAATTCTTCCATAAAACGTTGTGTTTTGGAAAACACCATGAAGGTCTTGTTTACAGATTCCTATAGAACTAATAAAAAATCTTTGTAAAATTAAATGGACACAGTCTTGGAGTTAGGCCCCATGACAATCTTATTCGTGCAATATAGATTCTGAAATACAGGCAGTCCCTGTGTTACGTACAATGTACTATCTTTAGGTTTGTTCTTAAGTTGAATTTGCATGTAAGTAGGAAATTAATATTTTATAATTGTAGCTCCAGACATATATTTTTTATTCCCGGTGACAACTGGATTTTCTAAATTTTATGCTTTTATGGGAACAAGGATTATTAATAAAGCTTCATTACAGACACTTTACAGCTGATTATTGCAGTCTGGGACTATTGTAAATCATCCAGAAACCTTCACCAGGGGTCACAGGGAGCAGAGAGGTCTGTCTTTAACTAGGGGTCATCTGTAAGTCAGATATTCTTATGTAGGGAACTGCTTGTATAGCTATTTATATGAAGCAATATAATAACCGCCACATTTAAGTGAAAATGGATATGGAGTATCTACCTATTGAACCATAGCAGCAGATACTATACAAAATAAAGATATTAAAGGGAACTTTCCACTATGGAAAAGAAGTCTCATCTGTGAGCAGAACGTCATGGAGCAGGAGAGCCTCGGCACATTGTACATTGTGTCCTATATGCAGACAACATGCTATAAAGCAGGAGAAGCTGAGCAGTTTTAACATAATGGGGCTTATTTATTAAGGTCCCGCGGACACATTTCCGTTGTGTTTTCCGCTATTTTCAGGGATCGCGCCGGGGATTGCATCGCACGCAATTGGATTGTGTTGCAATCGGGCCGGCTTTCACGCGACATTAATAGGGGGGCGGCCCGTCGGACAATCCAACGGATTCGGACAACACGCAGGTTTTAACATTTAAAATTGTGTCGCAAGCCAAGCACTTACATGCACCGGGAAGAAGACGGTGAACTCTGGTGGACCTGCGGATCTCGGGCGCAAGATCTTCATGAATCGCGCCAACTGTGCAGGACAATGCACCTCGGTGATCGCGCAGGAACGGGTATGTATTTGTGCCCCAATGTCCTTTCTGTAGGCAGTGTTAAAGAGTATGTTAAAAAGAAGCAGAAGCTAACAGATTGACTACAGTGTCCAATCAGAATGAACTAGTCCATAAAGTAGAAGGAACGGATCAGATTACCTATAATGTCCTATCTGTAGAAAGTATTTTATTGAGCACAAGGAGCTAAGCAGATTTTTAAATAATTTTGTGGGAAAAGATTTAGGATCACTGGTCAAATGCTGAAAGGAACACCAACTCAACTACCTCTAAGCATAGAAAGAACAAATATATAAATTATTAAAGGGAACCTCTCATCACATTTGCACATATACAACCAGTGACAGGTTCCTATAGAGCCCTAATAATTAATTGACACCCTTCTTTTAGCTAAAAATAGTTTCACCTACATCACTCACTAGAGATGGGTGAATCGATATGAGCGAAGTGGAATTCGGTCCCCCTTTTTTTAGCTAAATGGGCGCGAGCACAACGGGTAACATGGGGCAGAGAACTCTGGGGAGGAGAAAGAAACACCCTCCATGACATGTGTAGACCTGTAAGCCAATCAGTGACTGGCAGGCTTATGTGATGTCTAACAGCCCTATAAAAACAGGCAGCCATTTTCAATCTGGTTGTTGCTGAATGAATAGGAAGAAATGTGTGTAACATCCACATAGTTTCTGTAGTGATTTCTGCTCCAATCCCAGGGTGTCCATTTTGGGGGATCTGTATACCCCATATTGCAATTCCATCTCCACAATTTGTCATTGTGCCACACTGTGGCCTACCAGGTTGCTGTCACATCCACACTTTGTCATTGTGACACTCTGTGGGCTCCTGCCGTCACCTCCACACTCTGTCACTGTGCCACACTTTGGCTTACCATGTTGCTGCCACCTAAAGAATTTGTCAACGTGCCACTCTCTGACCTCATGCTGCTGCTGCCATCTCCACACTTTGTCATTGTGCCACTCTGTGGTTTACCATGTTGCTGCCACCTCCACACTTTGTCATTGTGACACTCTGTGGGCTCCTGCTGCTGCTACCGCCACCTTCACACTCTATCATTGTGCCACTCTGTGGCTTACCATGTTGCTGCCACCTCCACACTCTGTTATTGTGCCACTCTGTAGCCTTCTGCTGCCACCTCCACACTCTGTCATTGTGCCACTCTGTGGCCCACCATGTTTCCACCACCTCCATAATTTGTCATTGTGCCACTCTGCGGCCTACTCATGCTGCTGCCAACTGACACTGTTCCGCTGTCTGCCTGGAACACCCTGTGATTTTCATAATGCTGTTTTCACCCTCCAGCACTCTATGACATTGCCACTATATTTGGTTTTCATTTAATCTGTCAGAAGGAATGAAAAGCTTCAGGATTGATAGCCAGAAACAGGAGTGGATACAGAACACAAAGGACATGCAAATATCCCATTTACAGGTCATCTCTGTTCTGGATCAACTCCTGTTTGTTTTTGGCTTTAGCAATACTGATGGATTATTGACTGATTGAAAGCGGACACTGACGGATGAAATGAAGGGCAAAATGATCAGTGACGTCATTGCAAAATTACTGGCGACACCCACTTCACTCTTTTGGGAGGTGTCTACATGTAACCGCATTTAACAGAACAGGTTCTGTTGTAATCTATGGAATCATCTGATTGCACTCTTTGATGTTATAGTGGGATATAGCCCTCAGCTCAGTCCTTTCGAGCTGACACAGTTACCTTGTCAGGCTGCGTTCCAGCTTCACTTATTTGGTCAAGTTGGCCTCTGTAAGTGCCCATAGAATTGAAGAGTGAAGCAATTCTAAGAGCAGCGGCTGCCATGTGCGTGTCATACTAAAACACAGCATTGTTTGAAGACCAAACCACTCTCCCTATGCATATTTGAGCATGGTACAACGTTCTGCAACACCCTACAGGCTATCTGTAGCCAGGAAATACCTGTTTTTTTAATGTGATTCCCATGATTCGATTTGGGTCGAATCTAGTTTTTTCAAAAAATTTGGCAAATCGTTTCAAACCGAATTTCAACAAATTAGCCCATCTCTATCAATCACATTTAATCTTATACTACCTAGCATCAGAGGGGGCATGTCCTGCTCGGCTGGCCCCTCCCATCTAGCCCTCCCCATGCCTTTTGCCTCCTTTTTCCCATCTAACCCTCCCCATGCCTTTTGTCTCCTTTTGCCCATCTAACCCTTCCCATGCCTCTTGCCTTCACAGTACATGTCATTTGACCAGAGTACATCATCTTAGGTCCTTTAGCCTCTTAACAATAGCAAAAAGGACCTAAGAAGAACATAATAGAAAAAGTGCTAGTTGAACTTAGTCTCCATCATGTCCTTCCATTATTTAAAGTAGAAAGATAGCGCTGCCACCCATTTATTTTTACTTTAAGTCACATTAGAATGACAGAAGGAACACATACATGTAACGTAACACATTGGGGAATGGGAGGAGGATGGATACCTTCTAAACAGTCTCCGTTATTCTCTTCTATAATGAAAGAAGATAACAGAAACTATTAGCCGTGTTACCAAGGTCTATGCACACTGGACTAAAATCAGCAGCATTTTACAGCATTTATAATGGTGAAATGTGTGATAAATTCACAGCTGAGGCGTATATTATGAGGTTCTGTATCAATTGGCAGCTGAGATGTGTATTGTGATGTTCTGCAGCAGCTAAGTTGTGTATTATGAGGTTCTGCAGCAGCTGAGGTGTGTATTATGAGGTTCATCAGCAACTGAGGAGTGTATTATGAGGTTCAGCAGCATATGAGGTATGTATTAGGAGTTTCTGCAGCAGCTGTGGTGTGTATTAAAAGGTTCAGCAGCATATGAGGTGTGTATTATGAGGTCAGCAGCATATGAGGTGTGTATTATGAGGATCTGCAGCTGCTGAAGTGTGTACTATGAGGTTCTACAGCAGCTGATGTGTGCATTATGAGGTTCAGCAGCATATGAGGTGTGTATTATGAGGTTTTGCAGCAGCTGAGGTGTGTACTATGAGGTTCTGCAGCAGCTGAATTGCGTTTTGTGATATTCTGCAGAATATGAGGTGTGCATAATGAGGTTCTGCAGCAGCTGAGTTGTGTATTGTGATGTTCTGCAGCATATGATGTGTGTATTAGGAGGTTCTGCAGCATATGAGGTGTGTATTATGAGGTTTTGCAGCAGCTGAGGTGTGTACTATGAGGTTCTGCAGCATCTGAATTGCATTTTGTGATATTCTGCAGAATATGAGGTGTGCATAATGAGGTTCTGCAGCAGCTGAGTTGTGTATTGTGATGTTCTGCAGCATATGAGGTGTGTATTAGGAGGTTCTGCAGCATATGAGGTATGTATTATGAGGTTCTGCAGAGGCTGAGGTGTGTATTATGAGGTTCTGCAGAGGCTGAGGTGTGTATTATGAGGTTCTGCAGAGGCTGAGGTGTGTATTGTGATATTCTGCAGAATATGAGGTGTGTATATATAAGGTGCGGTATGTATTGGGAAGCGGAGGGCACACAAAATTTGCCAGTCAGGGGCCCACAAATTCCTTGTGATGGCTCTGCTTAAGGCTAATGAAGCACACAGATTGCAGAGCACATTTTATGCCAGACTGTAATAAGTAAATGAGTTTCTAGGTTGTTAAAAATATTGTATTGGTCAACCTCAATGAGTTTTAGCACAACAGGAGACATTTCACAAATCCTTCATTTTACATTAGTAAAAAAATGGAATTATCTTCCTGGTCCATGCCATGGAATGTACAGTGACAAGTGGAGCGGGATGCCTGCAGTATGTCACTATCTTCTCTCCTTCTCTTGGAGCAGCCCTATGTGGAGCCAATAAGCCCTGGGTAAAGCGCTTAAAAAGCCATTATTTATAATAACTGTTAAATGATGAGACATTGTTTATGTAGATCAGAAGATAAATTCTCACTTACAGAGCGCCTGCACTGGTTTCCTAAGAGTCGTCTGTTTAATATTTTAAGAGCAAAATGTAATTTATCTCTTAATAGCAAAACACAAGAACTCATCAGATATTTGTGTCCACATCAGTCCACATCAGTGTAATACTAACACAAGTAAATAGAACTACATGAAATACATTACCAATTTTCAAGGCATTGGACTATTTACCTGCCCATTCCTCTAAAAAGGCCGAATTAGTTTCCCTGGCAGAATTAGTGACTTGGTGGTTTGCAGTGCTCCTTACATTATTGGGGGCCATGCTAAAACATGAAGCAACAGCATATGTATATAATGTAAGTTATGTAACTGCCTATAAATAAAGATAATCACAAGGGTCCTACGTTTGTACAAGTGGAAAATTGGGCAGAAGCTGCAAGCACTTTTTTCTATTTTCTATCTCAAATAACTGAAGCCTAATGGAAATTGGCGCAAACTGACACTAATGGAAGTCATTAAACCATCCAAAACCTTATTGGGCTTTAAAAAACCCACTAAAAAGTTATTTTTTTAATCAAATCCCTACAAAGAAATGTGATCAAAAAGTGATCAAAAATGGTCCCAAAATGGCGCCACTGAATAGAACAACTAACTCATCATGTAAAAATAAGTTCTCAATCATCTATGTCAATGGAAAGAATAGTAAAGTTATGCCTTTGAAAAAGTGGCAATGCTAAAGCAAATGAGATTTACTCTATTATAGTTTTTCTTCTGTAAAATTGAACAAATTAAAATAAATAAATAAATGAGGTATTGCCGTAACTGACTGATTCATGGAATAAAGATATTATTTTTATGGTAAACCCCCCCCCCCCAAAAAAAAAACTAAAAATCCAAAACAAGAATTGATGATGAAGAATTAATAATATCAGACAAAAAATAAGCCCTCATTTGGGTTATTGTTATACTCGGACAAATTTGGGCGCATTTTTTGAAAAATATTCATTTAGCTAAAAAATAAAAACATTGCACCTCCATTTCACACCCCTGTGAAATACTTAATGGGTTAACATGATACGTTGTTTAACATACTTTGAGTGGTGTAGTTTCTATAATGGCGTAATTTAAAGAGGTTGTCCACATTAAGCACAATACAGCAGATAATTGATTTGTGTAATGAAAGGTTATTATTTTTTCCAACATACATTCTATATCAATTCCTTACTATTTTCTAGATCTCTGCTTGCTGTCATTCTATAGGAAGCTTCTATGTTTACTTCCTGTAGAAAATTACCGTTCCATGGTCATGTGATCTCACACAGGTGTATGGCTCGTTAGCATCACACAGTGAATACACTGTATGATATAATGAAGTTTGTACCTGTGTAAGTTTGTACCTGTGTAAGTTTGTACCTGGAAACTGTGAAGAATTGATAAAGAAAGTGTATTGAACATATTTATAACTTTTCCTTATACAAACAATATCAATTATTTGCTGAAATGTGCTTAAAGTGGACAACCCCTTTGAGGGCTCCCTGAAAAGCATTTTGTGGTTTTTATGAAAGCGTGAAAAATCGGACCTAGAGTTTTATGCCTCAAAACCTCCTACAAAAAGGAGAGCATGCATAAAAAACATTCCAACATAAAGCACAGATTCAGAAAATTTTATATGAAAGAAAAGTAGAAAATTAAGAATTTTAACAATAGAGAATTTTTCCTAATTTCCCTACTGTTCATAGCAGCTTATCTGACACTGCCTGCAGCTGATTGGACATTATGAGAGATGATTAGCATAACACAAGCCTCCAGCTCCAACTCCTCCTCTCTGACAGAACAGAGTTAGAATGATCAGATACTGGGACTGATATCTCTGCAAGTATAGGGGTTAGAAAAAAAATTCAAGGTGCCTGTGCATCTGTATAGCAGCCCCTACAGAATGACATGATAATAACAAAGGTGTACTTGAGAAAAGTCACTGTGAAAATTCGCAAAAATAAGAAAAGTCTCTAATATTAAAGAAAAAAACTGCAGAAATAAAGATACATGTCCCCCATTCTCCTCATATAAATATAATGGACATAAAGTAAATTCTAAAAATGATTTTAGCAAGTATCATTATAGGATTTATAAAGAATAAGGGACTTAAAATAGTACCTGCCCCTTTAGATTTCCTTGTTTCTAGTCAGAAACCAATTTACCAATCTGATGAATCAGTAGTTTGTTTTCTCTTGCCTTACATGTCTATCAGATACAGACACCGACAAAAAGCCTGAGCTTTCGATGACTAGATTGCCATCAGATTAGCAACTCTTTCTATAATTAAGATCCTACACTACTGGGGAATTGAGGTGCCTGACATTCTAATCGAATAATGAGTATCAGCGTCACTAGTGCTTCTGGCTCAAGACAAGATGCAGGAAAATAAAAGCCACAACAATGTGTTATTGTGTCATATGCCTACAACTTAGACAATAGCTGTGACTCAAGAATAATTTCTGACCCTTCCCCCGTTTCCTATACACTTTTGCAGTAAGCACTTCCTGCTGTATTATCAATGCTAAGGGAGCAGGGTGGAGGAGGAAGCAGTGTAACACCCTTTAAATGCAGGCCACAGAAGGGCTAGGGTAGCAACTCCGGTTCATTAGCGTAATTATAAAAGTTGATTTTAGATGGAAGGAAGCCATGGATAACAAATATAAGAAAATGATCACAGTCACAGTGCCTGGATCTATGAGTAAGTGTCCCTGATTTAATAAGCTTTATTTTAAAAGAAATCAACCACTTTAAATACCATCACTAGGACGAACAATTTGTTACACAGAAAACAAGCCCCCATACTGCTATGTACACAGTAAAAAAAAAGTTATAGATTTTTTATAGGAGGGGAGCTGTTTTAGCCTCTATTTAAAACAGCTTTTATCACTGGACCCTCCAGGGACTAACAAAGATAAGATGCGTGATTCCCCTGGATCTAATGATCAGTAAGGCCTTTTTCAAAGCATTTACCTCTTCCTACTGTTGCCCTTTTTATTTTTGCATTTCCATTTTTTGCTTTTTTTTCTGTGTAACAAATTGTACTGCCTGGTGACGGTATTTAATATTCCATGCCATAAACTGGAAAGTGGAGAAAAAATTCCAAATGCTGTAAAAATGTATAAAAATCACATTTGTGCCATTTTCTTGTGGACTCTGCTTTTACAACTTTCACTGTTCACTCCAAATGATACATCTACATACATTTATTCTTTGAGTCAATACAATCATGGGGATATCAAATCTACATAGGTTTTATTTATAAATTTGTTTGTTTTGCCATATTCTGAAGCTAATAACATTTCACACTTCAGTGTACAGAGCTAAGAAAGGTATAATTTCTTGTGGGACAAGATGCAATTTTCACTGCTACCATTTTGGGGCCTGTACAACCTATTGTTTTCTTTTTAAAGCATTTTTTATGTTCGCAAAGTGGCAAGAAAGTGTTGATTCAGAAATTTGGGAGCTATTTTCTGTTAAAGGCTACACTGCTGGGAATACCCATTTTTATATTTGATAGATGGGGACTTTTGGGACACACCAATACCTAACATTTTTATGTTTTTTTGTACATTTATTTTTAGATCAGTTCTAGGGAAGGGGGTGATTTGAACTTTTATGGTTTTTTCTTTTTACTGTAACCTTAGTGGGTCTGATCGTTTCTTCCATATACTGGAGTACTACTGTATTGCAGTACATGGCCGTTTTGCTATGCTATCTGTTATAATGAGCAACAAGCTACATAAATGACAGGTCCTGAAGTCATATATTCACTCCAGGCTGTCATGGTACAGATCGCCCTCCGTGATGACGTTACCAGGAAAGACAACCTGAGCCAATATGGCTGCTGGATTTTAAATGCCTCTAGCAGCATTGCCATTTAATTGGCTAACACCCATGATCGGTGCTTGCAATAAGCAGCAAATAGCTGTGCTGTATAGAGAGGGCTCAATACAAACAAAGTGGAGACACAACTAAAAAACAGTAAGAAGAGCATAATATGGGTCCACTTAGTAAGCCCTTAAATACACATGACTTCCATGCATGCTGTTTAGCTAAGTGTTATTGTAAAAGCATGGTGTAAGGAAGCTTTGTTCACAAATTATTAGGATTCTGTTTTAATTAAATGTCTCAAACAACTTCCATAGCTACACCCTCAACAGTCTCGCAAATGACATTTGTTTGCAGGTTTTTAACCCATTCTATTGCTAACAAATAGTAGTGTTTACAGAGGGCCAGTGTGAACTGTCCCCAGTATTAAATGGTTTTATCAAGAATTGGCACTCCAATTAAACTCTAAAGTCAACATCTTATTTAAAAAGAAACCTGTCTACTAGTAGTTATCTTCATTCTGTGAGGTATAATCTCCATTTTAAAAAAAAGAAGCCAGGAGCAAAGCTTTTCCATGGAAAACAACATAAAAAGCAGCTTAGAAATATTTACCAAGTGTTTATAAATAGTATCTTCTATATATTTTTTTGCAATTGTACTGGTATTTCTAAATGTTTTACACAGTGCCCATAGCTGTACGAGGGCTTGTTTTTTTCACATAATTTTTGTTGGCAATATTATAACACCTTCTAAAAAACTACAGGTGCATTTTTTTTACTGAATATTAACTAAGCATCACAGTGCTGACAACTCTAGAATTTAATAATCTGCTGATTCTTCCTTCAGAAACAGCTTCCTCCCAAAATATCGTGAACTGGATATGCACAACAATGAAGAAGTGTTTTTAACTGATTAATATTCTAGTGATGCCTATTTGTCAGTAACCAGATGTCAGTAAAGCAGAAATCCAAATAATTCTCAACATTTTTCACTTACTTTTTCTTATATATCTGTTCATATAAGGTGTCTATGTATTAGTGTCCAATGGAACGCTACTGAATGCTTGCAAAAAACTATTAACTATCGTTACGTCATTATTTGCGTACAATCTCTGACTATTATTGCCATTAGAAGTTCTAAAAGTCTGTCAAAGTTGCACCATATTTGTGCAAAAATGTGTGATGTTTGTTTTCTTCAAAAAAGTAAACAAGCAAGAAAAAAGTGTATGTCCAAGCCATACATACACTTTAATGGTGACCACATACAGTAGATAGAAGTAGGTACTTTTGATGGTTGAACAAGAAAGTCAGCCATTCACAATAGTTAATATTGGCAGTTACAGCTATTAAACTGGACAGTAATTTTCAATAGAAATCCTGGACAATGGGGTGGATGTATCCAGCTCTGGCACATGGTGCAGACAGGCACCTCTCTGCACTAGTCTGGTCTGTGAGTCTACCAGCCATCTGACAATGCTGACATATCTTTAATCACAGACCATCAACCACGCCTTTTATACTATCTATTTACTTCTAAAATAACTCCTTCAGTACGACTATATCTTTTCTCCTGATAGAATCAATGGGGGAGATGCATTATGCTTTCTCTGCCAGTTTTCTCCCAAAGATGGCACATGAATCTCTCCCTCTCTTCATGTTTTTGGCTTTCTCTGACCAACAGGCCACTATGAGAGTGTGGGACAGGTAAGTGGGCAGTGAGCAAAGGTGTGAAGGCCCGGAATGCAACATCTACTATAGTCTACAGTTCAGATCTGGTCTACAGGTTGAAACTGGTTTGTGCCCACATTTACTAAGAGACTGGAGCATCTTAGTGAACACAGGTGCATGACCGCCAGATGGGAGTTAAAAATGTCAGTTATAATGTATTTCCGCCAATGTTTCCGCCAATGTATTTTTTTGGACTTTTATGGAAATTTTGAACAATAATAACCTTTTACACTTGTATAAACTAGCTAAGTGTCACAGAAAAATAGCCATGAGCCTATGAGGAAATTAGGAAAATAGCTAAAAGCTCTTCTATAATCATGTATTGAAAAAAAGATCTATAAGCAGAAGAAATAAAAACATAAGGGAGAAGTTATATAAAGTTCACTACCTGGTTTTAAAAAGTCAAAAAAGATGATGGTGATGAATTTCCTTTATGATAAATTTAACAACTGGTATAGCCTTTATTTAGTTATGGATGTAGAAAAGTTGAAATCTGTTGTAATTTGTGCCAAAAAATGCACCACATCAGGAGTATAATACGCTTTTTGGAACACTTTTATGACAAGAGGGGAGCAGTCTTTAAAAAGAGGGCGTGGCTACACAAGAAAGCCATCTAAAAGGAGATGCAAAGTAAGACACTACACTGGATTTTTCACTGTGCATCAGTTTACGACAGTCTAGACTTACTTTGCATCTGTTGCACTGAGACACTTTTAAAAAAGCTACCCGAGTATTTCTTAACAATAATCTACCTTTATAGTGTATATATACACATTGCAGTAAATATTGACAAATTAATTATTTTTGACAATATTTCATTAATGAGACTGTTGATATCACTCCAGTCCTCTACGTGTATCTACCACTCTCCATTCATTGTCCTACAATCTTGACTATTTGTACTCTAGAATAACAGACAAATCCCTTTATGTGCAAACCACAAGTGCCAAGCACTTAGGGCATAATATCTTATTTAGTTTTGATAGGTTGCAACTAATATGATTGGAAAAAGGTTTCCTTATTACACTCTGACCTTGGCTAAAAGTCTATGAGCCTATACAGCATGAAATGAGTAAATGTCTTAAAGTTCATCCATGCAATGAATCCAGGTCTTGAAGACTCAATCCAGATATATGGACTCCAGCTGCACCGAAGTCTCAGAGGCCTAATTTGTATTGTGTCAATGCATTTGTATCTACTTAGCATTATTAAAATATTGATTGTCTCACTCTGCTAGATGTTTCTTTGTCTTGTGTCTAGTCCGGCAAATGCTGGTTTCTAAACGGTTAAGAAAATGTTTATCACAAGACTGGCTTCAGAGTTGAAAGTAATGTGATCAGTAATGAATTTTGTGTTACATTAGGTTGTATAAATGGGCAGACAAGCGCAGACAACAAGTGGCCAGGAGTCAGGGCTAATCTAATGAAGTAAAAATAGAGACAGCACCAATTATACATGGGGCCAGCTCAGAGCTGCTGCAGGGACTGCAAATGAATAGGTACAAATCAAATTACTCACTAATAGACGCACTACAAGAGGGGGCAGTCAATGCTAAATGCATTAAGGCCTTGTGACCTCCCTGCTCTAAACAGCACAATCCCAAATTTGACTTCTATCCCTCCCCCCCCTCCTCCTAACCCTCTCTACAGAAATAAAAGAGACTCTTGTTCACTTAAGAGCCACAATGCAACAATGTTTCTCCTTAAATGATTGAAACATTTGGACTGTCAAAGTCGGGGAAGCATTTTTACATTATCAGACTCAGCTCTGTAGAAAGATGGCCTAAGAGCCCTGCATTACAATCCTGTCATACTGTCAGCCTGGCTTTTATAAGAGTGTTCACCCTCCCTACAGAGATGCCAGAGACAACAGAATATTCAATGTATGGAACGCTCCATGATGGCTTAGAGCTTCTTCTTCTTATTTGTGCTGCCAGCCTGAAAATAAACATCTATATTCCGTATGAAATCTCCTTTATACTAATGCACTTATGTACTTGTAACAAATAGCATTGAACACAGCAGCTGTTAATGAAAAATACAGCTTAAAATAGACTATATTTGACAC
This sequence comes from Engystomops pustulosus, assembly GCF_040894005.1. Lineage (NCBI taxonomy): Eukaryota > Metazoa > Chordata > Amphibia > Anura > Leptodactylidae > Engystomops > Engystomops pustulosus. The sequence continues at coordinate 130,801,179 of NC_092412.1, read as the reverse complement.
GGCAAGTGTCACACAAAGGAGAATTCTTTGAAGACATGTCATATATATTAGCAGTATATTTAGCTGTTTGGGATTTTGGAAGCTGTCAGTCATGTAGCACGAAGATTAGAAACCCATCTACATGTCTATGTATCAGTAACAATATAAGTTATGTCATCTCTTATTTATGGTTCATTAAAATCTCCTGCTTATAGGAGTCCTTGAAAAGATTCTCACTTTAAATAACAATGCCCCACCGCAGAAGTGATGGGCAAGAACAGATCAGGTTATCCACCATAAGAATCCCGCATCATTATGTTCAGATTGAAAGTAGATGGAGCAGGAGATAGAGCCAGGCCTATCTGTATGAGGCATACTCAGAGGAGATGCGTATACCAGCTTAGCAGATAAAAGGATGTCCCATGGAGGCTAGCCATATGCATATGCCAAGAATCTAACTTTTTCCAGTAAATGAGCTGCCTGTCAAGAATCTTACAGGCATTGGGAATATGTTTGAGTACCTAGTCAGGTAAAAACCAGTTCCAAGGTTTTTCATACCGTTTAGGCAGGTATCAGTTATCCATGCCTTTTTGGACAGGAAAAATGATGGAGGCTGCAGTACTTTTCTATACATTTAAAAAAACAGATACCTGGCAAACTGACCATAACAAATGAAATAAAATAACATTTATCGATTTCAATTAGATTTTTGATTGACATTAAAGCTCCGTTAAACCTCAGTACTACTCAGAAACTGTAGTGTGAAATAAGCCTTAGACATAAGTTTAAGATTTTTTTATTTTTACGAAAGTAACACATTATTACCAGGGTCGGATCCGGGTTTCAGGAGACCACTGGACGACGGAGCCTCACTGGGCCCCTTTGCAGTGAACTTTGCATTCAATAACTAAAACAGTCTCCAGTTCCCTAAAATATTTCCTAGTTATAATACCCCCTCATGGTTATTTTATATACAGCCCCCTCATGATTATTTTATACAATGCCCCCCTCAAACCCTATGAATTCATTACATACAGCCTCCCTCACTCCCATGGATTCCTTATGAACAGCCATATGTGGGCTCTCTCAGCAGCTGTGGCCCCCGTCACTTGCCCAGGCACGCCCAGTGCTGGCGCCAGACCTGCTTAATGCAGTCAGTTTATTTATCATCAGGCCAGCCCCTTGGAACAGTTCTATGTCTGTCTTGGAGCTTTGCTGCCCGTCAGATTTATTAACCCCATAACGCAATAAGACGTACCTGTACGTATTGCTGCACATGGGGGAGTATGAACAGGGCTCACCGGGTGCTTGCTTCACGATGAAGCAAACGGCCATTGCTAACACCCGCGAACGGTGCTAGCACCAATCGCAGGTGTTAACCCTTTGATCACTGGCAGCGTGTGTCGGCAGCGCGTGGGCACCGCCATCCTGGCTCCAATCGTCGCTCCCTGTGATGTCCTCGGGGAGCAGCGATCCATTGCTATGATCACCTCAGGTCACACAAAGATCCGAGGCTATCATAATCTAGGCTATCTATTACAATGTGCGATTTGCACATTGTAATAGATGGTGTGCAAAATCCTTATATACTGCCATACTGTAGTATGCCAGTATATGGTAGGATCAATCAAACAACCTAGGGTTAAAGTACCCTAGGGAGTCTGGAAAATAATAAAAAAAAATAAAATAAAAGTAAAAAAAAAAAAAAAAATTAAAACTTAAAAATTCTAATCATCCCCCTTTCCCTAGAAGTCATGTAAATATAAATAAACTGTAAAAATCATAAACACATTAGGTATCGCCTTGTCCGAAATGGTCAAAAGTTTGTAAAGTTCTAAAAATAGAAGCATTAAAAACGTTATCAAAAGTTTCAAAAAATGACACCACCCACAGCTCTGTACAAATTATGAAAAAGTTATTAGTGCCAGAAGACGGAAAAATTAAGAATTTTTTTTTGGACAGGAGGTTTTAACTTTTGTAAAAGTATGAAAACATTATAAAACCTATACAAATTTGGTATGCCCATGATCTGACTCAAAGAATAAAGTAGACATGTCATTGGGGGCGGACAATTTCACTGCATTCAGAAATTTTTTCCCGCTTCCCAGTACACGGCATGGAATATTAAATACTGTCACTATGAAGTGCAATTTGTTACGCAGAAAACAAGCCCATACACTGCTCTTTACATGGAACAATAAAAAAGTTACAGATTTTTGAAGGTGGGGAGTGAAAAATAAAGACGCAAAAATGAAAAAGGGCCTGGTCCTTAAGGGGTTAAAGTGGTATTGGCCCTTTAATAAATGTTCTTATGCTCTACTTGGTATATGGGATTCTTTTTTTCAAAAATTCGCAATGCTAAAAAGTCCCACCACATACTCCTGCAGGAGTGACTATTCAGCTTTTTATATGTGAATATAAAATAAAGTAATGGAAATTAGTATTAGTAGTAGTAGTGAAAAGTCGCAAAAAAAATTTCAGTGCGACTTTTTTTAAGCCAAAAAGCCCTGCAAAACCAATGATAAATAACCCCCATGTCTAATTAATATGTATGCACTAAAAAGATATAAGAGAGAAAACATTTCAAACTTCCATCGAATATCACACAGTTGTATCAAGTGACACACAGAAGCTACAATACAATAATGTAACAATCTCCTGTTATTGTAAAATCTATAGTCTGAATTTATTGTATAATCTCTTCTTCATACATACCCTTAGTATTGTGTGAGTTTCAGCTTCTGTTGGCTTTAGCTTGCATGCTTGTGCTGTAAGCTAGTAATTGAAGTAATAGGTATAATGTATCTTGCAGCAGCCATAACTCTACAATAATGAGTGTAAATTGGCAGATAGCAGTACCATGGACGCTATGAGTCGACCTGCTGTTTAAGTGATTAGTCTGGAAGTGCAGTTAAGCTCCTATCAGGGGTCTTTGCCTTGAACATGCTTAAACTGTTTTGCAAAAACATTATAGTAGGATGGAAGGAAAACCGGGTCATTGTATGTATAAAACTAATACAGACAAAAAGTGAATATTCCAGATTAGACTGGTCTTATTGCAGACTCAGAAGAGCTCTGGTCCCAGAGGTCATGTCCGAATAAACAGCTCATGGAGGCCAGAGACTTGCTCAGCAGTGATGAACAAAATGTGAGTAAAGTCATCACTTCTGCTCCAACTGAAGCCCCCAAGACTGGCAAACCCCTGATGAAATAGGGGGATCCCCAGGAGTCGTGTCTGTTTTTATTTCTAATTGCAGGCAAAACAGGAACCTCAAGGGTGTTTCCAAATCTTCAAAATATTTTGTTAAAGATTGAAACGAATCACAATGCAAGGGAAACATTTGTCAATTTCTTTAGTTGTCCCCATTGCAGTGTGCTCCATTCCTAAACCTAAGCCATTCATTAAGGCAAATGCATACACAATCATATATGGATATTCGCATATAATTTAATTAATCTGATACATATTGTATATATTTGAGTATAAGCCGAGGCCTCTAATTTTGCCCAAAAAAATGGGAAAACCAATTGATGCAAGTATAAGCCTAGGGTGGGAAATGTATTTGATCACAGCCAGTATATAACTAGTCAGTCCCCTTCCCCCCTAGTATATAGCCATGCAACCCCTGCCCACAGTATATAGCCAGCCCCATGTCCCAGTATATAGCCAGCCCCCTGCCCATGTATATGGCTAGCTTACTGTCCCTGTAAATAGCCAGTCCCCTGCCCCTATAGTCAGCCAGCCCCCTGCCCCTATAGTCAGTCAGCCCTCTGCCCCTATTGTCAGCCAGCCCTCTGGCCCTATAGTCAACCAGCCCCCTGGCCCTATAGTAAGCCAGGATTCCCCCAATATAAACAGCACCCCGCCCCTGTAAATAGCCAGCCCCAGTTTGCCATAGTCCTAAAAAAGAGTCAAAACTCACCTTAACGCCGCCGCCCACAGGTCTTCTCCGGCAGTTGCAGGTCTGCGTGATGCTCCGATGCATGAGCTGTGACACCAGCCGTTGCATCAGAGTGTGCGCCAGCTGGCACACACAATGTGATGACAGCACAAATGGCGCACATGGACCTGTCCCTGCTGGACTGAAGAAGAGAAGACCTAAAGGGGGCTTGGCAAGGTGAGTTTTGACTTTATTTTTTTCCTGACTCGAGTAAGCCGAGTTTGAGTTTTTCAGCACATTTTTTGTGCTCAAAAACTTGGCTTGTACTCTAGTATATACGGAACATTTCTATAATTCAATCTACCAAAAAATATACCTTAGATATATGTGATGTGAAGATAATTTCCCATAAATGTAGGCATATGGCACCTTAGAAATGAAGGACAGATGTCCTTACATGAGAATTGCTGCTGGAGTGATAGAGCAAATTCACATGAAATGGAGTTACATGAAATGGCCAGAGTTACTTCATGTTTGACAGTGGGAATGAACGCTGAATCCAGGTGGTTAGGTAGGGTTCAATAGCGTATGTGTGGCCAATGCTGCCACAGTATAGCAGTGGTCGCATCCAAGGAAAACTAGCTTGTTTCTAAGGGACAACATGGCTTCATTTACGGGATATTACGTCCACACAGGTAACTTTTTTAAGATACAAATGCAGAAATGTATATGTTAATGATAATTTAAAATAAATGCCCAGATGGGAATACTAAAGTAAGCAGCTCCTAGTGCTACAACAGATGTAGCAGTGTTATACTGCTAGCGTTATCGGAATCCTGTACAATAGAAAATCCGCCTTTTCCCAAGACCGCCTCTCCCACTCCCAGGCCAGGGGTGACTGCCGCATTAAGCCTTTAATCCCGTCCCTCATGAATATCCCAGACTGCTTACAGCGCGGTCCAGCGTTTCTATTGTACATCGCGACAGTGTCTGCTAGCATTATCGGAGGTTTCTGTTTTTCTGTTGTAGCACTAGGAGATGCTTACTTAAGTAAGCAGCTCCTAGTGGCGTTTTTACTGGTGACAGGTCCTCTTTAAGCTTATGTTTCTTTTTGGCTGATCTGGCCAGTCCTCTGTGTTTATTTCCCTTAGTCTAGTTACTAGATTTGACATGTATTACATAGTTGGCTCTAATTTGCATGTCCATCATCTTATACTACATAACGATATGGTCTAGTTTGGACTTTATCGACACAGATTTTATACATTTTCATCTCAGGATTTAAAAGCCATAATGTTTTTTTTCTGCCAACAAGTTATATTATGGTTTATAGTGTTGATTGTTATTTGGATGGCACCATATTAGTGTATATATAATGGTTCTTTTTTTTTTGTCCTTTGTAAAAAAAAATTTCAGTGTTCATTAAATATATGGCAATAAAAAATTTGTTCACATTATTTTATAATGTTCTACTACTATAAAAAAATAAAACCCTTTTTGTAAAAAAATATTCAGTATGTGTGCACCACACACTCAAATTAATTATTTTATGTTTTTATTGAATTACTTGTGATGAACCATACTTCTTTTTTAATTACCATATATACTCGAGTATAAGCAGACCCGAGTATAAGCCGAGACCCCTAATTTTAACATAAAAGACTGGAAGACTCAAGTATAAGCCAAGGGTGGGAAATGCATTGGTCACAGCCTCCCAGTATATAGCCAGCCCCTGTAGTATGAAGCCTGCCAGCCCCCAGTAGTATACAGCCTGCCCAGCCCCCTGTAGTATATAGCCTGCCCAGCCCCCTGTAGTATACAGCCTGCCCAGCCCCCTGTATTATACAGCCTGTCCAGCCCTCTGTAGTATATAACCAGCCAGCCCCCTATAGTATGTATCCAGCCAGCCCCATGTAGTATGTAGCCTTCCCAGCCCCTGCCCGTAGTATACAGCCTGCCCAGCCCCTGCCCATAATATACAGCCTGCTCAGCCCTTGCCCATAGTATACAGCCTGCTCAGCCCCTGCCCATAGTATACAGCCTGCCCAGCCCCTGCCCATAGTATACAGTCTTCCCAGCCCCTGCCCCTAGTATACAGCCTGCCCCTAGTATACAGCCTGCCCAGCCCCTGCCCCTAGTATATAGCCTGCCCAGTCCCCGCCTCTAGTATACAGCCTGCCCAGCCACTGCCCCTAGTATACAGCCTGCCCAGTCCCTGCCCCTAGTATACAGCCTGCCCAGCCCCTAGTATAATTCCTTAAGGAAAAAAAAACACTTTACTCACCTTCCGACACCCCCCGGCAGGTCCTCTTCTATATCGGCTCTGTGTCCCTGCGCGGTCCGTCGCAGGGATCATGACGTCAGCCGCACGCTGACATAAATGTGTGTGCCGAGCGGCTGATGTCACGATCCCTGTGACGGAGAGCGCGGGGACATGGAGCAGATGCCAGAGCATCGCGATATAGAAGAGGACCTGCTGGGTGGTGGGGGGTGGGCGTCGGAAGGTGAGTACAGTGATTTTTTTTTCATGACTCGAGTATAAGCCGAGGCGAAGTTTTTCAGCACATTTTTTGTACTGAAAAACTCCGCTTGTACTTGAGTATATATGTTATATATATTTCAATTGCTCCAACTTTTAAAGATTAGAAAATTATGTTGGACATGCAGTTGCTACTGCTATATACTACAATACAGTGTTGCAGTAAATAGCACATCTTAGCATATAACTAGTAGGGCCTAACATAACAGGCACCTAAACATGGCAGCCTAGAGCGCAATTGTCAATCTTGACAGAGATTGAGGAGTGAGGATCGAGACTACCTAGGTGCAGCTGATGATCTATGTGAGGGGATCTATTTGAGGGTGGTCACCTGTATTGGGAAGGGAGAGGAGATACGTGTGTGAGGAGAGGAGCTACTTATGTGAGGAGGGGGCTGTCTGTGTCAGGGGGAGGTATATATGGGGGGGGGGTGGCTGACTGCCTGTGGAGAAACAGGGGTGCAGGTAGTCTTACAGGTCGTTATAATGACCAGAAGTGTGAAGAGTAGGGAGCTAGGGGACTGCCTATGTCTGGAGGGGGCAGATATGGAGGATGCCTGTGTGTGGTGAAAAAGGACATGGGGGTGCAAGTAGCTTTATATGTAGTTATAATAAGCAGTCAATGTGTATTTTATTCAGGCCATGGTTAGGTCGCCATCAATCTGCTGCAAGAATCCCTTTAACCTGTTCTCTACCAATGATAAAAATCTACACAAGAATACAAATTCCTCAAAGCCAAAAAATTAACAACAAATATCAGTCACCACGCTATACCTAAATACAAACAAACTAAAAAAAAAGAATATGTCAAAAACATAGCTTACAGTGTATAAATCTTAATTTAATACATAAATGGAGACACAGACACACATAATAAGTGGTTATGTGTACAGAAGTACACATAATGACAAGTGTCATGCCCCTTTCACACGATGTATATGGCAACCCTATGCTGGCTGTACGAACGAACTAGCATATGGCTGCCATAGAAGTGCACTGTGCACCTCCTCTCCAGCCAAACTTATACAAAGCCCAGATCCCAGCCTGAGCTTGGCATACATTTATGTAAGAAAAAATAACAACCAACTCCTGTGTAAAGTAAATGTAGTTTTTTGCCCTGAAGTTCCACAACTGACCAGTGTTTAATCACGTATGTGTGTTATAATAAATGCCCACAGGAACATCTGTCACAAGTAAATGATAAGAACCTGGTAGGCTACAGATATTTAGCAGGCAAATAATCGTTATAAGTAGCTAGACTTTACTAGACCAATGAGCACGTAACAGGAAAAAACCTAAACAGGGACAGCAGGGAAGCCACAAATTCCGTCGCTCAGGGTGTCTTCCTCAGGGGTGAGATCTCAGTAACTTTCCCTGGGGTTTTTTCTTATTGTGTGTTCATTGGTGTAGTATGGTTTAGCTTCTTGTTGTATAGTACTTATATTCTTGTATATAGGGGGAACTACTTCAAAACAAACAAAAAGATCCTGCTGCAGACATACTTCATAAAAGTTGATCCAGTACTTTATTCACCACTATTAAAGGAAACCTACCTTTGATTTGATGCATTATGAAGCAAACATACCTTGAGAATGCTGTAGCTACACTGATGCAAAATCATATTTTGGTTAATCCATGTGCTTAGTGTTTTTTGCTGATAAAACAATTATAAAATTATGATAATGAAGCTGTCTCGCTTCTGTGACTGGCTCAGTGCTTCTCCTAGCACATTAGTTATTCACTGCTTCACAGGATGACATAATCCCTGGGTTGTGCCTGAAGGCAGAATAATCAATTGCTGCACCATCCCCCAGCTGCTGCGTATGGGTGATCCAGCTCAGGTTGATTAGCCATGTCTTGACTAAGCTCCATGTGTAATACAAGCTCCATGTATAATGTGTTTGTGAAGGCAGCCAGTCTAAACCAGCTTTCCTAAGCTCCTGACTGTTATAGTTTTTTCAGCAAAGCCAAAAGGTAGGTTTCCTTTAAAATCCATACAGGAAGTAGAAAACATAGTAGAAGGCACAAGGTCGATTACCAGGCAGAGCTTACGCGTTTCGATATAATCTTACTCATGGCCATTGTGGTGAATAAAATACTGGGATCTTTTCGTTTGTTCTGAAGTTGTCTATACCGCACCGACTAATCTTCATATCAACCCTTCAAGGAAGGTGAGCTGTCTTTTCTTTTTTCCAGAAGTATTATAGTAGTTGTATTCTTGTATATAGTGGCAGTATTATAGCAGTTATTTCCTTATTCATAGGAGGTTGTATAATAGTTATAATCTTGTACAAAGGATCAGTATTATAGTAGTTATATTTTTGCACATAGGGGCAGTATTATAGTGGTTATATTCTCGTACAAAGGAGCAGTACTATAGTAGTTATATTCTTGTACATAGGAGCAGTACTATAGTAGTTATATTCTTGTACATAGGAGCAGTACTATAGTAGTTATATTCTTGTACATAGGGGACAGTATTATAGTAGTTATATACTTGTACATGGGGGGCAGTATTACAGTAGTTATTTGTTTGTAAATGGGGGCAGTATTATAGTAGTTATATTTTTGTACATAGGGGCAGTATTATAGTAGTTATATTCTCGTATATAGGAGCAGTACTATAGTAGTTATATTCTTGTACATAAAGGTGGTATTATAGTAGGTAAAATTCTTGTACATAGGGGCACTGTTATAGTAGTTATATTCTTGTACAAATGGGTACTATTATAGTGGGTATATTCTTGTACTGTACATAGGGGCAGTATTATAATAGGTATATTCTTGTACAAAGGAGTAGTATTATAGTAGGTATATTCTTCTTTGGGTATAGGAAGTGTTATAGTAGTTATATTCTTGTACATAGGGGACAGTATTATAGTAGTTATATACTAGTATATAGTGGACAGTATTATAGTAGTTATATTCTTGTACATGGGGGAAAGTATTATAATAGTTGTATTCTTGTACATAGGGGCAGTATTATAAAAGGTATATTCTTGTACAAAGGAGTAGTATTATAGTAGGTATATTCTTCTTTGGGTATAGGAACAGTGTTATGGTAGTTATATACTTGTATATAGTGGTCAGTATTATAGTAGTTATATTCTTGTACATGGGGGATAGTATTATAATAGTTATATTCTTGTACATAGGGGGCAGTATTATAGTAGTTATAGTCTTGTACATAGGGGGCAGTATTATAGTAGTTATATTCTTGTACATAGGAGTCAGTATATATTCTTGTACACAAGAGGCTGTATTATAGTAGTTAAAATTCTAGTACATATGGGGGGGGTATTATAGTAGTTATATTCTTGTACAGAGGGGTTAGTATTATAGTATTTATATTCTTTTACCTGTCAATAATGTGTAAGGTTTGGAGGACCTAGAAAACTCTTTTACAAATGACTTCCCTTTACTTAAGTGTAAAAACGGAAATTCATTGCATGAAAGAATATTATTTTTAGTTGTTATTTATCAGTGTTATTTTTTACCCACTGAGTCCATATGCTTAGTCATTGCAGTTTTCTTTAGTAATTTATGTATTTTTTCAATTCACATAAAACAGCAGTTTCCCTTATATATCAAGCTGTCTAACTCTTGGCTCTACTTCTTCATGATTTTGTTTTATTTAAGACTCCCCGATTCCACTTCCATTATGTTTTTAAATCACAGGTGGCCAGTCCAGTCCAAAACAGATTCCAAAAAGAAATTTCCAATTTTCATATTTTACACACAAACATTGAAAGGCAAATATGTAACATGTGTATCAAAAAATAAATCAAACATACAAAAATATTAGCAGTGTCTGAGCTTATTTTCCACAAATACTTATTAATCAGGTCATTTTATTACCTAAAAAAAAACTTTTTCATTAAGATATCATATTCATAAATATGTACCATTATGTTATTTTTCCATTGTTACAAATAAACAATAAATTACAAAGGCAGATGCCATTAATTTAAAATCTGTACTGAAGCCAATTTGGGATAAACTAATATAATACACTATGCTATACAATATGTTACATAAAAAAATGTGTTTTGGATGTGGAATGGGGCTAACAGACTTGTGCAGTAGAATAGCTTCAATGGCAGCTGCCACATGGCTTGCAGGCCTATTGGACAGCTCATAGGTGCTCAGAAGTGCCCAGAAGTGTTCATAGGAAATTGTGACCCAATTAATATTGTTTAGACAAGTGAGCCACACTGCCATGTGTAAGCGATGTGCTGCTGAAAATTATTGCAGGTGAATAGTGGGTGATCATAACAGAGATCATTACTGCCCAATGTACTTTGCTCATACCCTGCCCTAATTGCCATAAGCATTAAATGCAAATTTTTGAGTCTTTTTCATCTCATTTCTCGCTCTCCAACTTCAAAAATCCATAACTTTTTCATTTTTACGTGTACAGACCTGTGTGAGGGCTTATTTTGTGCGTAACAAATTTTACTTTCCCGTGATGTTATTTATTTTAACATGCCGTGTACTGCGAAGCTGAAAAAAAATTCCAAATGTGGAAAAATTGAAAAAAAAACCCCCACGTTCTTGTGGGCTCAGTTTATAAGACTTTCACTCTTCGCTCCAAATAACACACCTACTTTATTCTTTGGTTCGGTGCGATTGCGGTGATACCAAATGTATATAGGTTTTATTGTGTTTTAATACATTTTCAAAAATTAAACGAATGTGTACAAAAAAGAAAAAAAAAATGTTGCCATCTTCTGACGCTAATAACTTTTTCATACTTTGGCGCATGGAGATGTGTGAGGGGTCATTTTTTGTGAAATGAGGCGACGTTTTCATTGCTACCATTTTATGGTTCAATAACATTTTATTTATTTAATTTGCACATTAACAATCGCAATAAATTGTGACAAGCAATTCGAAAGAATATGTATCATTGAGTTGAATGCTTAGAATGACAGAATTGAGTGCAAAATGGGATTGAATAAGTTGGAACAGAAAAATAACAAAAGGAAAAATCTATCGTGGTCCAGAACAAAAGGGACCATGAACAAAAACTCTGTTAACATGCATAAACAACACAGAGACGCAAGACAACACGAAGGGTAGGATAGAGAGGGGTATGGGTGGAAAGGCAGGAGGAAAGGAGGGGGGTAGGGGGCTGCCCTATATCTAGGAATAGAGTTTTAGAGTGCTAGATCACTAGCCTGTAGCCAGGCTTCCATGGCCGGTTGGGATCTGAAGGAGATCCAGGGATTCCATGTTTTATAAAAGTTGTCATGTTTACCCTCATCACTTCATTGCTACCATTTTGAGGTCTGTGCAACATTTTGATCATTTTTTATTTCATTTTTTATGTTATGTAAAAAGGTGTAAAAGTCGCATTTTGGACATTTGGGCGCCATTTCCTGCCTCGGAGGTCACCGCCGCCCGTAACCGTTTTTATATTTTGATAGATCGGGCATTTTGGGACGCGGCGATACCTAATATGTTTGTGATTTTTACTGTTTATTATGTTTTATATCTGTTCTAGGGAAAGGGGGGTGATTTGAACTTTTAATATTTAATTAATTTTTTTTTATTTTTTTAACTTTTTTTTAATTTTTTTTTCCACTATTTTTTAGACCATCTAGGGTACATTAACCTTAGATAGTCAGATCGCTCCTACCATATACTTCAATACTTCTGTATTGCAATATATGGCATTTTTGCAGCACATTCATTACAATGAGCCACTGGCTCATTGTAACGAATCTGCAGATGCCAGATAGTCTCGGGTCAAACGAAGACCCGAGGCTACCATGGCAACTGATCGTTCGGGGGCGCGGCGATCGTAATAAAGATGGTGGCGCCCGCGCCGAAAGGGTTATTAGCGGTGGGGGTTTGCTGCAATATGCAACAACCCCCACCTCTGTATGAAGAGGACTCAGCCTGTGAGCCCTCTTCACACATCCCTTATACCTCTGCGCCGTAGAGCTACGGCGCAGAGCGTTAAGGGGTTAAGAAGTTAAAGCCAAGATGTTTCCACTTTTTTCAACATTAAGTAAAATGTATATTTAAAAAAATAAGCCAATGTCCTAAATGCAGTGATACATTTAAAAACAAAAAACATTGCATGGTGACAAATGCCAAACAATAAACCACTTGACCTTAGCTAACTGTGGTTTTATGCATCAAGTGCCAGCAACACGGTCTTCTGCCTTTATATATGGTGACATGTGGCTACACAGTCACTCACTGGGCAGAGAAGACTTTTCCATCTTAAAGATAATCTCAACAATTAGTTCATGTATAATTATCTTATAAATTTACTAATCAGGTAAAGTAGTGAATATATTTACGTTATAACAAAAAAAATAAACATATAAGTAACATGATGGTGATATATGCGTCATGCCTTCCTGTCTTTGAGATATTTATTCAAATTGTGTTACTGTAATACTCATGGACCAGGGGAGGGTGATGGTAGGCGATCACCTAGTGAGCCCCCCCCCCCCCCCCGCCTCCCACTGGAGACGCCTTTTAACTACATTGTGTTATTCATATTTAATTTTATATGGGGACACAACTTTTCTTTGTTATAAGGAAGGTAAGATCCCGTCCAGACATACTCTAATGCTGTGGCTGTTGTCATGCCAAGCATTCAAGTACCCTCTAGTCGTAGACACACTGAGCATAATTAATAGAAGCATGGAGACACTTTTATAGCCAGAGAGGTGTACACAGCATGCTATTGCAGCACCCGTCTGACAAGTCCACTAAAACACCATAAAAAGCTAATTAAAAATATAACATGCAAATGAACAAAGGCAATTACATAGTTTTCACCATTGGAGGAAAAATGACAGTAATAAAGACAATGGGTTCTGGCACACCATCAAACACAAGCTAACAAAATAACTAAGGCAGAAACATCTAGCCTTCCTAAATCATGTCAAGTGTTTCCCTGCCAGCACATCCTCTATGCCAAACCTATTCTCATTGTGACTTTCACACATGCTTACACGACACATTATAAATCTGGCAATTATGTAGCTTGGAAACTAGTCAGGCTATGCTTCATTCTATAATGGCAGAAGACAGACAGAGATTGCAATATATAGGCTATAAAATTATGATCTCAGATAATAATTAAAACAAAAACCTTCTAGTTTCTAGATATTTTAATTATTTGTAATGGTGTTTTCCAATGATAATCACAGATGCTCCAGATCAATGAGATGTTACTGGTAATTTCTAAAGTTTTGGGGCCATGAATCTTTCGTGACAGGGTTAAAGAACACAAGACCAAACTGTAGATAAGTGCGGACGTGTTAATTCTCATAACTGGACAATTTTATTCTTACAAAGATGCTGTAGTATGTGAATAATTGTGTACAGCTGAGAGAAAGTTAATAAAAGCCAAGGATCTTAAAATGGATATCATTAAAAAGTTCAGAAACAATTCAAACAACTTATCTCCAAGTTGCATATTTTTCAATTCAGCAAATACTGGGCCAACATCTTTCTGCATTATCTGACACACATAGTCCGTACCCTTGTAGTAAACTCAAAATAACTCAGTCTGCATTATACTATTATCATTCATTTCTGTTAATACGTTGGTTGGTTTTGTTAGAGTTTTGGGATGGTAAATGCTATTAGAGTATAGTAATACTAGTAAATATTAAATGCTATTAGTTGACTATCTGTTATTTACAAAAAAAAGCAGTGTTCCACAACCACCGGTCCATGGCCCAAGACCGGGCCGTTGAACACCTGAACACTGGCTGCAGCTGATATTTTATAGCCGACACCTGCCTCTAACACCCGCGATCGGCATTTCAGAAGAATCGGACCCCCCCGCGGCGCTTACGGGGGTGGGGGGTTGTTCCGCTGCTCCGATCGCAGCCCCAGGACTGCCGGTGCCCGGGGCTGCGCGATCCTCCTTCCTGTAGCCGGGTCCCTGCCTTCTGACAGGACCCGGCTGTAACACACTGAGCATGCGCAGCATGCTCAGTGTGTTACATTACACAGTGTAATACATCTGTATTACACTGTGTAATGTGAAGAAGAGCTTGAACAAGTGATCAGTGGATCACTTGTTCAAGCTAACCTGTAAAAGTTAATAAAAATGTTAAAAACATTACATAAAATAATTTTTTAATAAAAATAATTAATTAAATAAAGTTAGAGTCCCCTAAACACAAATATTCCCTATACACATGCAATAAAGTGAAAAAAACACAAAACCGCCAAAAAAACCCACATATTTGGTATCTCCGCGTACGTAACAATCCGTACAATAACTCAGAAACATTATTGGACCCGCTCGGTGAACGCCGTAAAAACAAAACACGAAAAACACGCCAAAAATGTACATTTTTCATAAAATCTCTACACAAAAATGTTCTAAAAAGTGATAAAAAAAAGTTATGTGTGCAAAAATGGTACCACTGAAAAGAACAACTCAACACGTAAAAAATAAGCCCTAAACTAGCTCTGTCAACCAAAAAATATTAAAGTTACGTCTCAGAAAAGATGGCGATGCAAAAACAAATGAGATTTCCTCTATATTAGTTTTTATCCAGTAAAATTGTAAAAATAAATGAAAAACTATATAAATGAGGTATCACCGTAATAGTAGTGACCTATAGAATGAAGATAATATAATATTTTTAGTGTACGGTGTACGACCCCCAAAAAATATGAAAAGAAAGTAAACCAAAATTGACCATTTTCTTTTCACCCATACATTCAAGAGTTAATAAAATCTCATCAATAAGCTAATGACCCACTAAAATGAAGTATTTGTAAAGTGCATCTCGTGTCGCAGAAAATAAGCCCTTATATGTCCAAATTGCCAAAAAAAGATTGTATAGCCAATAAAAATTGACAATGCATAATCTGCTCTGAATGGCGCAGCTCCCTTCGATGCCCTGGCGTGTGCCCATACAGCAGGTTAACACCACATATGGGGTATTATTATACACGGGAGAGATTGGGTATCAAATTTTGTGGAACGTTTTGGTATTTTATCAACTGAGAATTTGTACATTTTTTGAAAAACATAATAATTTAGCCAAAAAAATTTTACTTTCAAAATTGCATCCGATTTTGTTTTAACCCCTGTAAAACAATTAAAGGGTTAACAAACTTCATAAAAGTTGTTTCACGTACGTTGAGGGGCGTAGTTTCTATAATGGGGTAATTTATGGGGTTTACTTTTATTTAGGCCTCTCAAAGTGATTTGAAACCTGAGCAGGTCACTCAATAGCAGGATTTTGCGTTTTTTATGAAAATGTGAAAAATCGCACCTAACGTTCAAAGGCCCATAACATCCTACAAAAATAAGAGTATGCATAAAAAACCATGTCCATATAAATTAAACATTTAGTGAATGTTAGTTATTACGTTTTTTGCGGTTATGACTATGTATAGAAAAAGTAGAACATTTTGAAGTTCAAAAATCAAAAATTTTTCCAAATTTTCACCAAATATCTGATTTTCTCATAAATAAATGCAAAACATACCACCAAAATTTTTCAAATAACCTGAAGTACGATGTGTCACAAGAAAACAATTTTAAAATCACTTGGATATGTTAAAGCGTTCCAAAGTTATAACCATTTATAGTGACACAGGGTAGATTTGAAAAAATGGGCCGTGTCAGGAAGGTGAAAAGTGGCTTCAGCGTTAAGGGGTTAACAGTATGTCCACGGAATACAGCACTACTTATAGATAAAATACTACCCAAGTGAGAGTTAGTAACACATAAGAACACATGCCAGTGCATTATAATGACACATAATATTGCATATCTGGACAGTGGGACGAGGATATATAGCCTACTCTTATCACTGCAATTTTTTGGAATAACAATATAGAATTAATTCTGTCTACGACTGTAGAAAAACTAAGGTCCAGTTTACACTATTGAGATGCAATATGGATTCGGAAAGCAAATGAAACAAATTGGACAAGTTTAAACATAGAGTTAGGCAAGGGAAAGGGTTTCTTACTAAATAAGCAAAAGGTAGGGAAGCGTGACACAGCACACCCTGTGAGCTCTGCAAGTAAATCAGTACAAAGTGCAGTACCCTCCTTATAACAGACTCTGAAACATAAATGGGAGACCAGAGTATGAAATACATAGACCCTAAAAAGAAACATGTAAGTTCTATGTGAGCACTTTTAAGTGCTGTTTCCTTAAGAGTAATTTGCCAACTGCCTCTACTAAAAGTATCACAACATCCCAACCATCTATTCGGTTGGTCAAATGGAGATCCTCCTCCCACTTTAACATAAAGGGTAATTTAACATCAAGGGGTGGATTGCATATAAATCCATATAATATTGATAGCATAGTTGGCCTCGAAGGGGCATAAATAGCCACAGATTCAAGTACATATCACAAGGTAGAGGAGATTCTTGAAAAAAACCTGTGAAATGTTTAATGTTTCGGAATCAGGAGGTTGATATTGAGAGTGAAACCTAGAAATGGAGATCAATTTCTTCCCCACAAGGAAATAATCTACACATAATAATGTATTACCCAGCCAGCCAGTTAGAAGCTGAGATGCCCAGGGAAAAATGGGATGAGTCCAGACTGGAAGGGCAGGGTGGATACTGAACTCTAATTTATATAGAACCGATTTAGGAACAAGTGAGTTTATCAGGGCAGAGGTCCACATTAAGAATTCTAATGAATATGGTGCCACCATATAAGATTCCAGAGAGACCCAAAGAAGCTGATTGACCATGGCATGCACCAGTAAGAATTGTACTATGCTGGCTGCCTGAAAATATTTCACATATCAGGGAACTGAGAAACCACCTTTAGATTTATAAACATACATCATATGTCTGACAATTCCTAATTGTTTATTACAACCAATTAACCTTATTATATATTGCTGGGCATCCCACCTGTCTATATCTGCCTTAATCACTCTATACATGGCAAGGTAGTTGATCGAGTACAATGTGTCTAGATTCTCAGGAAATGCGAACCCATAGTTAGGGTAGTGGACCAGGATTCTCTGGGAAAATCAAAACTGAGAGCTATTTGCTTATGGAGTTGCTTTGGCATATTACAATAAAGAACTCCCGATTTCAAACTATTGACTTTCGGCCCAAAAGCATAAGAGAAGGACTCCATGGGTTTAAAAATATTGGGCAAGGACATGAGGGGATGGGTAACAGTAGCCAATAGCTTGTCTGCAGTAAATTTAATTATACACAACATGTTGAGTGGTTACCCCTAAAACTGGCACACGCAGCATCAATTGATGAACTTTCCTATTATATTTGAAACCAGTACTATATCAATTATTTCCCCCAAAACTCAACTAAATATGTGTTTTCTGAATGCTTACATGTAAAATCATGAAGCAACAAATGTCAGATGATTTTCAGTGTAATATAAAATGTCTTATCTGACTCAACCAAGACAGAGTAAGTGTCTATCACACAATTGTAAAACATAACATATACGTTTCTGTAACATCTCTCAACGTCCTTATTAGGTCTATGGGTGCAATTAAGATTATTTATCTATAAAATTGAAAATTACAAAGTTTGAAAGAAAATGCTGGGAAAGGTGGACAATGCAGTCTGTAGATAAGATAATATAGAAGTTGTCTTCTTACTATCGTATAGGTATGTTAACAGTTTAATCCATAGTTGGAGTCACAAACAAAATATCAAAATTATTTAATTGACTGTTCCACCAGAAAAAAACTCTCTAAATTTATGGTCTGTCTTAAGTCCACTCCCAAGAGTCTTATAAAAGTGACCCTGTGACTACTGTACAGAAGTCTGTGCTCTGCTGTGAAAAGGTCACCAGGCCGCTACTTCTCTGAGTAGTCTGAGTGTAGGTAATGTAGAGAAAATAGAGGAGAGCGAAGGAGGGAGGCGCCTTGTGTGATATCGTCAGAGAATAGAGGTGGAGAGAGTGTGCAAAACCGCTCACCTGATTACCACTTGATTAAACTAATATAGGGTGCACTGTCCTGAAGGTCTTAGTCGTTCCTGCAGCTCCCAAAGCTCTAAGAGGACCTCTATACACACGGGACCGGCGATGAACAACACAAAAGCGTGCAATAGGTGGCGCAAAAAAGAGCTATATTGGGGCGCTAAACGATATAGTATGCTGGAGTGTCAACACCAGGTTGGCAATAAATGACTGATTCTCCTCACACAAATACAATATAAACTATAATTTAATATTAAAAAAGTGACAATTTAGTGACCTAGGAACCATCAGCAGCAAAAACACAACTTAACAGTGCTGGAAAAGAAAACATTGACACAATTGGGTCAAAACAACGGAATAGTAATCAAGGCAGCAGATAAGGGTGGGGGGATTGTAGTACTTAACAAAACTGACTACGTGGAAGAATCACTCAGACTCCTTTCTGATTCCACTATCTACACAAAATTAAAGTCCTTTACACTAGATACCTCTGACCTCCTGAGACATGTTTTACAGGTTCCTTGGGAAGATACATATCTTTTTATCACGATGGACATAACGTCCCTATATACTAATATCTCAGTTCCTTAGGAACAATTCTAATATGCCAGATATTCAGGGCAATTTTATTGCAAGAGATATTATATTTATCTTAGAACACAATTATTTTTCATTCCATGATAAGATTTATTTACAAGAAAGGGGGGACAGCTATGGGCAGCAAATTTTCACCGAGCTATGCTAACCTGTATGTGGGCCTTTTCGATGAGCAGAATATTTACACGCATGAGAAAAACACGGTTCCAGTCAAACATTACAGGCGAGACCTTTGACATTTAAAGTTTCTTGAATTGTAGCACTTCCTATGTTATATACTGTACATGATGGAGTGCACCTGTAAATTACAGTACATGGGTCGCACTATACAGTCTTTGAGAGAATGCTTGCTATCGGAAAGGGATGTGAGTTTCTGATATAGTTGAATTATTGCTGCTTGGTTCTTAATGTATCATGTGAAATTTAGATTATTATGTATGTATTCTATTGAATTTCTGTATATGAGTGCTCTTTTGTAATTGGTCCACTATTTTAGCTCCACCTGAGTTTTTCTGTAGGCTGGGCTTTGTATATGTATGGTCCACTCCTACACTTCATTTGTCCGTATTTTGGTCTGAAGAAGGGTATAACCCAGAAAACTTCACTTTTTGGACAAATCAGTGTATGTATATGCCATTACTTATATATTGTCACTTTTTTAATATTAAATAATATATTTATATTGTATTGGTGTGAGGAGAATCAGTCATTTATTTCCAGTCTGGTGTTGACACTGCACCATACTATATTGTTTAGCGCCCCAATATAGCTCTTTTTGTCGCAATGCATTGCACGCTTTTGTGTAGTCCCAGGGTTGGTGACAGCTTAACCAGGTCGGTCCACAAATGCACCGAGGTTCAGGCAAGTACAGTAAGAACCGAAGGTGAGGGTGGGCAGCACAGATTTGCAATTAAGATTAGCCAACGCCATCACAGGAGTAATCGACAATAGGAATGAGATAGAGATATGGAGCAGAACCAACTCAACATAGCAGTGGTGTTTTATAAGTATTACCAAACAAATGTTGTTGAAAGGAATGAATGAATCTCCTTCTGGCTGCAGAAGAGAAATTATTACATGAAACAAATCTGTTAACTATAATAAATAGATTGCAAAAATCTTCAAAATCATCACACTCTGGAATTCTTTCTGGGACGCCCATATAGCTAACTTGGTTGTCTTTAAAAGAAAACCATCTTCGCCACATATGCAATGTGTACCTAAGATCATGGGAAGAGTGGCAATAAATATGTCACAAAAATATCCTTGGCAGGGCATAAAGTAAATACTGGTCAATAAAGAAAAAGCATTCTATGTTATGAAG
The DNA here is from genome assembly GCF_040894005.1 of Engystomops pustulosus. NCBI lineage: Eukaryota > Metazoa > Chordata > Amphibia > Anura > Leptodactylidae > Engystomops > Engystomops pustulosus. The sequence continues at coordinate 130,780,931 of NC_092412.1, read as the reverse complement.
ATGAGAATATAACTGAGCTAATATTTTTATCTTAAGCATTATGTTTCCTTTAAGCTAGTAAATAAAGCAAGCAAATGGGATAAACCTGTAAGGAGCTTTGACAATGGAATATAGTGAAAAATGATTTGGAAAAAGAATTGTTGGACCTCATATCACACCTCTTTTTTGTACCTGTTCCTGATACCACCACATCTCGGTTTGGCGATTCAGACATGGCATCAGCCAATCGCTCACGGAGACCCTCATCGGTGCTTTCAATGGATGAGATGTGCCTTAAACCAAAGCTCTCTGGCCAGCTACCACATACTTCCAGCAAAGTCACACTCCTGTCATAGGCTCCTGTAGCAAACAAACAAATAAAAAAATATTAATATTATTTTGTTGTTATTTTATTGTATGGAAAACCTATTATTACTAAAAATCTAAAAATATTCAAAACATGATCATCGCCTATTTTGAATATTTATAAACATAAATAATTTATACAACCATTAGAGATAAAATCATCATTTCTGAATTAGTATTTTCAAGATAACACTTGTAAAGACACCTTTTAAACCCTCAATTAACATTTTTTATCCAAGAATAAAGCTTTGTAATTTCCTTGCCCCTTTGCCCTGAAAGCTACATAAATAACATTGAGAACAAAAGGCAATAACCGGGATAAAATATTTTGGTCAGTTTAAAATAATTTAACATAATCATTCATCTACAAGCAGCCTGTTTATAATGTAATATTAATTATATACTGTTTCATTCTTTACAGTACAACAGAGAGGTAGATATCAACAAGAACTCCATCAATGGCTGGTCTGCTTCCACTCAGTGCAAAGGAAGACTAACACCGGCAACAACTAGTCTCCAAAATCTGTCATAGCTACTAAGGGATGCTACATAGATTTACAAATGTTTAACCTCCCACCAATGAAGACATGTACTCTAGTCACGTTTACAACAGAAAAGGAAGGGTCTCAAACCTAATGCCATATATGTTCCGAATCAAGTCACTTGTTTATCTACAATAAGAATGCAAAGCATAACTAAGACTAGTGTAATAATCTCGACCTGCAATAATAGATATAAATGCATATTGCACACATACATTGTATGTGTATGGCAATTCTAGTATGTCCCATACAGAAAAGGATTTGTCCCATTCATGGCATAGAATGATAATACATACATACAGCCATTAATTTCTTCACACTCAGGGATGGATATATCTGTTGCTGAGCTGATACAGGTTCAGCTTGTCATTAGACCTGAGCTGGCATCAGTATACATGAGGTGTCAGCTGTATCTAGGGCTGTCCATAGGCAGTACCTGTAAGATCCTATCACAATGTCAACCTATGCATATGCAAATGCTGACTGAGCTAATAACCTGAAATACATCAGTATTATAGGGTATAATCATGCACAAGCAGTCAAATTATTGCTTATTTGGTGTCCCATGGTGAAACTAATAAAAAAAAGTCTAAAAAAAATTTAAAATGTTTTTAAATAAAAAGTAAAATAGTGAAATGACATATAATGCAAAACAGTCAAAATCATAACACAAAACCCACACAATAAAATAAATCATTCAATTATTGAACCTGCCTGATGAACGCAGTAAAAAAAACTGTTAAAAACCCACCATGAATTATACCTACTTCATCCCACGGAAAAATGCAATAAAATGTGAACACAAAAATCTCCTCTAGAATGATACTAGCGCAAAAAACAAGCCATCAGCCAGTTCCAGGCAAAAAAAAATAAAAATGATATGCCACTTGGAAGACGGCAATGCAAAAAAAATCGATTTTTCTCCACATATGGTTTTATTTTGCAAAATTAGTAAAACGTAAGAAAATATATCTAAGTATGTTATCCCCATTTATCAGGGCGTCTGCGTCCGACATAATCGCAAATGCTTGCTTATCGCTAGCACTTGCAATTATTTAGCCCTCTCCGACACCTTCACGCTAGTGGGGGGTGAAGGGGGCATGGTTTTCACATGTTTTAAGTCGCTAGCTGCGTTTATATCTATACCAGGCAGGACCCTGAAGTCTCTTGATGTATCGTACTGCAAAAATGCATCGGTAGGCTATCATACGGCCAGGACTTGTATGATAAATATCCCACTACATGTTTATTAGGCTATATGGTGAACATTAAAATAAAAGTCATAAAACAATTACAGAATTGATGTTTTTCTACTTCATCCCTCCCCCATCTACATTTTCAACAATAGGCCATAGTCACCTTAAAATGAATCTCATTCCACAAAAAAGGCGCTCACATGGCCCCACTATTGGAAAAACAAAAATGTAATAATCCACAAAAGGCCGCCATTGAAGAAACTAAAGACCACTACATTCTATAGGACAAAACTGCCAGCTACATGGCCCTCCTTCCCTTCTGCTCCTCACTGTGTCTCCCATACAAGTCACATCCACATGTGGGGTGTCTATGTCCTCGGGCGAAACTGCATAACAAATTTTAAGATTGTTTTTCTCCTTTTTTCTTTTGGGAATGTGTACATTTGTGTGCTAAATTAATGTTTTACCGACAATATTAGACCATTCTAAATTTCATTTCCTTTTTGTTTTAATTATGATGAAGCGCTCAAAGAGTTTAAAATCTTCCTAAAAGCAGTTTTCAAAAGAAGTTTTGAGGGGTGTACTTTTGAAAATGGGGTGATTCAAAGTGGGATTCTAATAATCTATATTTAAAACTTCATTTGAAGGAACAGTTGGGAATCTGTACTGGTTTGGCTTACATCCCACATGTAGCAAAAAAAAGGTGTGGTTTTCCTTGTCCCATCCTGGAAAATGTATTTGAATATTTCTCAGAATCCTCTAGTGAAGCATCAATGGCTATAAGTCTCCACATGCCAGCAAGGCGGCCTTAAAAGGAAAACTCTTACTCCCTGACACTATAGTACACAAGTGAGATTCAGCTGAAACTATCTGCTATACAATGCAATTGGGAAACATTACACTAAAGATAAACAGTTCCTTGTTGTTTCCTCTGTAAAGCCACTGATCCATGTCTTCTACTACATAGATGACCTTCTAAAATAGCACTTTTATATAGATGATTAGCTGCAGGTATCAATGAGCACATCCCTGTTTGGCTACATGCATTCGATAGAGAATCAATATTACATTATCATTATAAAGTGCTTTCACCCCTGAGGAAGTCTCCTAAAAGGAGACGGAACGCGTGGGAAGCCCTCCACCCCCTCCACCACTACTCCACTTTTTTACAGATTGACCCTTTCCTTCCCGACTGGAACACTGTGGTTCAGTGTGTAGCGTAAAGTATCATGGCTAGATGTAGTATTTATTGACTTTTTTGTAATATGTACCTTGATTGTACTTGTTTATTCTATACCTTGGTTTAGCCAGCACACATAGTCAGGTGTTTACAGGTTACTTTGGAAGTACTTTATTCTTTGTGTGAGGGGGTGTCGTTGGTTTATACTTACCTGTGTAACCAACATTGCATCTTATATATGTACTTGGTACTTTTTAAGTGATTTTAACTTTGAGTTTTTCTTGTATGTTTTGTGTATAACCCAATGATAATAAAGATTTTTTGTATTCTTGTGACATAATTTGCCATATGACACACTGGCTTTGTTCTTTGTTTATGCATTATAAAGTGCTACCAAAATGAGAAAGGACCATCCTAAAGTAACATTATTGTAGGCAAAGTCATTGTAAAGCAAAGGGCTACTAGATTTGTGGAGTGTACGGTTCCAATGTGTTTCATTGCATATTAGTATGTTTATCAGAAATACTACTAAACACCAAATTTAGATTTCTATACATAAATGCTTTGATATAGCAAATGTTGCATTCAACTATTTTTTTTCTTTTTAATTTATGTTATCCAGACTACAGAATATAACTTAACAAGTAAACATATAATGAAAATATTATATTCCTTAAGTGAAAGTAACAGCAGTTGCGTTTTGCTGCTTAAACATAAACAATTTACTGCTTTATTAGATAATCGAATATTCTGCCTTCACAGAACCGCCTTTGCCATGCTACGGAAAATGCAAATACTAGAGCTTCTCAAAGTTAAAAGTACATGAAACACGTCCTTGTTATCAGTCCCTTTGGTTTTCCCCTTTGATCAGCCGTCAGAAACTATCTACACTTGTACTCAGTGACTGTGCAGCTTCACCGCACACTCTTTGTCAATGACAGGTGGTAATAGAAAGGGTGAGAGACCAAGCCCTGCGGCAGGCGTCCCTTCCTCTGATAACATCCAAAGTAGTGGATGATAACTGTTCATAAACACTTGGCCAGCCAGTTACTCTATACATCAGGGGCAGATAATTTAGACCTGGAATGGCAAGACTATCACACAAAGCACTGCATTCATGGATTTATATGGCTGTATCTGTGCCTAGAATTTCATGATTTGGTTTAGGCACTTCCCGACAGACCAAATTCCAGACACTAGAGAAGTTTCAACACCAGAAAACCTTGGAACTCGTGTGACATCTGCTCTTGAACTTCGGCAAACCCCATTTGAACCTGCTGTAAAGAGCTCTGAAACTCTAAGCCTTGTCAAATCTTTCTGGATTTACCTTACTTCTATAGACCTTTAATTTGACAGGCTAAATCTAACTTTATAATGTTTTACAAATCACAACGCCCGCGTGACATCAATATACACTCTAGCACTTGAGAAAACAAAATCCACTTTTCAGATAGTATTTTGAAAACAATAACAAACAATAGAAAGCAAAGTAAGATATTCTGCATCATTGCAGTCATGCACACAACTGTTCACACCTCCCAGAATAAATATTGGTGTAAATAATGAGACGACCTGTAGTACCTCTGACAAGATTCTCACATTCCTTGACAGCAAATGAAAAGATTGATGAAAGATGCATTCTTGACTTATGTTATTCAGAAGGCAGATAAAGAAACAAAACTATTTTGTCTCTTGCAAGTAGACCTTTGAATAACAAAGAATACGGTTTTTGATGTTTTGCCAAATGAGGATTCTCTACATGTGTGAACAGACACTCAATAAAGGGTCAGTTACTTGTTACAGGGATACTTGAATAAGAACAGAAGATATAAATACAAGTGTTACCAGCACATTCAAGATCTAAAAACTGATTTTCTCGACGTGTGAGGCATAAATGTTAATGTATGTGTGGGTTCCAGGGATTACATACATTGAAAGATTTTCTTTCTGGAGATTTGCAAAGTCTTCTCTGAACTTTTGTTTTATCTCATGCTCTCAGTCCACTCCCTTCTGCGGTTTGACTAGATTTCAGTCAGCAACTTATTTTTACTTTTTATATATGATCAGAGCAAAACGCACTTTTATCACTTTAGTTTAAGATACAAGGTCATCCAGCTGATCGAAACAAAATATGTATCTTAACTATCTGAATCTAAAACTAGAAATAACAATGAGATGTAATTACATTTGGCATGTTGTACATGTCTGCTCATTTCATATAACATAAACAATTAACAAGTTAAAAATCCAGAAACAGGCACCGAATAGGATTTTTTTTCAAACACGAGCTATATGCTCACAAACTTCCATTTCATAGAACATGCAGCCCTGACAAAACATTGCCTTCATTTCAATTTTGTAAATTACCAGCCACTGTATAGGTGAATTTATGGACAGACTTGGATTCACCTGTTGACCTTAGTCTTCCTGGGCCCCCAGGTCCAGCATAAATTGTGCAAAACCTTTAAAGTATTCAGCATACAGCATCTCAACATCATCTCAACTATCCATCTACATGTATTACTCCTCCCTAGGCCCCACATTCTTGGTCATGATGCAGAGCTCCAATAACCTTGCTGCTGCATGAGGTCTGCTGATGTGTGTGCATGCATTCCTGGCTTACAGAACCAGTGAGAAGGTTACTGACAGGGCTCCTTGGGTCATAACAGTTTAAGGCAAGGGCTTGAAGGAAACTTACTAGTGAAAGAAGTTTGTCTCTGTTATATTTTAGGATTTTGCAAATGTGTGTCAGGTGATATTTCCATATAATTGTACTATGGTGGTAATCAAAGCCCCAATGCCCTTTTTAATTTACCATATTTCAAATATTTATGATTTACCATATTTCTATTATTATTCTGATAAATGATGTTGCATAATCTGTTTGTTTGTTTTCAAACTCTTTTTATTGATTATTAAAAATGTAATATACATGTGGTATGAGTCTAATGGATTAAGCAGGTAACTGTAAATTAGCCTTCGAAGTGTCTGAGCTCCTTTTCCAAGGCTTACACGTATCCACAAATTTTGCCCCAGTACTAAGATTTCTAGTTTTTCAATTCTATATATCTCACTGACTTTGTCTGACCCCATGTTCAATGAGGGTGGATGTTCTGATCGACACATCTGTTGCATCAGAAGTTTAGCCGCTGGTAGGGAGGTCAGGTCGATGTGGACAGAAATTCATAGAGGGTCTCCATAGAATTACAGTGACATGGTCAGGTGCTATATTAGAGTTACACATCTTGTTAATTAATTAATATTGTTTGCCAGTATGGGACAATCTTGAGACAGGTTCACCAGATGTGATGGATGTCACCCGTGCCCCATTTACAACACCAACATTCTTTTAGGATATTGCTATTCGTTGTATTCAACACATGTGGGTTGGGGTGGGGGAGTAGTTTTTAGCTTGTACAAATTCTCCATTATATGGATACATCTAGAGAAACTGTGTGCATTCAATAAAAATATGTATTCCTTTATCAGGGGTGAAAGAAAGGTCTAAATCAGATTGCCACTTAGTAAGGAAGGTTGGTGCATCATCTATTTAATGTGTAAATAGCTTTGAAGAAAGTTTGGACCCAAATCCTGCATTGGTAGATGGGCCTGTGAGTAGAGAACCATGAATCTTCACAGTGTTGGAGGAGTAAGTCAGGGATATTCTTGCATGTTGTACTACCTTTGATACTAAGATGTTGAATAATTTTTTGTGGGTCATTTATTGGTTATGTTTGATGTACATATTTGTGGTTTAGTGGATGGAGGCACCTTTGTATATTTTTTATATTGTGGTAGATGTTTTTTTGTCCCCAAACCCCAGGTTATAATAATTTTTTTTTTACCAAATAATTTTATTGTTTTAGTATACATGAGGGTGTAGCATATTGTCTTTGCTCTGAACACATTCATGTCAATGCAGAGGTCAGATGCACAAGAGTCAGTTTGATTTGATAATTTGTGATGAATCCCTTAGCGCTTGACACCAAACATATTAGAACATATGTTTGAGTTATTCTTCCATGCTTGCCCCAGAACTCCTGATTTGTCAATGGCCAGCTCATTTCGGCTCTTTTAAGAAGAAAAATATGACAAAATGGCTTAGCCTGGTATTAAATTATTTTGCACTTCTAAAGTAAAAAGGAATGCCCAGAAGTGAATGACAAAAAAGAATAATGTTAGGTAAGTCAATGCAGAGATTAAAGGGATTACCAAATCTTTGACAGAGTGCAGACTCACAAGGGTGTGTTTACTGACAAACTGCTGAAACCCTCCTGACAGCCACAAAATGGGCTCCTGATACTGAACCTTCATTTCAAGTCCTCCCTTAAAATAAGGGCAAACTTCTTTACGGCTAAATATTTGTAATACAGCATTGCTGCCATTTACATTTCAGTATATTCTAATTTTCAGTACTTTATGACAGTTTACCCTGATATCATCTAATTTTATTACCAAAAAAGATTATTATGAAATAGATTATTACATTTAGTGGTAAGATTTTTGCTTTATAACAAGTAGTTAAAGATAAACTCTTAATTTCGCTAACTCTTAAATACATTTTTCAATACATTACAATAGACTTTACTGTACAATAGACTTTAATGATGCCAAAATTAAGTTAGTTTCGAATTGAACTAAAAATTATATATATTGCTATATATATAAGTGACAACATTGGAGACACAATTTCTAAGATAGATATCTATAGGTGCTCACTTTGAATCTGACACCAATTGTTGAAAAGGGAAAATATACAAAATAGGTCTACTTCACACCTGCTTTCGGAACTTCAGTTATTTACTATAAAAAAGTGGGCAGCAGCCCACATTAATTTTTCCACTGTAAATGTGAACAGGGCCTTAGAAAAATCTGACTTGAATTTTTATCATAGAGCTTATTTAAAAAATTTGAGGCACAGCCATGGGTTTCTGCCACAGTTTAAGACTTGAATGGCATCAAAGTCCCACCTCTATCTCTAAAATGATGCTGCTATGAGGCTTCTTGCTGCTACTTGTCCTTGGTGACAGTCAAATATAGATTGTTAGTAGTGGTTAGAATTTTATAGCGGAGCTATGCAGCTTTTGTAATTTCCACATAAGCGAATCAGCGGCATCAACAGCATATCTGACTATTTATTCGGTTTACAGAACTTCATTTCACCTCTATTGGATGTACAGAAACAGTGGATTTCAGTAATACTCTATATACATAAAATTTTAACCACTGCTGACAGTCTGCCGTTGTCTGTTAATGTGCAAAGATAGATATAGATGTGGGTCATAGAGGTAGGCCCCGCACCTATCAGATTTTTATGTCATACAGGATTGGGCAAGTGGTAATAAAAATTTTCCTGATCCTTTAGCCTGGATGTATGTTTTGCAGAGCCAATCCTACGTGTGTATGAGAGAGTAGAGAAAGAAAGCAGTCAGCCAAAGAAACAGTAAAGTAATTCTCTGTTAACTAAAGCATAATAATATTTGCAACAGTTATGACAATGGTTAATAGAATTTATGGTAACATTTAAAAAAAAACACTCTATTTCTCAACTAAACATTTGCCCATTTCTCTTTGTGACAATGCTAATTTGCTATTGAGGCAAACTAAAACACACAGGAATAGAGTAATTAAGAAAGCAGAGATTTGTAACAAACAAAAAATTTTCCTAAACTAACATTGTTTATAGTCTCCTTGGTAGCTTCCTTCATGATCCAAGCAACATTAAGGCTATACATACGTTTTACAGTATGATGCAAATCAATCAACTATTTAATTACCTTACATTTGTTTGACCATAATAATCATTTTTACTATATCGCATTTTTCTGTTAATTTTCAGCGGTACACACACGTTTCCAGACCAACAATTTCACTGCAAATTGTGACAAACACTGGCACCAATTGTGGGCATTCACCTCCACTGTTTTGGCAGAGATCTACTTAGGCATCTCAAGGCTCATTGCATCTCAGGTCAAGAGGAATAAACATTTGTGGTTAAAAGTCAAAAGGAAAATAAATGGATGTTATATTTAACAAACAATTAAGCAAAAAAAATGTGCCTTTTATGCCACCTTAAGCGGACATTAAACAATCCTGTGGGGTAGATTTGTCATTAGGCAGGCATCTTACTATAGTTTTTGGAGAGTCTTTGCAGCTTGTTTATTGTATTTTGCAGGATAGATTTATTATAGTTCTTTAGATAGCTTCATAAATTCATTTTCATTGATTTAACAGGGAACATTGACATTAGACTGGAGGTATCTTTTTGGTGTATGCACACGAGCTTGAATCTAGGTAGTGGAATCTTGGCGGTCAACTTCTCCATTTCTATAAGAGAAGATTGTGGATCCTTACTTTCTAACTTAAAGGTACTGGGGCACATTTACTAAGGGTCCTCAGCCGCGAATCCGTCCGGGTTTTCCCGAATATTTTCCCTTTTTGCGCTGTATTTCACGGGATTGTGGCGCACGCGATCGATTTTTGGCGCAATTGCGCCGACTTTCGGGCGACAGAAATGGGGGGGCGTGGCAACCGGACAACCCGAAGGATTCGGAAAAACCACAGAATTTAAAAAGCCATTTGTGTCGCAAGATCAAGCCCTCACATACACCAGAAAAAAGCAGGTGAACTCCAGCGGACCTCGGCGCAGCAGCAACACCTGGTGAATATCGGCGCACGGACCTTAGTGAATCCCGGCAGAACCCGAATCAGCGTCGGAGAACCCGCCGCTGGATCGCGACTGGACCGGGTAAGTAAATGTGCCCCACTGTGTTTGTCCACCAGTTTTCTGGCAGACAGTGCATGAAAAACAATAGGGACTACTACATCTGGCATCTCTGCCACCCTTGTGGTGACTTCATTCCAGCAGCAGACTCTAACTCTGGATTTACTTAGAAGCAGGGACCTCTAAGTAAATTTGGTGTGTGGTACACTGGCAGATGGAAAGTTAAGATGCCACTTAATAAGCCAGTCTTAATAAATTCTCCACAATGTGGTAATGTCTGAAGAGTATTGGCAACTCTACACATTGCAAAAAAGACTCAACATAGGTTAAGTTTTTTCTTCACCATTGAAGGACTAGAGTGGATAATTTCTACTACATCTGGATTCTAATGCTAAATATGGAGAAAGTTGTCTGAAATTCTTAAATGGTCAGAGGCGCCAATTTTAACCCCTTCCCGACATTTGACGTAATAGTACTGCATCGCGGGAGGTGCGTTCCCGCAAAATGCAGTACTATTACGTCAAGCTTCTGGCGCCGGCTCCTTAACGGAGCCGGCGCCAGAAGCTGCGGGTGTCGGCTATATATTATAGCCGACACCCGCCTCTAACACCCGCGATCGGAGATTTCTCCGATCGCGGGTGTTAACCCCTAACACGCCGCGGTCGCGCTGACCGCGGCGTGTTAGAGGCATTTAAAAAGTATTTGATGTCAATCGGACCCCCCCGCGGCACTTACCGGGGGGGTCCGCAGCTCCGATCGCAGCCCCGGGACTGCCGGTGCCCGGGGCTGCGCGATCTTCCTCCCGGTGCCGGGTCCGTGCCTCCTGGCAGGACCCGGCTGTAAGACACTGGGCATGCGCAGCATGCTCAGTGTCTTACATTACACAGTGCAATACATCTGTATTGCACTGTGTAACCTGTAAAATAGCTTGAACAAGTGATCAGAAGATCACTTGTTCAAGCTAAAATGTAAGTTACTGTAAAAAAAAGTTAAAACAATAAATAAAGTTTTTTTAAATAAAAATAAATAATAAAAGAAAGTGAAAGTCCCCCCAAACACCACATTTCCCTGTACAAAAGTAATAAAGTATAAAAAACACTAAATCACAAAAAAACCTCACTTATTTGGTATCGCTGCGTCCGTAACAATCTGTACAATAAATCCTAATCATAATTGGACCCACTCGGTGAACATGGTAGAAAAAAACCCCAAAAAACTTGCCAAAAATTAAAACTTTTTATCAAATTGCTTTACAAAAAATGTTCTAAAAAGTGATCCGAAAAAGTTACAAGCACCAAAATGATACCACTGAAAAGAACAACTTGTCACGCAAAAAATAAGCTTACAACCAGCTCCGTCAATCAAAAAATACTATAATTATGCTGCTATAAAAATGACAATACTAAAACAAATGCAATTTTTTCTATTCTAGTTTTCCTTCAATAAAATTGGACAAATATAAAATAAACTATATAAATGAGGTATCACCGTAATCGTAGTGATCCGTAGAATAAAGATAATATATTATTGTTATGCTACAGTGAACACCCCCCAAAAAAATGCTAAAAATCCAAAACAAGAATTGATGATTTTATTTTCCTCCACACGTAAAAAGTTAATAAAATTGCTTCAATAAACTAAAAACCCACTAAAATGAAGTTTTTTTTTACAGTGCATCTCGTCTCGCAAAAAATAAACCCTTATTTGTTTAAATTGCTTAAAAAATAAATAAAGATTGTATAGCCTATTCCCAACGCGCGTTGTCATAGAACGGTGCGGTGGGTAGTGACTTGCCCACACGGTACAGACACCGTGATCGGGGCAAGATGGCGGTTGATCCTGACGGCCATCCATCCTGCCCCATGGACCAGAATGGTTCCGTCCCCCCCACACCCCCAGTTCACGATCGCTGCTATTGGCTCATCAATTCAGACCAGCCAATAGAAGCGAATTTACTTATGACGTCAGTAATACCGGTCACCATGTCTGTAGACACGGTGATCGGGGCAGGGTGGCGGCTGTTCCTGACTGCCACCAATTGTGCCTTGTGCTCCAGAAGGGTTTTGCTGCCCCCCTCTGTCCATGTTTACCGCTATTGGCTGGTCGATTTGGTCCAGCCAAAAGCAGCAATATTCGTCACAATGGGCATCGCTAGGGTGAATAAGAGCAACACTTGGCAATAATTTCCCTATGGAAAACGAAGATATGGTAGAAAAGCGCTGGCCGTGCACATTGTACAGATTATGCTGTACAACTCTTACGAGCTGTTCCAATGTGCAGGTCCTGCCGTATCATTTCTCCGTTTTCAAGAGGAAGGTATTAGGAAACTAATATTGGGACAAGAAGGACGGGGCCCCAGTACCTCTGGTTTAGATGTTCCTGTGTTTTTCCAGGACAGCATTTTCCCGGTGAATTCTGCTGCTTCTAATTGTAGGACTCAATAAAGAGTCTGTTCCAAAAGAGGAGTTGGGATGGACACTACATACTACTAAGAGACCTGCGACAACTCCAGAGTGACAAAAGTTTAGTTGGTCCCTTGGTATCATCTACCTCCTTATACGCAACACATTCACAATTCACGCCCAACCTGTTGTGAATTCATTTAGGTAAAATGAATAATTGTAACAACTGTTAGGTCCCGTTGCTCCCTATAACCCTCCATTATTTCATAAGGGGCGCCACATAACGGGCACTGAACTTTCCAGAAATAATTGCAATTTCCATCTTGGACTCCATTGCACATCATATTTGGAAACCACCTATATGTTCAAAATGCTCATTTCACCACGTGTATTACTCTACACCACATATTACACCTTGCTATATTCCCCAAGAGGTGTACATTCAACAATTAGGGTCACTTTTCGGGTTTTCCTCTGTTTTGGTACCACTACGGCTCTCCAAATGTATCCTGACACATGTGAAGGATTTCTTACAAATTTTGCCTCTAAAAGACAAACATCCCTCTTTTCCTCTACTGTGCGCCCATAAAGTATTTTATATGTACATGTGGGGTACTTCTACACTCGGGAGAAATAGTTTCACACCTTTTTTGGGGTTATTTAATATATTATCCCTTGTGGCTTACAAAAATTAGGGGTAAAGTGACATTTATAGGAAAATGTTCACCTTTTTTATGTTTAGGGCCTAATTGGATCATTCACCTGTAGGGGCAAATACATATATTACACATTGCAAAATTCTCTAAGGGGTGTGCATTCAAAGATTAGGGTCACTTTTCGGATTCTTATCTGTTTTATACCACTAGGGTTCTCCAAATGCATGTCAAACATTTCTGTCAAATTTGGCTTATAAAAGGCAAACATCCCCCTTCCCTTTTACTGTGCGCCCATACAACATTTTATATACACATGTGGGGTACTTCTACACTCGAGAGAAATAGGTCTACACATTTTGGGGGGTTATTACATATTTTTATCCCTTGTGGCTATAAAAAATTAGGGGTACAATGACCTTTGTAAGAACATTTTCACCTTTTTCCTATTTAAGTCCTAATTAAATCAAACAACTTTACGGACAAATACACATATTACACCTTGCTAAATTCTCTAAGGGGTGTGCTTTCCAAAATGGTGATACTTGTTGGGGTTCCGCTCTGTTTTGGTACCACTACAGCTCTCTAAATGCATCCTGACATATGTAAAGGATGTCTGTCAAATTTGGCTTCTAAAAGGCCAACGCCCCTCTTTCCCTTCTGAGCTTCACTGCGTACCCATACAACATTTTATTTGCATGTGTGGGGCAATTTTATACTCGGGAGAAATGCTAGTACACATTTTTTGGGGTTGTTTTATCTTTAATGCCTTATGGGATACAAAAAATAGCCGTAAAAGTGACTTTTTTGGGAAAATGTTCATATTTTTCCTTTTTGGGACATAATTGAAACAAACACCTGTAGGGGAAAATACACATATTACACCTTGCTAAATTCTCCAAAGGGTGCACTTTCCAAAATGGTGACACTTGTTGGGGTTCCCCTCTGTTTTGGTACCACTAGGGCTCTCCAAATGCATCCTGACACTTGTAAAGGATGATTGTCAAATCTGGCTTCTAAAAGGCCAACGGCCCTCTTTCCCTTCTGAGCCCTACTGTGTACCCATACAACACTTTATATGCAAAAGTGGTGCAGTTCTGTGCTTAGGAGAAATAGTTTTACACATTTATGGGGGTTGTTTCATCTTTTATCCCTTGCGGCTTACAAAAATTTGGGGTAAAAGTGACTTTTTTGAGAAAATTTTCACCTTTTTTCCCTTTTGGGGTCTAATTGAATCAAACAACTGTCGGGGCAACTACACAAATTACACCTTGCTAAACTCTCCAAGGGGTGTACTTTCCAAAATGGTGTCTCTTGTTGGGGCTTTCCTCTGTTTTGGTACCATTATGGCTTTCCAAATGCATCCTGACACATGAAAACTTTTTCAGCCATATTTGCCCTGCAAAAACGAAACAATGCTCTTTCCCTTCCAAGTGCCCCCCTGTGCCCGTACAGCAGGGTACAGTGACAAAATGGGTATTGGCATACTCAGGAGGAATTGCCCCCAACATTGTAAAATGCATTTTCCTTTTTAACCCATTGTGAAGGTGCAAATTTTAGTGTTCAATGAATCTATAGTAAGATAAAATTACATTTCTGTAATTTCACTTTCATTTATCTTTCACCCTCATGAAATGCTCATAGGGTTAACAAAATTCCCAAAGGTTGTTTTAAATATTTTGAGGGGTGTAGTTTCAGAAATGGTGTCATTTGTGGGGGGTTTCTGTCATGTGGGCCTTATAAAGTCACTTCTAACTAAATTGACCCTCCAAAAGTAGGTTTTGATGATTTTCATGAAAATCTGAAAAATTGCACCTAAAGTTATAAGCCTCCTAACATCCTAAAAAAAGGAAAAGATGTTTGAAAAATGATGCCAAGTTAAAGCAGACATATGGAAAATGTTAGTTATCAAGTTATTTTAGTGATATGACCAACTTTTCAAAAAGTAGAAAATTTTGAATTTGGAAAACATTGTTTTTTTCAAAAATTTTGGCAAATTTCCATTTATTTCATAAATAAATACTAAATATATTGATTAAATTTCTCAACCAGCATGAAGTACAATGTGTCATGAAAAAACAATCTCAAAATCGACTGCATATGTTAAAGCGTTCCAAAGTTATAACCACTTAAATAGACACATGTCAGATTTTAAAAAATGGGCCGTGTCAGGAAGGTGAAAAGTGGCTTCAGCGTTAAGGGGTTAAGACAAAAATAACTGAGATGATACACCCAACCCCATACTGCTATACCCATATATTTGTTTAAAATTAAAATCATGGAATTTTTGGAAAATTCTATTCTTCTAGGTGCTGACATGAAATTCTCACCAGATATCTACCCTGGCAAAGAAATCAAAACCATAGATGTCCATAAATTATGATTA
The DNA here is from genome assembly GCF_040894005.1 of Engystomops pustulosus. Lineage (NCBI taxonomy): Eukaryota > Metazoa > Chordata > Amphibia > Anura > Leptodactylidae > Engystomops > Engystomops pustulosus. The sequence goes on along the minus strand of NC_092412.1, from coordinate 130,765,503 downwards.
ATAATGAGAAATGATACTGGAAAAAAGCATTAGACACCCTTACTGAAATGTATTCAATACTTTCAACTAAAGCTTTTTGGTGATCGTCTCTTCTATGGAGATGCTTGTCACATGCATGGCTCAGGTGTGATTTTGTCCCTTTCTTCCCTACTAACACTGATCAAATTCTTAAGTAGAGAAGGGAGAATCGATTCTAACGAAGTGGAATTTGTTTCGAATTTCAGGAAAACTTCAGTTTGGCACGAATCCGAATTTTACATTGAATTGTGGGAACACCCATGATCATATGTGCAGACATGTAAGCCAATCAGTGTCCTGCAGGCTTATGTGATGTCACAGCCCTATAAAAAACAGACGGCCACTTGCAATCCCGTAATTTCACACTGCATGTGCTGTCTCTAGCATCTAGCTGCTTGTACTCAACATAGTTGCTGGAGTGATTTTTTCTCAAAGTCCAGGGTGTCAGTTTTTGGGGTCAACATAGTTAATTGGGTGCCTTTTTTCCAGCTGCTGAAAGTGAGGAACAACTAGCGTACTACGGAGAAATACTGTGCAGACAGTTGGCCACTGCCGATATGCACCATTGTCCATCCTCTGTCAGGTCTGACCAGAGGATTCCTGGCATTCATCACTCACATACTACTGCCTCGGCAGCTTAAGTCTGGTGTCCTTAATGAGCAGCTTCCTTCACCTGCCTAGTGAGGGAGAAGAGGGTAACCACCACCAGCAGCAGCAGTGGGACATGGAGCAGACCCTGCACCAGCAGGTGGTGGCCTTCTTGGACAGCACTTTACCACCCCAGGTAGAGGATCCCTGGACTACTGGGCAGCCAAACTTGATGTGTGGCCACAACTTGTGGAGTTTGCAGTAGAGAAACTGTCTTGCCCGGCCAGAAGTGTGGCATCAGAGCGGGTATTCAGTGCGGCGGAGGTCACCCGTAATGTGGAGAGGCTGACCTTTGTCAAGATGAATCAGGCATGGATCGGCCAGGATTTCAACACACCAATGCCTTATGCAGCAGATTAGATTAGCCATGACGCCTCCCGTAAACGTTGAAAAAAGGGCATGGATTCTAATTACCTGCCTCAGCCACTATTCTGATGCTGCCACCCGCCTGATGCCACACATCTGCTGCCAGTTGCTCCATCTGCCTCCCACCATCTTTACCAGGGACTGATTGTCACCCACCTCCACACTCTGTCATTGTGCCACTTTCTCACCTCCTGCTGCTGCTGGCACCTCCACAGTCTGTCAGCGTGCCACACTGTGGCCTGCCATGTTGCTTCCACCACCAGAATCTGTCATTGTGCCACTCTGTGGCCTCTTGCTGCTGCTACTGCTGCCCCCACCTACACACACTGTGATTGTGCCACTCTCTGACCTCCTGCCACTCTATATCATTGTGCCCCTCTGTTGCCTACCATGTTGCTGCCACCTCCAGAAATTGTCATTGTGCCACTCTCTGACCTCATGCTGCTGCTACTGCTGCCACCCACCTACACATTCTGTCATTGTGCCACTCTCTGACCTCCTGCTGCTGCCACCTCCTTACTGTGTCATTGTGCCACTTTGTGGCCAACCATGTTGCTGCCACCTCCAGAATTTGTCATTGTGCCACTCTCTGAGCTCCTGCTACTGTCGCCACCTCCACACTCTGTCATTCTGCCACTCTGTGGCCTATGATGTTGTTGCCACCTCCATAATTTGTCATTGTGGCACTCTGCGGCCTACTCATGCTGTCTGCCAACTGAACGCTGTCTCCCTGGAACACCCTGTAATTTCCATATCGGTGTTTTCACCTTCCACCACTGTATGACATTGCCACTATGTTTGGTTTACCCCTTCATTTCATCTGTCAGAAGGAATAAAAAAAAGCTTCAGGATTGATAGCCAAAAGCAGGAGTGGATGCAGAACACAGAGGACATGCAAATACTCGTCATCTCTGTTTTGGATCAACTCCTGTTTGTTTTTGGCTTTACCAATACTAATGGTTTATTGACCCCTTGAAAGTGGACATTTACAGATGAAAAGAAGGGTAAAATGATCAGTGAGGTCAATGCTAAATTTCTGCTGACACCCTCTCCGCTCTTTTGGGGGGTTTCTACGTGTATCAGCGTTTCACATAACAGGTTCTGTTGTAATCTATGGAATCATCTGATGTCAGTGTAAAAAGAGTGCACTCTTTGATGTTACAGTGGGATCTTGGCCCTCCGCTCAGTCCTTTCAAGCTGGCATAGACGTTACCTTGTCAGGCTGCGTTCCCGCTTCACTTATTTGGTCAAGTTGGCCCCTGTAAGTGCCCATGGAATTGAAGAGTGAAGCGATTCTAAGAGCCGCGGCTGTCATGTATGTGTCATAATAAAACACAGCATTGTTTGAAGACCCAACTACGCTCCCTATGCATATTTGAGCATGGTACAATATTCTACAACACCATACAGGCTCTCTGAATCCAGGAAATACCTGTTTTTTAATGCGATTCACCATGATTCGATAGAGGTCGAATAAAATTTTGCCGGAAAACTCTGCAAACTCGGAGAATCTTTGAAAAATTTGTCCATCTCTATTGTTAAGGCTTTGTGGGCTTCTTCCATGAACTCTGAGTTTTAGATATTTTCTATTGGCCTCAGGTCAGGTGATTGCTGGGCCATTTTAGCAGCTTTATTTTCTTTCTCTGAAACCAGTTGAGAGTTGCCTGGGCTGTGTGTTTGTGACCATTTTCTTCCCAAAATGTCTACCCTTGTTTCAACTTCATCATCCTGGTAGATGGCAGATGATTTTTACCTAGAATTTGTCCAGTCATTCTCACAATATATATAGTATATTAGTTTCCACCTCCAAGCTTCACTGTTGGTATTCTGTTTCTGCATTTTATACAGTGCCTTTTGGCCACCAAACATTGTGGGTTATTGCATCAAAAGAGTTAATTTTGGTTTTTATATTACCAAACTATATTTCTCAGTATTTCACAAGCTTGTCTAAATGTTGTTGAGCAAACTTTAAATGCACTTGAACATGCATTTTGTTCAGCATGTGTGTGGACATTGTGCATATAGGCCATGGAGGTCGAGTGCATTGCTGTTTTCTTTCCAATTTTGGATTATTGTTGCATGTTGTAAAATAATAAGTTGCAAAGTTCTTCAGTGGCAATATTGCTTTCAAACTACTGATAATACTTTTTCCTTTTGTCATTCCTCATTGATGACAATTTCATGTTAATAGCACCTTTAAAAATGTATTTAAAATCGGTGACATGTTCAATACTTATTTCCACTACAGTATATGAACTCTTCATGTATGTTAATTTTTTATTATAAGAATATGTAAATATTTAGCAATTTGGTAAGCAGTCATATCTAACACATGTGCTAAACTTATGGTGAATACAACCTTAAATGTATCACTTGTTTGGCTACATACACTGGTGGCTTAATGTCAGGTAACAGATCATTAAATTCTTTAAAAGCCAAGGAATTTGCTTCTCATCAAGTCTATCACTTGGAATCTGAAGACACCAATCAATAGACTTAATGTTTGTCTTTTTCCGTTAATGTTTCTTCATACTTAATGCCATGTGGAATTCTTTTGGCGCCATAGAAGGGAACGATATTAATTAAAATGGAATTATTGGACAGGCAATAGATTCAAATTTAACATGAAATCAAATGCATGTGATCATGGCAACTGATGGTACTATTACATAAAACAAAGTAGGGAAAATAAAAACAATGGATCTGCTACGTCTGGCTGCATGGAAGGAGACAGCGCACATTGAAAACAATAATAAAAGGAAAATAAATCCTGGCCCTTGAGAGGGTCATTCTCATTTATCATACTTTACCAGTTTAATCTTCAGAATGGTTAATGGCTACAAGTTTCAGGCTATGTCATTAAACCTTGATTAAAACTTAATGTGGAACAAAACAAAAAAGCTAGATCAATGCGAGGAGGCATAGAAAACAGAGTACACTGTATAAATACCTTCTATGAGTTCTTTGCAAACATATATAGCATTAAGATTTAGAATTAATTTATACTATGATGCAATTTGTTTTACACTTTCCATTAGAATATTCTCAGTATTTACTTTTCTTCTATAAAACCTGTATAAAACTTGTGTGTGTGTAATAACAGGTGGTAATTCTATTTTTCATTTTTCATATGATATTGGTAAGATGCTGAAATTTTTGCTGCATATTTATTAATTGTTAAACATTCTTATTCTTATTTTGTGTTACAAATTACAATCCAATTTTTTTTGTATGTTCTGCACTATTGTTTTATACAATATTCATATCTTAATCCACCTCCAATTCATTTTTATTTGAGGATGCCACAATTTTTTTTTCTGCTTGCAGGAAACAAAACAACATAACCAATGTTTAGGCGGAATCTTAACCGAACTCACTTTAAAATAAATGGCATCTCAAAATTTGTTTCCAAAATCAACTTCAAAAACTTATTCAGAATAGTTGTGAAATAGCTTTTATCCCTCTTCACGTGAATATACCCTTAATGTGTTTTGAGGTGGAACTACATACCTAGAAAATGGGTGTATTTTATTATATTTCATTAAAAGACACACAGAAGTACATGTTGACATGTTTCGAACTTTACCTAGCAACAATGTCAGGGTCAGGAGTTCCAGATGTATGTTGTTACTAGGTATAATAAGAAGTCTAGAACGCGTCAACATGTACTTCTGTATGGCTTTTAATAAGATACAATAAAAAGAAATAAATTTAGAAGATCTAAACGTGCTGGAAAAAAATTTCCTTTAGCTGTGTATACACGCTGAGCCGGCATTTGGTGCACATAGTAATCTACTGGATTTTGAAGTGCTCCATTTGCGGAGATTCATTATTCTTGAACTACACACAAACTGTATCTATTACTCGTAGAAATAAATAGTCCTTTTTTCCACATACATTTCATTCTGTGTGTCTGTGCTCTTTTCCCAATATATTTGGTGACCACAACCTGCCCATATCTTGGTTTGAAGGTCGCATATCTACAAATCTGTTAAATAATACGATTGCCACAGTGTCCATCTTAAGAATTCCATTTATAGCACAGCTATACAACACAAACTAGTAAAATGACCCTTCGTAAAAAGTTGGAATTAACTAGAAAATAATGCTTATGGGTTTGGAATCAGAGACAGATGCGATTTCCACAAACTTTTGACAACGTATTGCAAGAACAACTGGAAATTATTACATATGTAATCTATATAAATCTATGGCCTATACAAGGTTTCTTTCACTTGTATCACTAAGTAATATGTTATGTGAAATATTTTCCTTAAGAAATAAGCAGAAGATTTCACAGAAGGTTTCGCTAATGTTGAAATAATACAATGATTTTACAGCAGCCATTTCACGACAGTAGACAAGTAATATGTTAAACCTGACACGTTCTGCATATCTGTCACTTTCCTCACTAAAAGAAAAAAAAGTTGGAAACTTTTGAAGCCTGAACTTTGAAATCTAGGGGAATGTGTTTTCATAAATCAGCAGAGATAGCTGTTCCTCTGTCAGATTTATCATGGCTGAATTTCAGATGTGAAACTAGATATGCTTCTCACAAAGGCTCACCGAGCTTGTCCTTTCACATTATACCTGACCTCATAGTTTTCACTCTAGGCATGTATAGAACACGTGTATGTACCTTCAGAGAAGATACATATTCCTCCTGCACACATTAAAAAAAAAGCCAAGAACAGGTTTGGCCTGCTGACTAAAATATCACATCTAAAAAGCTTTATCTTTTGAGGTCTTCCCACACATTCATGCTCCACATTGAGCTTGCATCTGTTTTAAATCTTTTACTTCCTAATACAAGTAGCAGTATCTGCACAACTGGTTTACATAGTGCACCAAAAACAATGGAGTAACTCCTGCCTACACCACACGCTGAATACTTAAATTGGGCTTGTCCATGAAAGAAAATTCTTAAATTTCAATCCCCTAACAATGTTTACACAATAAAGATAATTACTTTACAATTTTACTTAGTTTTATTGCTATTGCGGAGACCCTCTAAGCAGATACTTCATGATCCTCCTAGTTCTGTGTTCTGAAAATGTGGTTAGATTATCAGGGTCCATGTAGAAAGAGAGATAAGACAGATCAGAGATGAGAGTTGATGAGATGCTTATTACGCACAATGACACACTCAGGTCTGCTAACTCACCTATAACACACACAGCCCTTCTATATACCTCCCCCCTCACCAGAGAGAGGAGCTCAGCTCAGTGAAGAGTCATGCAGAAGAACAACATGTTTGCCGACCGTAAACTCAGAAGATATAGGGTTGGGTCCAGGGGCAACCAAAATTGTGTACACTTGAAGTTGTGAAATGCTGCATTTTTGTAAATAACAGTGCATTAGAGAATGTGATATTTTGTTATCCTGAGTATATTTAAGAAACTTGTCTTTGTGCGAATACCCCTTTAAAAACATTAATGGCAGAATCCTCTGGGGGCAGCTTATTTTCAAAAAGAAGAAAAAATTGGGCTGGAACAAATTCAATGTTACTTACCCAAATATATATCAAAATAAACCCACCATTTTGTATTTGTTAGATGTATATCGGGAACTACTGATATTAAAAGTGTATGACCACTTTAGCGAAGAACAAACAGACAAATTATTAATCTAACCTTACCGGACAACTAGTTAACATAAGAGGGATCCACACAAGTTACGGTATGAAAAGATTTTATTACTAGCACACTAAATAGATAATTTTTTATGTTAGTATATATATATATATATACATATATATATATATATATATATATATATATATTATAGAGGACAAAGGATAACAGAAAAAAAATTGAGTCAAAACCAGGAAACATCAGCTTAACATGCCACCGCATGACAAAAAGAAAACACATAAACCACAAATCCAGTCCGCTCAATTGATTATCTATGGGAAGTATTGCTAGTCTCCATGGAAAACAGATAAGTGAAATCTAATGTAAAGCAAGCCCACTGAGCTTATGAGAATATATGTCAGCATTCCTGTTTTCCATATACCACCCGATTAATCTATAAGTCATTCATTAACTTGTCTACAGTAAAAGCACAGAAATGAAAGATGGTAATATAGCAACAAACATACCATAAATTCACAATGCCTTGCTGAGTGACAACAACTTCATAGACCACTATGCTGTAGCAAATTGCCCAACATGCACATGACTTTCACTGTCAACATTGGATCACAAACTAAACCTGTAACCTATTCCCCATCTGTACTGCAGCTGTTCCCATAAATTATCAATGGCCATTGTACCCACGCTATCAAATCTGAAAGTGCACCAAATTCACTAGATGAAAATCTATGCACTTCCAATTTCAAAGTTTGCTGCAAAGAAAGGTTTAAGATAGAATAAGCAGATAAATGGATGGGCATATACATACAAAGTATGAAAATGGCAAATTCTATTACTCTCAATGGTCAACAGGATGGAAAAAAATACCTTAATTTCAAGGGTGGTCCATGAAAGAGATCTAAAATGAAATGATATACCACACCACAAAACTCCGATTTAAACTAGGTTGGATTGTTTACCTCTTAAAATTTATTCATGTCAAGTTTTGTTAAGAGATCTGCAGTTGCCAGATGATAAAGATATCGGTATCTACAGTAATTGTTTTTTTAAGGCACCCACAGTCATATTAGTCTAATGAATACAAGCATTTTTCACCTACCATGTCATATGCCAATCACATTCAAGAGTGTAAAACGAGGATTTCTTGGAAGTCATAATTTAAGAGTGTATTGGATTTCCACACTTGGGACAGCAGAGAACTCCAGTAGTGTAAATAGGAGTCCTGTGGTTTTCACGTACATATGTAAACTTAGACTGGATACATAGCAGATCAACATGGGGTATCACATTTACCCACAAGCCAAGGAGATCTGACAAAGCAAGAGTTTCTAGAGTGTACAAGAGCAGAAGATTAAATTTCTCAGAGACACTAAATTGGATTTGTCTTGTTTCATGGACGTTTGTGGTAGCTGCTGCGCTATGGATTACATCTGGCTACATGTGAATTCACTTTGCCTAGATGGTGCATTGTAAAAACTCTACACCCTGCCTGGGCAATTGGCCAGCTATAGGATAAAGTAGAGAAAATATGTATACAAAGACAAAGTACATGTACATAATAAATACAAGGTTCGGGAGGCAAGTGTAAGAGCACATAATAAAAGCAATATTACAGGCATACTTCTCTTTTAAATGTGTAAAGTAGGCATACACATTATAGATGGCCAAACTAGGGGCAGCCTATGCCCACTCAAATAAATATGCATGCAAAAATAATGGATGTATTTTACTATTAGGTGAAGAGAGATATCTGCGACTGCTATATGATGTGGGTGGGTGATGTCACTGCTTTCATTTTACCAAAAATGTTAGTAATCTAATGTATGTCTGCTAAAGGTATCCATAACATTGCATTTACAACTCCAAAATTTTTCATGGCCTTCTCCTGACAGATTACAATTTGAGAGCTTTCCAATTATATGACAAAAATATGCTTTGAGAGAGAATTTGGCTATGAGTGACGCACTGAAGAGAATTCCTAAGGGAGGGGGAATGAGGGAGTTGAGAGAGAAGTTGGCTGTGAGTCACTTGCTAAAGAAAGTTCCTAAAGGAGAGGGGAATAAGGGAGTTTGGAGAGATGTTGACTGTGTGCGACTTGCTGAAAAAGATTCCTGAGAAGGGGGAAATGGGGGAGTTGAGAGAGATTTGGGCTGTGAGTGACTTGTTGAAGAGAATTCCCAAGGAAGGGATGAATGAGGAAGTTGAGAGAGACATTGGCTGTGTGTGTGACTTGCTGAAGAGAATTACTGAAGGAGAAGAGAATGAGAGAGTTGAGGAAGATGTTAGCTGTGTGACTCACTGAAGAGAAGTCCTGAAGGAGTGGGGAAATAAGGGAGTTAAGACAGACATTGACTCGCTGAAAAGAAATAAGCTCCCTCATATCCCCCTACTATGCAGTAAACATGACTGAAAATCATCTCATAGTACTAGATTTTTAGGAATATTTCCTATCAAAAGTATAGAAAGGATAAATGACAAGTTCTATAATATAAAGACTGTCAGGCAGTTATAAAATAAACTATATCTCAGTACAATGACTGTATTGTAAAACAAAGTGTTGCATAAAAATAAACAACTTTCATGACAAATCAGTATCAGTTTTGAAATATTCAGGTCTCATTCTGTGCAGCCTTTTATGTTTCACATTTCTAGAGAAAGATTCAGGAAGGGTATTCATTCTCTTTAAAGATAGGCAATAGGAAGACAAATGCTTAATCTCTTGCCAAGTGGCTGTTACTTCTTCAAATTTCCATTGCTTTACATTAAGTGGAAAGAAAAATACTATCATAACATCATGACCCAAATGACAGGCCAGTTATGACTTAGGTTAATATACTGTACAGTTTCATATAAACATCAAGTCAGATTGGAACAAAGCTCCCAGTGAGCGCCAGAGACGTTTCTACAATGACCACTCATTGTTGAAACGTTTTGGTAAAAACTGTTTTGGTAAAAACAGCACAGCCAAACCAGTCTTTCCACTGCCCAAAAGGCAAAGCAACACCAAGCTTTGATTTTACCAAACAAGAAGGAAATAAAATACTTCCCTAGTGGCAGGAATAATATTGAGTTGCATTCAATTGCATCAGTGTTTCCAGCCAATCACACTACACAGCAACTAGAAATACAGGACGCTGCTGGCTTTTGGGACAGAAGAAACCCCAATTTAAAGGAGTCATGTTGATTTATGTGTTTTCACTGTAGATGCTCCTGACAATGGTGTTATACAACATAAAAACCAAGTTCAAAGCAACTTTATATATATAAAAAAATGATGTCACCGAAATGTCTAAATATTTGCATTGAATAGTAGACCTAAGGTGTACAGTTATACGGAGGCATGCAGCCACTTATAATAAGGTGGAATAGTGGGAATGACCTGATTTCCCAAATGTTTCATTGAGTATTAAAGCGGATGCCAGAATTGGGATATTGATGATATAACTAAGGCTAAATCATCAATATCTGATTATAGGAGGTGGACACCCAGCACCCACACCAGTCAGCTGATATCTGTGGCCATAAACAATGACTTTTCCCAGTGAAGAAAGATGGAAGCACACAGCTCCATACACTGTGTGCATTCTATCCAGGAAAACTTTAGTGATCCCACCCAAATGAAAGGGGAGAGGAGATGCAATGTATATCAAAGCCACTACATAGCATGTAGAGCTGCAGGGGCGTAACTTGAAGGGGTGCAGAGGATGTGGTCGCAACCAGGCCCAAGAGGCTTTGGGGGCCCATAAGGTCTCACTTTCCCATACAAGAAGACTAGTACTATGAACAATACATTATATTCAGGGGGCCTAGCACAGACTTTGCACTGGGGCCCATCAGCGTCAAGTTATGCCACTGAAGAGCTGTCTGTTTATTTCAGCTCGAACAGCTGAGGCCCCACTGATTAGCTTTAAATGTTATATCCTATTCCTAAGCACTCCTTTTCTTAGGCATATAAATATTGGTGGCTGAACACTAGCGGAGCCAAATGCTTCTCGGAAAAGATAGTCTTCAAAGGATCTTTTCTATGGGCAAATACAACAGGATGATGCATGACCATTAGGAGACTAAAGTTAAGAAGGATCCATTGAAATCCTCGCTTTTTGTCCAGCAACCTGCCTATCCAATTCCACCTTATGATGTACACTGTTTGAATGAATGGAAAATTAGAGAGTAAAGTGGTAGAAACAGTCTAACAAAAATATGTTTCTACTACTCCTGCATTTGGAATAAAGGGTGTGGAGAATTTTTAAGATGAAATACAACATTACCAGTAGTCAAACAACATAGAATTGTATATTAAAAATTATTTGTTCGTGACCCGCACTTTGGCTTCGACTATGTCATGTATAGTTAGGTTTCTAGCTGGAAGACTTTTTGATTCATAATATGTTCAGTTCAAACAGAAAGCTAACAAAAAGCAAACCCTGGGGAAGTAAGGTAAGTTTAAAGCCACCTTAAGTGCTCTGCATGCCCTTGTTCAGAAGCTGGAGCTCTCACATCCCTGCCTTTACACTTTGACAAGGTGTCTGCACAGTGATTTTGACAGGTAAAGCTGCAAAGCTGCCGGTTCTCTATTTTTATCTGTCTTTTTCAGACCGGAAAATAGAAGATGTAAGTTATCTAAATCAGTCACGATAAACACTAAATGCACTTCTTTAAGAATCAAAATCCACAGGGTATTAACTTTGGATGGTACCAGAAGAATGCTGCTAAAAAAATCATTGAGTACTAAAGCCAATCCACACTGTCCAAAGTTTTCCTCTGCACATATCCGAGTGGTTTTGCCCTTGTCTCTTGCATTATTCATCAGGCATCTGGTGTCTGCATAAGGCAGAGTGGCATTGGAAGGTGAGATGATTGAGTGAAGAAGTTATTGCATTTGACATGTCCTGGCCTAAGGCTTTCAGTCACTTAACTCATCTCTCTGTCATCCTCAAAACAGTCTATGGCTGAATGCAATTCCAACAGAGCTGCCATTTAGACAAGATCTTTCTTTTATAACCTACCAAGAACCTCACAAATTGTGACTATGTAGAATAAGGATGACTATGTAGCCCAATGTTACTGGCACATGATCAACGCAGACAATGTATTTCTACTTGATCTGTTATTCACATAGCTAATCTCACATGCAGACCCACATACTAGGGGCAATATCACAGATGCACACTTAACATTCAATGCATTATTTATACCAAAACTGGAATAGTTGAGGGAACCCACACAAGGAAAAGTAATGATGCATGCTCCTAGCTTATTCAGGTCCTGGAATCCACCCTAGGACCCCAGTGCAGCAGTGCTGACCGCCTATCGGTTTATGGGGTATTCGAAAAGGAGAGATTCAAATGGAGTCTACCACCTCTGCTGAGCATTATAATCTATTTCCAGCATGCTGTAGAGAAATGCACTTTGATTTCCATCATACCTATATTATTTTCTATACCTAGTTTATTATGTATGTCATATAGGTAGTTGTGTACTCAGAGTCAGGAGCACTGCTATTGCAGCTTAAATCACGTCCCTCTCTTTCCAGTGTGCACCGACTGGCTCATTAGCATATGTATTAAAATGGTAACATCCCAGAAAGTGCTAAATCGACAGAAATAATAAAGGTATTGTTAAATCACAGTCATCTCTCTCTCTAACATGCTGTCAGCAGAATGTAGTGGTTTGGGAAGGCGGTCTCCCTTCAATAGCAAAGATTAATAACTTATATCCAACAAACATTTCATATTGGGCTGGATCATGTTAATTACTGGACAAGGTGAGTGTACAGAAATATGAATAATAAATAATTTGTGATTGATATATCAGCAGCATGAACCAACACTTGCTGGCAAGTACAATAATCATGCCCCTCCCCTGGCGGATGATATTAATGGAAGTTGTTAAATATCCATCACTTTGGTTCACTTCATCATTCCTTCTTTTTCCAGTGTCACCTCTCAATTGTTTTGGAGAGACAAGTACTTGTCCTGCTCATGCATGATGTAACCATATTCAAGATTTTGGTATGTGACAGATGTTCACACAACTGTATCCAAAGGACAAAGATATGTTAAGAAATGACTTTACAGCATGTTGGGAAATCATTTTTACAGGTGGTCCTTAAGACAGATGTGATCAGTGTCTACAATAATTATTCAACCACATGCAGTAGATTCAGAAAACTTTTCGGTCAGAACAGACACCCTGTAAAAAGTCAGAAGGCTGTTTTTTAAATCATTATCATAGTCTAAAACTAACATCTCTGTGCCAAACCTTTATATGAATCACAGTGGGTATGACCAGACAAAAACACTTACACTTGTACACTTATGCTTATAATAATGTCATGAATTTCAAGTGCTTTTCAAGCGGTCTTGATTATTTTGTTACAATGTATTTGCTTTTAAATCTTATAGAGAAGCCTATGGTAAAGGTGATGTAAATGGTAATGTTATGTCTGGCCAAAAACTTTCCAGCCAAAAAATTCCACAAGAAACAACAGCAATTTAGACAACAAGCACTGTGTATGAAACCAGCCTTCTTCTCTATATTCAACTGTATAGGTTCAATCTTGAAGTGTAGAAAAAAAAATGTCAAGAACTATGTCCTATTGCTAAGTTTGGAAGTCTCCGGTGGTTTCTATTTGTAATGGGGCCAGAAGTCAGTGATTTATGTCCTAATATATAAATTTCAACTCATGCAATTCAGGTGAGCTGTGCTGTAAGTAAATTGTTAAAAGTGGTGTTGAACTGCATTGTAAAAATCACCTTCAGGGCTCTTATACACAAATAGAGCATCTTTGAGTAGGGAAACAATGAAGGGTTGATGGATAAAAAATAGAAGAATTTACTGGGGGAGATTTATCAGGGCTTCTACGTGAGTTTTCTGGCATACCAGCCTTGAAATAATTGCAATTCTTTGTGAATTGTCAAGAGTTGCAATTATTTCCCCCTTTATACCACATCCAGGCCAAGTCAGCACAGGGAGTTCCTGAGCCATGACTTTGCGCACCATATTACCTGCAACCATTCAGGCCTGAACAGTCACAGGTAATAGTACAATTCCTGCCTGGCATGGAATTGTATGGACACACCTAAAGAAATGTCTAAATGTTTAAATCATATGCTTTTTCATCATTTCGTCATCCATAAAAATTGATTAAAAGGTAATCAAAAGTTTGTACAGTTCCCAAAATGGAATCAATGGAAACAGAAGCTTAACCCCAAGGTGTGAACTTTTGCCTAATTTGTTCCAGGTCTCTGACACAAAACTCTATCAGAAATTGATGGCTTACCAATTAGTTAGTGGATTCTTCATAGTTTCTCATAGACAGTTTCCATCAGTATAATAATCAAACATAAGCTGTCACTTTCACAAAAGCCTGTACAGTGGCATATGCCCAGTACATGGGGGAAATTTACCAATCCTGATACCTTTAAATGGTAATACATATTTATACTTAAACAAGTATAAACAAGTAAATTGGATGGCATGTGTTTCATTGATCTGCACTAGAATGAATTAAGTCTTTCTAGTGTGTTGTACTGTACTATATATACACTTGAATGACTACACATTCTTGAAGAAAATACGTCAATATAATTATAATAGCACCTGGGAGTACAGCAAAAGCTGTATGTGTAAATCATTCCATTAGACTTCCACATGGCATTGAACTGTAACAAAGGAAGAACTACAGCGGAGTGGGAAGCACAGCATCTGGTGGATAGCCTTCCAATACAGCGCATAAACATCATTAGAGGCTTTTCCCACTTGAAACATTTATCACCTATCCATGTGCAATCACCACACTATACATGTCTTCCGGTTCTCATTTACATATGATGGAACACAGAGTCTATGTGTTCTTCTGATTGGCAGAATTCCCAAATTCTTAAATATCCACATCATATGCACTCCACCATTCTAAACTGCTATATATATATATATATATATATATATATATATATATATATATATATATATATATGGAGTGCTGCCTTGTTTCTGCAATAATGTATAAATATATATGACTTTTAAGAAACATGCATCTGTTTTACCCACAGCCATGGTTAAGAAACACAAAGATTTCACCATCAACAATGCTCAGATTACATAGGAGCACATAAGGGCTAGAGCACCATTACCCTGAGTAACTTTTGATGGACTGGGAATCAGAAATGAAGATCTAAACGACCTAAAAGAATATCCTTACCCAAAAATAAATACACAATAAACTGTAATGCAGATGAGTCTGTACAAAAAGAAAAAACGTGTTTTTGTTACTATGGATCAAAAACTTTTGCTGTATGTCAGATTAGCAGGATTTGAGGAGCACAATGTGTGAGATTATAGACTGTTGTATCTAGTTTTCAAATATTCATTGTTAGATATATTGAGCTTAACCGTAGTCATGCCCAAAGCCTTGTAACTGGAAGACATTGTAAATGATGTCTATTTCACTGCCTTCAGTCTATCAATGAGATGGAGATCATGAGGTAAGGGGAGCCACAGAAAAGCTCAATAGAAGTGGTTTCTGGTTAAGCCAAGAGATAACTTCACCATAGGAAAATAAAAACTTTTCCAGACTTCACAGCATGTCGACACATACCATCCCATTTCAAACAGGTTCATAATTCACACTATGTCTCTTAAGTTACGGTACAAATGTTGCTATACATCATCTTGAACATTTGTTACAACATTCCCATTAGTTAAAGGATCACATTAACCGCTGTTGACACAGCATGAATAATGAGGCAATAGAAAGGACAAGCTCATCTCAGAGTATGTGTGACCAACTCTAGGTAAGGCAAGGTGCTCGGCTCATGTAACTGCTGCGGACTCAAAATATTGCTTTGGCATCAGCTTAAGGTTCTGTACTGCCAAAGACGAGATAATTATTTGTTTGTCTGACAGCTATTCTTCATGATATCCCCACCTCATACAAGTATACTTGTTTAAGTGTACATATGCGCTCAACGGGAATCAGCCACACCAGACACCTGTTAGCATAGTGTGTTATATAACAGGAGAACAATTTGCAGATCCTTATTCCATCTAAGCTCTGCTGATAGGGGACAGTTAAGCTCTATTCCCCAGGCTCCAGAGGTGTTAATGGAGCCAGGAGCCTCTCAGGCTCATTTGCATACAGTCCTTCATCCTGGTGGTAGATACCCTTTAACATATCCAGGGGATTTTGAGAATCTTTTCTTGTGACATATTGTACTTCAAATTAGTTCTAAATTCTCTACTTTTGATGAAGATAGTCATAGCACCCAAATTGATTCATAACTTACATTTTCCAAATGACTGCTTTATGTTGATATGGTTATAAGGCTTAGAATTTGGGTGAAATTTTTTGGAAAATCGCTAAAACTTGTATTTAGAGGGAACTGCTCAACTTTCAATTGATGGTGAAAGGACTAAATAATAGCTAGACTTGTAAATATACCCCATGAAAAATACACACCTCAACATATGAAGTATGTTAACCCTTTTGGTCTTTAAAAAAACAAAATGGAGGTCTGGTCTACAAATTGTAATATTTTCGGACAATACATTCATTTTGGGAGAAAAATTAAACATTCACAATGGATTAAATGACAAAAAGCTCCACAACGTTTGATGGAGTGCAACCCTGGGGCACTAGGAAGACCTTGGGGCTGCCCTGAAAAGGGTTGGCACCGGGGGTCTGATCCTTAGGGGGAAAACCCTGACACATATGTCTGTGGTGTAAAGGGTTAACACTTGGGATTGTAGCCTGCTCCGATAACGGGCGTTAGAGCATCATCAGCTGTTATATACAGCTGACACCTGCTGTTTCTGATGCCTGCTCCATTTGTGAGCCAATGTCAAGAAGCTGGACATAATAGCACGTCCTGTTGTAAGAAGTATCTTCTCGCAGGGATGTACTGTTACGTCCAGGTGCTGGAACTGGTTAAATATAACCATTTATTAATAGCCAATTTTATTCAAATAGTTACCAATTTTATTTAAAAATTACCTTATTAATTTTGAGCTGATTTCATTGTCCCAAATGAGAAACGGTACCATAATTCATAAGGAGACCTGCGCCATTTCAAAACTACAAACCACAATTTTTCAAGATATTTTTTGACGTGTATTTCCGTGTTGAGCACATTCCAATAGTTATTGCTTTACAATATTCCTAAATTGTTGATAAAAATTGCTGATTTTATGAAAATCTTTCTTGATCTGAAGCACTTGGTACCACTATAACAATGGACTATCATTCATAGGACATTCTGCTCCTCTAGGAAGTCAAAGTTCAGTCAATTTCTAGGACTATTAGTAACTGATTATTCATAATGAGTTCATAAAGATACTGCATGTCTAGGATAATATCAACCACTCTTAACTAAAACAATTATGTGTAAGTAAAAGCAAATTTCCTGGAGAGCCCTCTCCATACAGTATAACAATGACCATTACACACACTAATAACTAAAACAACTATGACAGAGGCCATAAACATTAACTGTCCAGTACATTTGGTGTAATGACTCATTTATGGAATCCCGAGTATAATTTGATAATCACAACTTTCCTCTGAATAGAAACACATCTGTGTATCTGATTTAAAAAATATTTAGAAATATCTGAAAAGTTGCAGAAACAATCCCATCTGGTAGACTCCAAACCAACAGGTCATCACAAAGGCGCTCTAACCACAACACAACAGGAAGAGAACAAAGCCAAATAATAAAAAACATCACAGACCCACACAACCTTTCACATAAGCAAGAACACATCCCCTCTAAACTGTTTGTGAGCTCAGCAGAAATGACTTCAATTATTATATATTTTAATATTTTATTATAATTTAAAATCACCAAATAAACATTAATTGCTAGAATACTTTTTAAATACTTTTAATTTTTTACTAGAAAAAAATAAATGTCATTTACTTTAATTAAAATGCGTGAAATGTGAGTTATCAGTTGTCTGATCAACAATGTCCTTACTATTTTACTAAACAGTAAAGCTTCTTCATCCTTACATTTAACCACTAAACCAGGGCAGGCAGCAGTTAATTTTTTACGCATGACACCTTGTGCTTAATCCAGTTATGGAAAAATATTTAAAAACATTAAATTTGAATTCCAAGATAATTCCTATATCCCACAGCACGCCAAACTAAACTCAATTTGCTTGTTTTGAACTGCACGCTCTCATGCACATTCCAAGCCATTGTTCTATTAACTTACGTAGCAAATTTATGGTGAGAAATTGTATGTTTAAAAGGCAAATGATGCCACAAGGCCTCAATAAAAATTAGAGCCAATCATATTTTTATTGATGCATATACAATCTAGGTGATATCTTTGTGTTCACCTCTAAAGTTTGAAGTTGCTTTCCCTATACGGAGTATATTTGGGAAAAATATCTTCCAAAAGCCAGTTGAATGTAAGATATGATTCAAAATAGAAGGAGATGAATGTAGGTGCAGCTTTATTTATGAGCTCAGGCTATTTCAGCCGCTACAGTGGAGGCGTTCTGGGGCTCTCTCCACATTACTGCGGATGCTTGCCTGCTACACTATAGAGCAGTGTTGGCGAATGAATGTTACGGGTGCCAGATGTAGCACTCAGAGCCCTTTCTATGGGTACTTTGGTTGTCATCCCAGTACAGAGCTCATCAGACAGGACTTAAGACTTCCTCCTGCAGTCTGAGAAAGGTTGGGACAATACTACGTTTCACACTATTTTAATGGGACTCATCCTTGGCTGCCTAGGACTACAGGAGAAGCAAGGAGGTTTTCACAGTGCTGGAGTATCATTTAAATTCCTTCTCTGAGCCTCCGTCTTCCTGTTCACTGTAAGGAAGGGACAATAATAATAATGCCAATTTCTCCTCCTCCTTTCTACAATGTTGGTCTCCGCAGGACCCAAATACTCATAAAAACTGTGACAGAGCCGAGAGGAATAAGTAACTGCTTATAATATACAGCAGATACCTGCGGCTAACTTCCACAAATGGTGCTAGTAACAGTTAACCAGCTTTACATGGGCACAGACATATTGCTGTCAATCAACAGGAGTGCTGATTGGTTGCCATCACAGCTGGTGGCCTCCTATGGCTGACAACTAATACTCTTTATCATAGCCTGCCAGAGGCTATACTCGCAATATACTGCAAAACAGCTGTATTGCAGTATATTGCATGATTGATCAGCCCTCCTAGTGTTCAAAGACCCTAGGAGACCTGAAAAAAAGTAGTAAATAAAAAAAGATTGAAAAAAGATCAAATTCAACCCCTTTCCCTAGAAAGCATACAAATTAACAAATAAAATCATAAACATGTCAAGTATCACTGCATCCCAAAAGTCCCAATCAATCAAAATATATAAATGGTTATTCCTCCGTTGCAAAAAATAATGCCCAAATGTCTATATTGCCAATTTGTCAATATTTTATATTGCATACATTTTAGAATTAAAAAATATTAAAATATCACTTTAATAAAACCTAAATAAAATTGGTATTCCTATGATAGTACTGACCCAATGAATTAAGGAGATCTATCAGTTATAAATTCAGTATAAATTCAGATTTAATGAGCATCTCTAGCCCCTTAGGACAGTGGTAATGAACATACAACAGAGAGGTTAATAGGTGTCCCTCAAAGCCTTCTCTGTGGGTACCAAGGCTGTCACCTCAGCACATAGTGCACTAGAAAGCACTGATGTCCTCCTCCTGCAGTCACAGGACAATCAGGGACCAGCCTATAATTACAGGAAGAGCAAGAAGAGCTGGATTATCATTGGTGCAACTGCTCCAGGCCCAGCAATTCTTTCTGTTCAGGGGACCCTGTAGGGAAGCTACAATTATAATCCAAATTTGTCATCATTCTTTCAACTGTATTAATGTCCTCAGTTTGCCAATATGAGTGAAAGCTGTGACAAAGCAGGGAGCAATTAGTCACTGCTTAAATTGCAATGTTGGCCATTAAGTGGGTTGTTTCAAAATCAGTCTCCGAAAGGTTCGACATCACTGCCTTAGGACAAGACACATCTAATATACAAAGCTGAGTTTATGTGTGTACGTCTTCTAAATGAATCTGCACTGTCACATTTACAATCACACAATTTTGAACAGCAACATCACTTGAGGCTGAATATCGAGTGGAAATTGTCACCCCACACATACCAAAATACACTTACCGTATATACTCGTGTATAAGCCAAGTTTTTCAGCACAAAAAATGTGCTGAAAAACTTCCCCTCTGCTTATACACGAGTCTATTATTAATAAAAATTACCCAGTTAAAAAAAAAAAACTTAAATACTCACCCTCCGACGTCAGCGCGGCTTACCGATGTCCCCGATGTCAGCGCGTCCTGTCTTCTTTCTGCTCCGCGGCTCCTGTTCTCTCTTCTTTCTTCCGGCATTGACGCGGCCATGTTTTCTTCATGGCTGCGCATACTATGACATCAGCAGCGGCCGCGTCATAGTATGTGCCTGCTAGAAGAAAAGATGGCCGCGTCCATGCCGGAAGAATGAAGAGGAGCTGCGGAGAAGAAAGAAGACGGGACGCGCTGACATTGGGGACATCGGTAAGCCGCGCCGACATTGGGGAGCCGCGCTGACATTTTTTTAAGGTCCGTGGAGGCCGGCTGCTGTATACTACTAGAGGCTGCTGTATACTACTAGGGGTTTGCTGTATACTACTAGGGGCTTGCTGTATACTACTAGGGGCTTGCTGTATACCACTAGGGGCTTGCTGTATACTACTAGGGGCTGCTGTGTACTACTAGGGGCTGCTGTGTACTACTAGGGGCTGCTGTATACTACTGATGGCTGATGTATACTACTAGGGGCTTGCTGTATACTACTAGGGGCTTGCTGTTTACTACTAGGGGCTTGCTGTATACTACTAGGGGCTTGCTGTATACTACTAGGGGCTGCTAAATACTACTGGGGGCTGACAGGCTGTATACTACTGGGGGCTGACAGGCTGTATACTACTGGGGGCTGACAGGCTGTATACTACTGGGGGCTGGCAGGCTGTATACTACTGGGGGCTGGCAGGCTGTATACTATTGGGGGTGGGTTGACCAATGCATTTCCCACCCTCGGCTTATACTCGAGTCAGTAGTTTTTCTCAGTTTTTGTTGGTAAAATTAGGGGTCTCGGCTTATACTTGGGTCGGCTTATACTCGAGTATATACGGTAGTAACTTAATGCCACACTATAAGAGCCATTCTCTTTTGGCTGTTGTGGCAGTTAGCCTGGATATCAACCACAGCTCAAAACACAGTTCATCTTTTATTTTGCTACAGATGATTATTATGAGCTCTGATTGGTTGCTATAGGCCAGTGATGGCTAACCTATGGCAATGGTGCCAGAGGTGGCACTCAGAGCCCTTTCTGTGGGCACTCAGGCCATCACCAGAGATGACTCCAGGTATCTTCCTGCAGTCCCAGACAGCCCAGGACTTGCTGTGCACAGAGCTATTTTAAAGTGACAGCTGTACCTGGGACTATTTTCTGCTTTATTGGTGTCCTCAGAGTGCTAGTATCAATGAAAACTGTGACAGAGAAGGGAATATAAATGACAAAGGAAATTTCTGTGTTGGCACTTTGCGATAAATAAGTGGGTCTTTGTTGTAGTTTGGGCACTCAGTCTCTAAAAGGTTTGCCATCACTGCTATAGGCAATGAAAAACATTCTTAGTATAAGACAACTTATGTGTGAATGAATGTGATTTCGATTGCAACGTTTAGCCAATATTGTTGTAGAAGCATTAGATCATCTCTGATACTCCAGTAACATACAGAGTGGCAGTCTTATCCCTGCCATCATATCATTTATGATACTCCAGCCACATTCAGAGTTGCAGTCTCATATCTACTTTAGAGCTGCAGTCTCATATCTGCAAGTATTTCTTGAATTCTCTCCTACAATCCCTTTTTGTCTAAGGGATAAGAAGAAGGCAGTGCCTATTTATTCCAAGCTTGGTAATTCAATAATAGAATACCAGAACTACACTGAGGAAAAGGGGAAGAGCAGTAGGAGAGGGGGAGGTATCAGCATCTATAGGTGCCAAACACAGAGATGGCACTGCTCTGCAAGGGGATATGTAAAGTAACACCCCTCTCCTTTCCCAGGCAGTGGGCACATTCCTGGAATAACACTGGGGGGGGGGGGGGCTCTGATATGTGGACACGTGACAGAATAGATATCACACCATTGTAGGGCTATCTTCTAATGACCGTATTTGCTATAGCAACCGTGTCACAAGTATCAACCTGACTACAGGACCAGTAGAAGGTAGTGTAAACACAGACAGATACAGGAGTAATTCATGTAACTTAGGCAACCCTTTAGTTAATCGGTGTTGAATGTAAAATGCGATATATTACTTTAAAAATTTTTTAATGAAATTTCTGTCTAAGATCTTAGAGCATTTTTTTTACTATCCCATGCAATGCTGGGTACTACAGCTAGTAATAAATACACAAGGACATCAGGTTGCTTCACTGACAGACTTATGCACTATCCCCTCTGCATTTCTACTCATTTCAATAACAGAAACTGTTATAAGGAAGTCAACGATTATATGGATACATGGTGTCATTTAGAGTGTTCAGAAGAAGCATTTACCCCTGACATAATATAAATAATATATAAAAATATAAATTCTTAGTGTGAAATACTACATTCTGGAGGATAACCAGGTGAAGGAAAATAATATGAACTATACCATGTAAGAATAGATGTGAAGAACAGATCTGTAGCGTGGAGGAAATCCTGCTATTCACTATGTTCTGATGTAGCTTTTGTGATAAAAATGAGGATAAGAACTTGGAGTCCACGACATCTAATAGTGATATTTAAAATGAAAATTTCAAAGACTAGTAAAAAAAAAGCTTTATATTATTAGTAGTCAAAATTAAAACTTTAAAGAAAACTTATAGTGAACAGTAATATATGCAATGACATCTGGGACTGTAATCAGTTAACTTCTTTTAAGGGCTGCCAAAGCAAACAGCCAAATAACAAATCCACTTTACAGATCATCAATCTGGCAGGGCACTTGCCAAGGTAAATAGTACAAGGCTGAAGTTTGCTTTGCAAACCTAGGAATTGAGAATTTTGCAAATCCCAATTCCAGAAGGACTTCACTGCTACATAGATATCTATAATAACAAAAATTACATCCGAATCATGACGATTCAAAAAAGGTTTTAAAATAAGATTTGCTAATAGGATTACTTAGTCAGTGGAGAAAAAAAAAATAAGCTTTTATATTATTTATATGATTTTTTGGAATGATGCAAATTAAGCGGGAAATGTATCATATGCCAGAGCTCGTGCTCTGGTGTATGATAGTGGCCATCTCCCCTATGTCCCGTTGGATACATCAAGAGGATTAAGTCTCTTGATGTATCCTTTGGAGGGGCGCAACCACTGTGCGAAACAATGCCAGGTCCAGGAACACCCCATGCTGGCCCACTCTGCAGGCAGCCATGCCCTTCTAAATTTAAGCCACAAACTGGCATAGATGCGTTGATAAATTCCCCCCCTAGATGTTTGCTTCTCCTGCCATTTGCTGACTGGTCACAAGTCAACGCACAACATGAAATTAAACCTTTAATAGGCCATATAATCCATTGAATACTGAATGTGAAGGGAGAGGCGGGCATTACCAGAGGTATAGTGGTCTATGCATGTACAATGCAATGTACAAAAAAAAGGAGAAGCAGAGTGGATGCACATAAAAACACCAAAAAGATAATCAAAACAATAATCTTTATTGATGATGCAATCTGTACAAGGGCACATGGAAAAAACACACATAAAAACACTGAAAAACACATAGGGGCACATTTACTTACCTGGTCCTGTCGTGATCCCGCGGAGCGCTGTCCATCGTGGATTCGCATCTGGCGGAATTCACTAAGGTTGTGCGACCGATATCCAGCAGGTGTCACTGTTGCGCTGAGGTCTGCTGGAGTTCACCTTCTTCTACCCGGTGCATGTAAGTGCGTGTCAAGCGACACAAATTCTTTTTTAAATACAGCGGTTATTCTGAATCCATCGGGTTGTCCGATGGCCACCTCCCTATTTCTGTCACATGAAAGCTGGCACGATTGAGCCAAAATCTGATCGCGTGCGCCAAAATCCTGGCGGAATTCGGGCCAAAACGGAAAAATTCGGGAAACGAAAGTGCGGCCGCGGATCGCTTAGTAAATGAGCCCCATAGTGCGTCGTGTGTGGACCGTCTCAGGGCTGACCTTGAATAAGTCCAAGATACCTCCTATAAAGTGCAAGCCAATGTAGACAACAGACAATAAATCAAAATGCTTAGGCCTAAAACAAGGACATATGGTAAAGAGTAATAAAAATGAATGAAGTACAGCCCAAATGGGCAATACCTCACACTGCCCCTATAAGAATCAAAGTGTGAAGACGGATCCAGCACAAAATAAGGCGGAAATAGGTGGGAGAGACGAACCCAAATAATAATCAATTGAATGTCACCACTGGGCATTGTAGGGGAGGTTATTGATAGATTGTAAACTCTTGTGAGCAGGGCCCTCCCTTCTATTGTTTCATGAGACAATGTTATTGCTCTGTTATGTCTTATTTTGTTTGTATATATCATGTGTAAAGCGCTGTGGAATATGGTGGTGCAATAGAAATAAACATTTATTACTATTTATCAGGATACAGTCAGCTGAAGTGTCACTGGTGTAAGACATCAACCTGTCTATGACTAGTCTAATGCAATACAGTATGTTTTCAGACAGATTTTTCTCTGTGTAGGGTAGCCATGATTTACAATCTAACAGATTGAGAGAATCTGTGAGTGTAAATTTCTATAATAACATTTTGTTTCTACATACAAGATATTTTAATGAGCTGCAAGAAGAGGAGTCGGAGAAAACTTCAAGGTGTTCCTTGAACTTCTAAGCGTTATTGAGATTTTCCACATTGCAATAGTGTTTGAAAATACCACCACCCTAAAGATAATGTTCACCACTACAGTTTTAAAGTACAGAAAATGCAAGCATTACATTTTCATCAGTTCAATATATTGAATATATCTAAATTATAAAGAGAAATAAAGGAAATATCTATGCTTTATTCTCGTAAATCTACTCCGTATATTCATTAATATTTATTCCTACTGTAAATTCAGGTGACAATGCTTCAGCAGCGGCTCATGGTTTATGGATACACTATTTTCTTCCATAAACTGTGGTCACGTGAGTTAGTTTATAGCCATGTGGCATACAACCTTGTGTTACCTGATAAAATACAATTAAATCCTTTATGAGCCAAAAATAATGGGTAAGCTTAAAAGTTATGCTAAAAGCATGATTATTATGGTATTAAGTGGAATAAGGTTGGTTAAAAAGGCCAATCATTCCTATTGAGATAATAAATATGGTTTAGAAAGTGATGTCTTCATCAAACCAAGATAAAACTTTCCTCTGCCTGCTGCTCTTACATAGTGGGAGGGGGGAAGTTCTGAGACATTGTAACAGCCTGCAAAGCTAAAGCATGGATGGGCCCTGTTAACACCCCCCAGAGCCCTTCTGACTAATTAGCATCATTTAAATAGTGGTTTTTGGAGGAAAAACAAATAGATAACAAACATAAGATTACCACAGTTACAGTGCCTCGGTCTATGAGTAGACCTCAACCCTCAACAGCCAATACCCTCAACAGCCAATAAAACACTACCTAAGTATTGAATTGTAAAGTGCTACGGAATTTGATGGCGCTATATAAATAAAGATTATTATTATTCTTATATAGAAGGCTAGGATCAAATATTTCTTGAGCATCTATGGGCAAACACATAGTGGTGTTGCCTTCTTACCCCCATTATAGGAAACCTTTGGAATAATTCCTTAGAGACTCCAGCTTTCCAAATATAAAATGACAATAAAGTTTTTCCTTTGTGTCATCTATGAAATGGTGCTAACAAGAATAAAATCAAGAACCTGACGGACGCTTTTATACCATAGGAGAGACTTCTAGAGTCAATGTAGAGAACATGTTTTGAGCTTCTGCTTTTACTATAGAACATGTACTTCAATATGCGCACATGTGCTTTCCAGATCCCAACAACTCTGCTTTCTACACCAAATTATACAGTACTTTGATCCTTGAATTTTTATTTTTCATTTTATGTGTTATCACATTAGGTTGCAGAGACAAAAAGCCTCCATTCTGCGCAGTGTACTAAATACAATTGTGCAATGCTTTACCATCTGATCTTTATTTTCAATATTACTCACAGCCTAATTTAGATTTTTACTGAAATATGAATTTGCACAGCAAAATAGATATGTGTAATATTATGTACTGATATATCCATAATAACAACCTACAGGATTCTTAAAGGAATATGCAATGTTTTATTGTAATTAAAACAATTTTTTTAAATCCCATATCCTCAGTATGGGTTATCAATGTCAGAATGGTCTGAAACCTAGCACTAAACATCTGTTTGAAGTGTGTCACGTTTTCTCAGACCTGTGATGTGATGTACATCAGTCACATGGCCTATTTGTAGTTTAGTCCTATTGATGTAAATGGGGCTGACCTACAATACCAAGTATAGCCACTATATAATGTGTGGTGTTGTACTTCGTAGAGTTTTTGTACAAACGCTGCAGTCACTTCTAAAAGCTGATTATTGTTGGTGCTTGTGTCTGGGAAGGGGCTGCTGAAAAAGTACTTACCTTTGCGGTCCCTCCCGGCATCCCGCACTGCCATCTCTCCGGTCCGTGCCCCTGTAAACAAACAGGGGCACCATAGCTGAACCGTCCAGCACAGAAAGGAGAGATGGCAGCACAGTTTTCCAGGAGGGACTGCAAAGGTAAGTACATGTTTATTTTCCTAAGCAGCTCCCTCTCAGCCATCAATGGTTTTTTATGGTCTTGGACAACCCCTTTAATCACCTAATTTAAGTTATGGAATCCCATTTTAATTTAGTTTCCATGCTGAAAAAATATTATGTATTTTTTCAATTACTTATTTATTATGTTCTTTGAAGTGGCTATATTGGAGGTATAGAGTTCCCTCCATAATAGACAGCACAACATGATGTATGTGAAGTGTAGTAATAAAATATAGAAATTAGAGGTAAAGGTGTGAAAAAGACTGTCATGGAAATTATTTGATGCCATGGCTGATCTGCCAATTCAGCAATGAAGGTGCTACAGAACTCATGAATGTGCCAGACACACTGCCAATATTGCTGCAGAGTAGAATGGGTCAGGCCTGGTTCTCCTTGCAGAGATCCAACTTGTGCAGGGAGTTAACTGGAAATAATTTTCTTCTTTTTTTTTGCACACAGAAGTTTTTTTGTAAAAATCTTTATCTATAAAGCTTCAGATTCTCATTTACATTTACTATTAAAATAAGACACAACTTATCTAAACTACTAAATATGTAAACAATGTAGATGGTGATAAAAGGAAGGACAAACCACGCTCTATGCACTGTAAAAAAATACATTAAATACATTACTTCATACTTATAGGATTACATGGTTGGTTAAATGTAAGGAGTGTAAATAAGATTCCGTCTAAGCTTTACAAAAAAAACTTACTTTTTAATGGATGGAAGAAAACAGCCACAATCTACTAGAATACAAATCGATTTAATGTGATTGATGGGGCATGCTCTGTTTAAAAGGTTACTCCAGGCAAAAACTAAAGATTTAGCCTTAAGCCAAAGTCATGGAGCTAAACATACAATTTAATTCACCTGAATGGTGCAGTTCCACATAACTCCTGATGTCCCCTACTAGGCCGTAGCGAAAACCATGTGTTGCCATAGCAACAGAGCAGTGCTGAGCCACTTCAGTCCCCATACAAAGGTAGTACAAGGTATCTGAACAATGTAAAAGTAGAGAACACATAAAAACACCAGCTGATTTTTTTAACTTTTTGTTGCAAAAAAATAAATAAATGTTTGAACTAGGGTTTACTTACAGGGTATTCACAAAATGCTATTATAACCTCATTCCACACTCCAAAACATACTGGTAGGTTGATTAGATTGTGAGCCCCATTAGGAACAGGGACCGATTTGGCAACACTCTGTGCAGTGTTGCGTAATCTGTGTGCGCTGTAATAATAATAATAATCTTTATTTATAAGCGCCATCAAATTTCGTAGCTCTTTACAAATCATAGGGGACATATACAAATATAATATTACATTACTGAGTAAAAATATTCATATGGAACAATAGGAGTGAGGGCTTACATTATATGAGGATGAGGGGTGACACAACAGGTAAAAAAGAGATTGTACAATGGGCCAGCCATTCTTTATAATGGAACAATAAAAAATAATTTAATAATAATAAATAATTTAAATAATAAAAATTCTGCTGCTTGAACCAGCCATCAGCCGCCATCTTATTTACAAGGTCCAAGGTGAAAAAGACCGCAGTGAAACCTGGAACTTGGTATATATTTTCTGCTTGCCAGATAACAGACGGGAGATAGGACATAGGATGGATTAGTAAAGAGAGAGTTGACATTTCATGTGGTTAGTGGGTGTGATAGGCCTGCCTAAAAAGATGGGTGTTAAGAGCACATTTGAAACTTTGGAGGTTGGGTATTAGTCTGATAGTCCAAGGAAGGGCATTCAAGAGAATTGGTGCAACCCGGGAGAAATCCTGGAGACGTGCATGAGAGGTTCGAATATAAAAAATTAAAGGAATAAAGCGTTATAAAAATAAAGGAATTATTATTATATTCTAAACAAAGTGTGATTACTAACTTTTCTTGAATCCACTGAACCTAATTGCCCTGTATGTAAACTAGAACTCCTTGGGGCACATGTATCAAACTTTTTGCTCGCCTTTCTCTTAATTTTTTTGTGACTTTTCATGGCATACGTGCTGTGATGTGATTTTTTTCTGTGCGCCTTAGACAACCTCCCTTCAAAGTTCGCCATTGAAATTAATTTTCTGCAGTTCAGTGACCAGGCTTAGAAATTAGCTTAGAGCTTTTGGAGACTTTTTGCAACTTTTGTTTTAAAAAGCTGCAAATTCACCAAAGACCTAATGCCACAAGTGTCAATCACGAAAAACCACAAAGATACATCTGACCAACAGACAAGCAAAAAAAAGAACAAAAAAACGGACGGTAATGATTTTATAGGTGAATCGCCATGGAAAGTGTAATTAATTGTTTCATTATCTTTGGTTGTTTTTAAATGAATTCAATTATTTTAGTAAGAAATGGTCACATTCGAGTCAGCGCTGAATAGGATCGTCTTAGTATGTGATTCCTTTTCAATAAAAGAAAAAGACTAGAGTTATACTTTAACTTGGAAACTTTCTTTTCCTTAAAGTAAATATATGAAGTGGCGCCTGGTAATAGTTCTGTCAATCTTACACGAGACTTGTTTTATTAGTTTCAAGTTAAACATATTTTTAGTCATTGAGCACAGCACATAGCTACCACACTAAGCCTAGCAAACACTGTCCATGTATTCTGTAAAACTCTGTTTTCTGACCTGTGTTAGTCATAAGTGCCTAATAATTCATCATTTCACTGCAAATAATGAAAAGTGTCTAGCATTTTAAAGAATGGTATCTACAATTATAGAATAACTAACAC
Organism: Engystomops pustulosus; assembly: GCF_040894005.1. NCBI lineage: Eukaryota > Metazoa > Chordata > Amphibia > Anura > Leptodactylidae > Engystomops > Engystomops pustulosus. Next base: position 130,736,264 of record NC_092412.1, on the reverse strand, counting down.
ATTCAGCCCAACAGCAAATAGTTTCACATGCCAATCAACTGACAAGTACCCAAACAAAGGATTTAAAGCCACTTACTTTGCAGCCTGCTATTTTAAGAGGCTTTAGTTAAATATGTAAAAAACCAAGATTTATTCAGCAATGCATGTTTGTGAAAACAATTCAAGCTTACACCTGTAAACTGGTGCAATGTGTAAAGAGATCAGGTTTTTGACAGACATCTATAGTCTTGGAATGCCCCTGCCAATATCAGCACTGGAGAGCAAGACCACCAAAAGGATTCTCAACTAACTACATAGAGTGTAGTCTAATAATACCACAAGACACTATTGAAATGACACCTTTGTCTTCTTTAAGACTTGATCAATATTTTTACTGGCACTCCCCTGCTTTGTCCTATCTGTTAAAAGGCACTTTTACAAATGCCATAGGTAATTAGAAATGCCAGGTAGGGACATACCATCACATGCAGGGATGTACATGCAGGACCGCATCTGCCGTGAGGTGGTATGCAAATCAGGTGGCAGATAACAGAGCCCAGAGGGGGACGTCAAACAGGTAAAGCCGACATTGTAACTGCTTCCGCCGAATTCCAGGCCGTGTTGCCTGCAACCGCACTACATTGACACCACAAGCATCTCCTATAATGGAGCAGTCCACCTACAATTCCTGCTGGCTGCAAGGAAGTGGGGCTGATGCTGAACAGTAATTAATGGGACTGATGCTGCTTGACAGTATAACTTATTTGCATTCTTCCCAGAATTCCGTAGTGAAGCATCTATGGCTTTAAGTCTCCACACGCCTTTGAGGTGGCCTTAATTGGCAATGTCTCCTTAAGGAGAACACCTACTGTCTGACCCTAGTCAATAGCCTCTCACATAGCCAAATCAGTTCCCTACGCTGTACTGAGGAGACCCAACCAGGTCGAAACAGTGCTGTCTACAGTTGGGAGTCTGTTCCTTATGGAATAGATATACTGGATTGGCTTAATCCCACATCATGTTTTTAGACTTCTTGTAGGTCATACTTGGTGTTAAGGGGGCTGCCTTTCAAGGTAGCAAAAGGAGGTATTGTTTTCCATTTAACACCTTGGAAAACTTATTTGCATTCTTCCCAGTATTTAAAAAGGGAGACTGCTGCGAGACAGTAATTAATAAGGGGGGCTGCAGCTGGACAATATTTAATAAGGGGGGCTGCTGCCATGACTAGTTGCTAGGGGCATAAAGGGACATCCAATTCCCCCCACTCCCATACTGCATGTCAGGTCTACTTCGCTAGGCATTCAGACCTGGCAAAGATTTCAGATGCAGTCTCCACCAGCTTTCCAGCGACAACTATAGTAAATATGGAGTGCCAGGGCATTCACTTTAGGAATTGTGACTTTTTCCGTGCCTTGTCCACTAGAAACTTGTGGACAATTCATAGTAAATGTCTCCTTTTGTGTTGAAAGGATTAGATAGGTCTGGAAATTAATCATAAAGTACAACTAGAAATAATGTGGGCATCGCAATTTTTAGTAGCATTTTTGTATGAGCTTGATACACACAGTCATGTAAAAAGCAAGATAAACACCAGTGAATGTCAGCTGACATACAGTTTGAGGCTTGGCAAAGTAATGGGGCATAATGATCTAATTGTGTTCATATAGATATGAAGGATTCTGCTCCAACCAGTTATTTCACAAGCACATAGGATGGTGAGGAGGGGGGTGAGGATAGTGCAAAGCTCCTTGGAGACACACAGGCCGGATTTCAATATGTATTTTTCAGTTTTAATTGTAATACGAGTCATACTGGATCAATGGAAATGCAGAGATTCCGTTCATTTGGGGGTTTTTTTTGTGTGTTTATTGATCCTGTAATTACTGGGGTTCAAAGCGCTAGGAAAATATAGAATTGAGTGTTACCTTTTTCTATTAGTACAGTTGTACTGTGAGCCAGAAAAAATGCAAAAAAAAATTAAAACCAATGATAAATGCTCACAGATAACATGAGATTTAATATCCCTGTCCTTAATATTGCTAATGGGCCTTTCCATAGTAGGGTTCAGTTTTTGCTTACTTACTGTCCCACACTCCTATATAAATATAAGAACACCCACTGACTGATTGCTTTGGCCTTAAAATCACATAAACTAAACCCCTAAGAAAATGAAAACAGAATCCTGAGTTCGAATGCCAATAATGATTAAAGGAAATCTACAATTTGGTTTTGTGCATTATGAACCAAACATACCTTGAGAATGCTGTAGCTACACTGATGCAGAAACATATCTTGTTTAAACCCTGAACTGAGTGGTTTTGCTGAAAAAACAATTGTGAAATTATAATAATGAGGCTCTGTCACTCCTGTGCCTGACCTGGCACTTCTCCTCTAATTATGCACTGCTTCAGCCTTGTCCTGCTCGGCATAAGCCGAGAATATGTCAACGCTTCGTTGTCCCTGACAGGCAGAAGTAGCGTGTATACTTGAGTATAAGCCAACCCAAATATAAGCCAAGGTACCTAATTTTACCACAAAAAAATGCAGAAACCTTTTGACTCGAATATAAGTCTAGGGTTTGGAAATGTATTGGTGGCATACCATGCCCCCCCCCCCCATTATATAGTCCATGTCCAAAGTATATAGCCAGCCTCCTTCTCCTAGTATATAGCCAGCCCATGCCCCCTTGTATAAAACCAGCCAGTGACCACTAGCATAAAGCCAGCCAGTGCCCCCCCCCAGTATATAGCTAGGCCCCTTCCCCACAGTAAATAGCCAGCCAACCCCCTAGTATATAGCCATCCAGCCAGCCCTCAGTATATAGTCAGCACCTGCCCCTGTATATAGAAAGCTAGTCCCCTCATATAGTCTGCACCTGCCCCTGATATAGCCAGCTTCTGCCACCAATATAGACAGCTCCTGCCCCCATATACAGTCTGCCTCTTTTTAGCACATAAAAAATAAAGTCAAAACTCACCTTTCCAGCGCACCCTGCAGGTCTTTTCTTCGGTCGGCAGTGGCAGGTCCATGCATGCCGGCCACGGCTTACAGAAGAAGGGAAGATCTCCTAGGGGAGCCAGAAAGGTGAGTTTTTACTTTATTTTTTTCTTGAGTATAAGCCAAGTTTGAGTTTTTCAGCACCATTTTTGTGCTGAAAAACGTGGCTTATACTTGAATATATATGGTAATCGCTGCAGTGAATGACCTATACGCTTGATTAGTCCTGTCTGGGCAGTTCAGGTAGCTCATTTATTTACACATCCAGTTTGCACCCAGCTTTCCTGAGGTCCTGAATTTTATAATTGTTTTTGAGCAAAACCACTCGGTTCAGTGATTAAACAAGATATGTATCTGCATCAGTGTCGCTACAACATTCTTAAGGTATGTTTGGGTCACAATGCATAAAAGCAATTGGTAGGTCTCCTTTAAAGCTTATCAGCATTTCTACTGAATAGAAGACAACCACTGTGCTATCAATACTATTCTAAGGAAGTATGAAGAACTTTGCAATGAGTTTCATGATCAATTGCAAACCATACAATAATATTTAACAAATGGTCACATCATTTTTCTCAGACTCATCTTCAGATTTTACAGAGTTAATGCTTTATAATAGACAAGAGTTTTGATAATATCTATAGACAGAACAAACCAAAGGAAGTGTTAAACACAAGGAACATATGAGAGAAATTTCTGGTGTGTTCCACATGATGTAGAATTAAGGACTATGGTCTGCTTTCACTCATAGTGTCTTTAAACTTACACGTTTTACAAAGCATCGACACGAGCCTCCCAACAATAGCTTTCTAAAGCCCTTGAAAAGCTTGCCCTTTATGAGACTGTTTCTTGCTAGCTGCATAATATAAGAAAGATCCACTGCAATTTTGGGGGTGAATGAAAGAATTGACTTGAGTCCCATACTCAACAATGCCAGATGGGTAGTGTATGCCTTTCTAGCATATAGGCTTTTCATATGTTATGGCCATAGTTGTATTTGTTTCAGAAAATTTGACATTACACCAAGACTAACAGAGTATGGACACAATACTACATGGCTGCAGATATTGATTACAAAAATACATACGTACAAATACCAAGCCAAATCCAAACCACACATGCTAAGCAAGACAACTTGGCGTTTGAACTGCAAGAAAGACTTATAAGCCAGGATTGCAGAGCCTAAAATAGGTTTGTTAACACTTGGAAATACAACAGAGAGCTGCTAAAACAGAAGAAATTAATTTTCCTGTTTCTTTTTTGCTCTTCTTCCGGCCTAATGTTCTGTTTTTCTTCAAAGTGCTTCATTTCATTTAAGCATCTGTAAGCAAATATTAGCATGCCGTGGCTTAGACATGTCTGTTCCTATGAAAATCACAGTTCTTTCCATTTCTAATTTATTTATTTAACATTTAGGGACACAACAGACTATCTCTTCTTCTTCCTCTGATCATTAACAAGGAGACTATCTATCCAAGGAAGGCTGTAGACATTTAACCATGTTTACACCAATTGGCAGACCATTTGAAAAGAAAATTGCCTGTTTATGAAAGTCAGTTTCATCAGATATTGGTCTTGCTGGTAAAGATTAAACCCTTATTATGTGTTGTCTGATGAAGTACGGATGGACTTCAATGCCATGTGGTGGTGAAGCATAACCTCTCAGCGACTTACACAAACCTAGGGCTTAAATTTATCAAGCATCACAAAGAATACATGTATTACAGAGCTCTTCAAGTTTTAACTGTTATCACATGGAGCTTATGTATCAAAGGCTTTAGCAACTGTGTGTAGTTCCAAAGCCATCACACAGATCCATTTGTAAAATGGTACATTCTAGAGTATACATATATACTCATAAAAGATCTAATTGTATATGTTTTTGGATTGTTTAATAGCAATTCTCTTACATGTAGAGTACAGTAAATTACTATACACAAAATGATACTACTGTTTCCAAACCTTAAGGGTTGTTGTATTATAAACAGTCTGATTTTTATAGCTAGTCACTTCAGGCCTCTCATCTTGGGATATTTCCAGTTACAAGAAAAGAAAAGGATACATTTCTATGACTTACAAAACTGCTCCAGGGGTTCATAACCAACCTGTGTTTGGTCATTACATTTGTATGTTGCATGTGGGATAAGGCATATAAACTTTATCCTCCATACGAAATTAGGAAAATTCTGTTGGTCCTACATTGGATCTGTATCAATTCATATGTAGTGGTCAATTATTAATAACACAAAGCATTAAGTGAGTAGGAATACTAAATCATTATTAATCATATTATTTAAATAATAAAATGTATAAATAGGTAAGCATTATTGAATAAGCATAGGAAAAGATGGATGCAAGATGACAGACTGGTAACAAGTCCTTCTTAGGGCAAAAGCCTAAGGAACTCTATTTAAAACCCATAATCAGCCAGTTAAGGGATTCACAGTATCAGCTAGGTAAAGTGTGTTAGCTGCTGCTGCAGTTCGCACCTCAAGCTGTGCCATCTCACACCACTGACCCCTGTATGGCGACATAATTCTCAAGATGAAGAGAGGATTATCTGTCTAAGAGTCTTACATGTGTCATGCGAGGTCGGGTGCCAATTGCAATGTAAATTAGTGGTTAAGAGTATTGGTAACCAGGCAGATGCCTCAGCGGGAGAAAGAAATTACAAGCAATTAAAAAAAAAAGTACAACAAACTTTCAGTTTAATGGAAAGAATTCCCTCACAATATTCAAAATAAAAGAATTTGTCATTGAAATATGACTTATTTTGGACAAGTTGCATGTGCTAAAAATGGACTTCTTTTGACTTGGAAATCATTTCCTTATATGGTTATATTTACTAGACTAATTAACATGTCAGTATTATTCGTCTGAAACATAGATACCATAGTAATGCTTCTAACTTTGCTGAATCGACTTCAATACTTCTGGTTACAGTTGTTCTTTAGTCAATCCAAATCATGACATGTTTAAAATTATAACAAGGTGTCATTCTACAATTCCCAAAATGTTAGCACTCCACATAATCACTGAGAACACATGAATATCATAACAATAATACCAGAGAAGAATTCCCAGATCCCCGGGTTGAAGCCCGTCATTTAGTTAGAAAACTTGATTATTGCCCATTGTGATAAATTATTTATTTATAACATGAAATGGAAAGAAATACTTTTGTGATATTAACCATCAAAAGAATCCACCTTTTTAGAGAATGTTGAGAGCAGCCAACATATGTAAAAATACTAGAATATATGAGACGGAAGTGACCTTTTAACATGGAGAGAGGCTCACAATAAAGACAATTGAAGACCTGGATTCAGAAATCACAAGTCTTACCATAAGATGCAGCTTTTCCTATGTTTTTCGTCATAGCCTTTATCCGGGTTACTAAAAGCAGCAACCCGTGGTAAGCATAAAACCAAGATATGAATAAGAACACAAAAAGACAACCTTTATCTGTAGGGTCAGGTTAAGGTTACTGGGGTGGTCTGCGTGTGAATTGCTCTAGGGTCTTCACGGAAGATGCCTTTCACTCACTAAAATTAGACTTCCCAGAGAAAGTTTTCAGATCAAATTGTCATGATTATCTATTTTGACCTTCTCCATCTTTCTCTGATAACACTCTTGCCATCACTCTAGTCTTCTATTTGTGGTATCTGGATTTACACTGAACAGAGCAACACCCTCACACCATTGACACTACTGAAATCTTAACATATTTTTCATTATACATGGCAGTTTGGACTGCGATGAAGGGGGCAACAATATCTGTAATTATTAAAATTTACTTTTTCTAGAACACAAGATTACAAGATTCTGTATCACTTTACTGACTTGTTTTATATAAATAGCTGAAGGAGTGAATACAGCATTTATATGCACAGTTTATAAACTAGATGACCTACCTATTCTTAATACAGAGCAATATCACCAAAAACGTAAATACAGAATAAATATATTACACATCCCAGGTCCATCTACATTTATTAGTATAACATCTTGTTCCTTTCCATACTGTCACCCTTTTGTCCTTTCAGAAGCTGTGTCTCGTTGCTGAGTATGTTATCTTATGTAGTAAATCCGTCTTGATCTGGAGATGATGTCTTAGGGGGTGAAAAAGATTAATAAGGAATCACTCCTATGGCTTTAGCACAGCTAAGAATCTTAACCCATTTAACCTCTTCTAAAACACACAATCAGCTCAGGGGAAGTTGAAGGAAACTCATTTCAAAGACTCCCGGCGACACTTTTTAGGTCAGATTTGCAAAGCTCATTAAAATGAAGTCTGTTACTTTAGATTTTAATACTAAGTCATATCATGGCTCAGATGAGAAACCTTCTTGCCCCATTTACAAAGCAAGCAGCATACATTTAGTTAACAAGTTGCCATTCCCTTGTTTAGCCGGAGCAGCTAAGTAGATTCTTTGCAGCTGATGTTCTTATAAAACGCACTTAAGTGGGTGACAGGATGTACTGTATAGGAGCACATTTCTACCTCAACTGCAACATTCTTTACATTACATTAAGGCTAGGAAGCAGTGCATGTCGAGTCCTGAGCAATCTGATTCTTTTCACATTATAATTGATCTGGAAGAGAAGGTATCATTTAGACATATGTGCTATTGATTTTTTCAGCCCTGTCAGTTTCATAACATTCATTGCTTTTACCCTGATGTAAGACAGTATTTTGGGAATGGCAATAACACAGTGGAAAGCAAAACAACTAAATCAGATAGGATGGCTTACGTTTACCCACAGAAAGATATTTATTGTTGGATAAATAAACCCATGCACTATTAAGCAATTAAATAAGTTTTCCAAAAAATATAAGGGAAATATAGATGGTTTATATTCTGTAAGCACAGTTGCTGCAGAGTAAAGTTTTATACCAGAATCTAAAAGATCAATATATTGTCTGAGGCCTCCAGGCTCAGCCTTAATCCTGTGGCCAATAACGACCTAAAGGACAAACAGCATATGGCATTTTAAGTTGTATTCTACTCCAAGCCTCCCGAAATATGTATTATATAAGGAATACAGGGGATTATAAAGATCTATTCACTCTATTCTTTTGTCTTATGGGCCAACAAGTCCAACAGACTCCATGTTAAGCCCATTCATCATGATAAGCACTTATAGAATCATACTAAAAATATTTTATTACAATATACATTTCCTCTTATTATTTTTACAGCATAACCTTCCAGAGATAGCAAGAAATGGAAAGCTAAAAAGATAATGTGTAACATTTATTGGAGATTTTCCAATAATTTCGGTAAAAAAACAATATATATATATATATATATATATATATATATATATATATATATACATACACGCATTTTCCTTCTTTCATTAATTATTCTTTATATCTTCTACAGTCTACAGAACAGATACTAATTTAAGAATTGTCAGAACATAATGTTGTCAAAATTACAAAGTGCGGTAACAATGGGCTCTATGGGAACAGAGAAGTAATTCTTAATATCAGCATTTAGAAACTTTTTGTTTATGGAAAAGATTGCCAAGACAAAAAAGCCTTCTAGATGTATCACACAGTCCTGTACACGCAGAATCAATACCTTTGACATGTTATTTAATTATGATTCTCAATGACACAGACACTATGAAACTAGTGTCAACATTCTGACAGTGGAATAAATACATAGATGTAATTATTCCTCCGAAGCCTCCCAGATGAATTGTAATGTATCAGGGCAGACTGCAGACCCGAGTTCTAAGGTTTCCTTAATGTGATAGAGTTTGATGCAGGGGTGTCACATAACCAATATTTTTCTGTTTTATTAGAATAAAAAGCTCTCTGAGGGTTTCAAGTTCAAATGGTCAAAGTCTGATTTGCCCCCTTTGGTCATCATAGATCTAAATGCTGTAGTAAATGCTGATAACATTAGCGATGAATTATTACCAGAATCTTATGGGATTACAAAAACTGATTATAAAATGAACAGGGAAATGGAGAAATGCAACAAGAATATGATCACTCTTCTTTATACTTGTCATAATAAAGACATGATCAAACATAACACAAAAACTTTGAAGATATATATAATTCACTGTCGTATGTGCAGAAATACAAATATGTGTCTTTGTGAATGAAAGAAATGAAGAAACTGGAAATGATGTATTATATATTATGATTTCCATAACTATGACAGACGAAATGCCTATGGCTTCAGAACACCATTTATACCATTGTACAGGTTCTGCACATTTAGCGCAGCATGTACATGGTACATAAACAAAAGCCTTATTTTGTTGGTTTCAATGCACACAATATATATGCACACAATATTAACCAATGGAAAATTACTTTAAATAAGTTTATATTGTCTTTTCTTTCCTTAATAATTACAACTTTAGGTATTACTTATCACACCTAAATTTCCAATAACAATTTTCTTCTGTACAACATTTAGTCTCATTTGCTCTTCTCAAAGGCTTCAAACTCCTCTTAGCTGCGTATAGCATACAAAATAACAACCCAAGTGAAAATTCACTCCGCAAACACTTCAAGTCAATGTTTGCTAGGTCTTTTTACGAATTGAATTACTGACTGTGACCATTCACCTGTTTGCTAGAAAGCAAACATGTAAGGAATAATCTCATTATAGAAGAAAAGAGTCATGTTCTGTAAAAAGCCTGGGCTTGTGTTCACATATAACAACGTGCCCTCCCCGTTGTCTAGAGGGTCTAGAGCATGCTTACCTTGAATGAAGCAGAATGCAAGACAACCATGACTGATCTTTGTTAAGAAGATGTTTCTCTAACAACTGTGGCTGGATTCACTTCTAAGTATTTAAAAAGGTTAAAGCCGTGTAAGGTCTTAAGGTTAAATGACATATGTTGTTCAGGTATGTATTTTCTTTCTGCATTGTGTGTTTGACCAGTCTTAAATATTCTGTCCATCAGCATGCAAAAGAGCTACCTGAACCTTCCTGCACCTGCCCAAATACTTAAGAAATGTTTTCTGGTAATGACTGAAACAGCTGGTGAGGGATTAGTGAAAACAGCATCCTTCATGTTCATATCTTTGCTGGGTCAAGACAGTACAGGCAATCATAACATGAGCGGCCATGTATCACAGCAGACTGAATCACTGCTGACGTGTAAGCCATAAACCAGATACTGTGGAACTAAACAAACAAGAGTGGCTAGCGGCTATCACCAACATATAGTCAAGGATCTGTATACTGTACAGACAAATACATGTAGTGCAACAGATCAGCAGCTATTGTTTCTAAAGGGCGTCACAAACCATAAACTGGAATGAAGTGGATAGAATATTGTCCATAAATTTTCACCAAAAGAATAATATTGGGATAAACCATCTTTAAGCAAATTAGGGGTATATGTCAATGTGTCTGTCTTTAGACCAGTGCAGGGCAGAAGTAGACAGTTCTCTGCTGCGCCAAATTAATCACTGCGTCTGATGCTGGATGATTCGTCTGGTACTTTGCACCTCCTATTAGTTGGTCTGGTTTGCTGCACCACAATATTGAATTTACTGGTGCATAGACTGAATTTTCTGGCACTTGGCTATTTTCTGTCTGGTCATCTTTCAGACGAGTCAGAAAACTGCTTAAAATGGTCTAAATCCTTCAATAAATGTGGTGTGGGGCCTTTCAGGTGCAAATTACTTCCGTTTTCTGTCGTAGACAGATTGATACATCTCCCCCTTTGCTACCTTGATGTAAGACCTTGCTCACAAAGCTTATAGAGTACTGCTGTATTAGTACTACATGGGGAAATTGATATAAATAAAATTTCCTCAAGATCTTTTTTTGCACAAAGCACTCAAATCATATTTTGATGAAAGATTTCCTTAACAGTGTTGGCAATCTGTATGCCTTTAATTCCAATTTCTCCCTCGTCATTTCAGCGAAGTTCAGTAACCGGCTGAAATTTCTCTCCAAAAGCTTTTTAAACGTATGAGAATCTACACGCAAATGGCAAAATATAATGAAAGTTTAAGCGGTTAATTGAATAAACCTCTTAAGTACAGAAAATTTCTAGGCTTGGAGACTGAATGTTTATCTGTTTACAAGCATATACATTACATTTCATTAGCAGTAATAGGTTCCTCCACTGGCATTATGCTTTGCATCAAATTGGATCTCAGCCCTTTCTAGCAATCTAAAACATATAATTTAACAAACATGTCGTGCTAGATTTATATCATATAGTATGTGGTGTCAGAAGTCTTTAGGTTGCCAAACATTTCAGACAAGTGGTCAAACCATCAACTGAAAAATCTAATATGAAAAGGCAAATTTATGGCTCCAGTAAAAACTCCCAGATGACTCTGATATGTAGAAAGGAGGAAATATTAATTTAGTTCTTCTTAAAGGGAACCTGTTACATTAACCATGTCTGATTGTGAAAGGAAATCTATTGTGAAAATCAAGTATAATAAACCAGGGACACATACTTGTAGATTCAGTTACTTTGACTGTGGTAATCTTCCTATATTTGTTATCCATGGCGTCCTTTCTTCTAAAATTAACTTTTAAAATTATACTTATGACCCCGAAGGGCTCTGGGGGGTGTTACCAGAGCTGCTCTGATGCTGTTACACTGCTTTGGAACATTCCCCTCCATCTGCCTACTGTAATCGCATGTGATGGAAGGAGGGAAGGACTCCCAGCACAGTGTGACAGCCTATGGAGCTACAGCACAAGAGTGGAGAGTTTCTACCACAAATCAGTTTTTACTTCTGTTCACTGGTGCTAGTTGTAGGGCTGGGTGTTATGACTCTTTATTTTAATAAATAAAGGTTATTAGGATTACTGTAGCCTAAAAAGTATGGTAAATAAATTACATTAGACACAGAGAGACATGGGGAATTTCTATATTCAATCACCTTGCAGTAGAGTTAAAGCCTTGTAGGTAAATGATACCAGATACCTATGAAGCAGTGAGAATATGGGCCATTATTTCTCTTATGTGGTGGAAATGCGGGCAGTGCTTTATCTTTGGAGAAAACCATTAGATCACTTTATGTAGCTAAAAAACCAACTCATTGCAGCTTTCTGCATTCAGCAAACAAGGCATGAATAGTGTCTGAAAGGCAGGGTGTTAATAAATGGACCTGTATTCCATCTGAACATCTATTGTACATCATATTCCAGAATGTAGCGCTAGCTGCCATATTGAATTTGCATTTCTCCGGGCTGTCTCATTTGTGTGCTGTGGCCTTCTACTTTACATTTCTATGATGAATACTTACAAATCAAATGCGACCAGAACAAAATGCATTTGAAATAAAAAGGTTTGCGCTTCTGTTCGTATGGTATTGTTACTAATACAATTATGGCTTTTATACATACAAAGTGGCCATTTTAAGGTCAAGAACAGGGAAAGGTGAAAGGTTCAAATAAACAATGTTCACGTTTAATGTCCATTGATATTAAAGAAGAGTGATTGGTATGTAACATTTCACACGGACATGTTAATGTCCATTGTAGGTGTCTTTTCCTTTTTTTCTACAGTAAATGAAGGCCACAAAATTTAGAAGCATTATCATAACAATATATAAGAATAGCAGAACCTATTTAGCAGATTACTCCCAGAGCATTTAGTGCACTTAATATGAAGTAAAGAGCACGGGCACAAAGAACAATAAACCAATGTCTCAATAAAGCACATTTACCATGCAGAGACGCAATGCCATGCTAATTTACCCTTCCACTGTGTTAGTGAGCTACATATTAGTCATAGGCAGAGGAGTCATCACTTTATGCCATTAAAGCTGGTTCTTCAAAAAAAAAAAAAAAAAAAAAGTAGACAAGAACCCTGATTCATAGCAATTAAATGGAGGAGGATTAGCTACATATGTCTAACACATGAATAACAGAATCCATCTTGCTGATGTTCTGTTTTTGCAGTATGCGGGCTAATTTCTCCTCTGATATTATTCTGTTGGGTCTCCTCCCTGGGGTTTTATTTTTTTTCTTGGCGGAAACAAGTTCAAAACAGATTTTTGATGCTGACATTTTTTCCCCTACATATTCAATTCTGGAGGCAAAGCTTTGTACAAAGCTAAATGGCAAACAGAAAGAGAAGACATAATTCCATGCAAGACGCTTTCTACAAAGCAGGTAATTTAAGTCTAGCTGGACAAGGAATATACTGTGATTTTTTAGACTGATCCCAGGAATGGATATCCAATTTCCGCTTCCATAATTGTTTAAAGCATTCTTGTAATTTCCTCAATAGCCTATCCTATGACACAATCCCATACATTTTACCATGAAGCATACGTATCTGAAGCATTAATGCTGCTCTGTGTGCAGGGCTAATTTGCTTAGAGCTTTCCAAGTTAAGTCTTGTGGTTTAAAAGACAAATACCATATTATCTTATAGAAATGCTAGAATGAAAATTTCCCTGTGAAAAGTGTAGTGTTACAAGGATTCTGCAGGAGCGATGATCTACTTAGCAAAGTTCCTTATAGTTGCTATACTTTTAGTGGTTTACATAGGAGAATTCTTACAAGACGGCCTCACTCTGGATGAAGAGCAATAGTACACATACCGTTCGTCTTGAAATTATCTTCTGTAACCCTTTTTCAAACAAAGAATTAAAACCAAAAACTCATCTGGAGTCAGTACGCAATACACGCCCCTTTTCTTCACACAAACTTTGTGTACATGTCCCATATGTGAGGAATGGCATCATTGATAAATCCCTTCCATGTCCAAAATCTAATATTGCCCATAATGCACTCTGCTTTTATTTTACTTGTGTTTTTAATTAAAATGCTATAGATGATAAACCCTTGAGTTACCATCCAATACTGACCCTTGACATCTAGGTATCTACTTCCATGTTTAAGTCTTGAAACTTCCAAACTGTTGAGTAGTTCCAGATAAAAATTAAAGTTTGGGAAAAGATGAAGGGTATTAAGGAACTGACTTTCAAAGCAGCAAAATATTTCAATTCACTATAGCAGTGGTTTGATAACTGTAAGGTGCCCCCTAGCTGCTAAGATGCTAAGATGTTACTTTTATTGTATATACTGGCAGTCCCACAACTTAATCACACCTGACTTACATACGGACCTGTATAAACTTTAGTAACAGGCTGCAATGATCAACTATAAGAGTTATCAAATGTCTCTACAATGAAGCTTTATTGTTAATCCTTATTCGTAGGAAAATACAAGATTGTGAAAATCCAATTTTCACATGAACAAAAAAAAATATTATCTGAAATTAAAGGTTGAGTACCAACTTCAACTTAATCTACAAATCTACAAAACCTATCTAATATACAACCCAGGCACTGCCTGTATACTAATAACTGTTTTAACATTTTACATTAAAGGGATATTCTCGTCTGGGCACTGACATTCAATTAAATAAATCTGCCATTTATATATATATTTCTTTAATAAGATGTTATTAAAAAAATTAACTTTGTGAAGATAATTTCTCATAAATGTAGTCATTTGGTCCCTTAAAAACATGACTGTGTCCTTAGATACGACCACTGCTGCTGGAGCCATAGCACAAAGAAACAAACTGTTTTTGTATACATAATGTCCAGGACTTATTGCAGGTCCCCCAGTTTTCCTGTGGTAATGATTGCTGAAGCCAGGTGGTCAGGCAGGACTCTATAACGCATGTCTGGCCACTGCTGCCAGAGTGCGGGGTGGTCGGATCCGAGGAAGTCATCTAGTTTCTAAGGGACAACATGGCTACATTAATGAGAAATTATCTTCACACAGGAATGTTTTTTTGAAGAAATGTTTACATATGGCAAATGAATGAAATTAAATTTAAATGCCCAGATAGGACACTTTGTTTGTGCTTACTGTAACCTTTAGCCTATATGAGGCTGCATTTTTTGCATCTTTCCCATCCAGACTAGACCAAAAGGATAATATTTTATTCCAATTGACAGGGTTTGTGAGGTCCTGCCACTATAAGAACAAATGTAGTTTGTTTCCTTTGCTTGTACCATCTAGAGGGGAATTTGTTTATTGCTATTAAATTTATTTTTTGTAGGTGGGATTGAACACACAGATTGGAAAATCACTGGAAGAGATTTATGAAAAGTGTCTGGGGGCAGAACTGTTCTAGTTGCCCATGGCAACCAATCAGAGCTCAACTTTCATTTTCCCACAAATGTTTATAAAGCTAAAGCTCTGATTGGGTTCCATGGGCAACAAGAACAGTTTTGCCTCAGACACTTCTGACACATCTCCCCCAGTATATTTAATTTCTTGTTAATAATGTAACAACTTTAGAATATTTAGAATAATTGAGTCATTACATATGTAGTCTTACCAAATACGTGGAATATTTTTATATTTTTTCTTTTTTTAAAATATCTTTTGTTTTCTTTTAGTTCTACTATAGGACTTTTTGGCCTTGAGTTGGGAAGAAGTAATGGGGTACAGAGGTAGCCAGTTTCCATTACAAACCACATATATGATGGTCAGGTTAGACCACTGGATCTAAAGGCATAAATTACTTAAGTCAGAGTTATTTTTGACCCCGTGGGCCTTGCTGTCAGTCACAGTAGGGTCTCCAAGGTGATCACAGACACATCATAGCCACAACTACTATATAATCACTTTGATGTAAACGTAATTCATTTTCTGTGATTACACTCAACTATAAGCTGTGCAATTTTGGAAAATATTAAGAGGCAAGGCCAACATCTTACACACTACATGAATGATAATTCACCAACTTCATATATTTAAAAGTTAACTGACTTGTACAACAATTCTATGGGACATTTATATTCCAAACTAACACAAATTCTTGTCTAGTCCACTGGAATACTACTCTGCCTATTTCAGAGTGTAATCGGTTGTGGGTGAGTTGGTGAAAGTCAGCATCTTTTTGGAAGAGGTCATCATCAGGTTGGTTGGAGTGAATGTTAACAAAGCATTTTAGCCACCATGTACAAGCTGTCTTATAAGTCATCTATTCACTAGAAGGGTGTACCCGTGCCATGAAGAGTGCTATATAAAGTTAGCACAGCTCTTATGTGTATTGTCTAGAGCATCAGACCCACAAATCTCCTTAGCTTAAATGAAACAAAGAGTGAACGTGAGGAATCTTAATCTCATGCCGAAGCTCCACCTTATTGTCCAGGCTTTGAATCGGCATCATTAAGGCATTTGAGCATTCCTCAAGACTCCATCAGAAGAGGTCTGGAAGAAGGATTAGCTTTTTAAGAGTCTGTTTAATATGTAACAATATGTCATCTGGATGAAACCTATTTTATAGACACAAAAAAAAAAATTTATGTAATTATTTCTTTATATTACTGATATGTGGGACACCAACAAATAGGTTTGTATAGAAGCAAAACATTACAAAAATAAATAATCCATGCTAAGTAGTTTCTTGGAGTCCTTCTTAAACATATTTAAACAATTCCAGGCCACCTGTCCATGTTTTTACATGAGGTGTTCTAGGGTTTTATTTCTCTGTGTCTGTTGCTCCCCGACACTGTACATTATGCAGAGATAACCGTGGTAGACTGTCTACCAGGGACGGTAAAAGTGACATAAAGAAGTATATTTACCACATTGCAACCCCCTTCTAAATATCACCTATGATAAGTGAAAAACATATTTGTTAATATAAAGATACTGGGGATTCTTATCTTTCAGGGGATATTTAGCATGCTTAAACATACAAGAGATACAAGAAAAAATTCTAGAAACTCTTTATGAAATGTATTGCTACAAAGCCCTATCTGATATAGACTATAATGAGAGAGATGCTTTAAAAAGACAGGCATAACTGTTAAATCTACTAAATTATACTAAGGCCAAAATATCTTTAGCAGTAAAGGGTTAAAATTCTGTTGGAATGATAATACAGAAAAACAATTTAACACAAACCATCTTCTAACACAAACACCTTTGATGATGTCAGTGAACTGGAATTCTAATAAAGTGAAATCATTCACCCATGTAGCACTTGAACACTGTTTGAAACACTTGTTTTATAAGCGCTTGCAAGCCTTCCAAATAGATAAACAATGCACAAGTGCTGCTCAGTATAACACGTACATAACGTTACCATCTAGTTAGCTCATGTCTGCTGGTGGGTTATCAGATGGGACTTCTCAAGTCATATATGCCCTAAAGCAGTCTGTTATGATTCACTTCTGAAGATCTGCTATGAAAAGGATGGAAAAGCCGCTAATGAGGACTATGGTAACGATTTCAAGGTCATCTCTTGCAATAAAGCAAGGAAAGAACATTTACACGTCTTGCATGAAATTTAAAGACAAATTCTAAAAATGTTAACCTTTATCTTTGTAGGGTATAACACTGTATACCCAACAAAGATGCCAGTAATTCAAAAATCATATTCAGGATTGACCAATGCGTCAGAACAAGGCTTTGGGTATGTTCACAAAAGTATTTGGAGAGTGCTTTAATAAGTGCATGTGAACATACATAATGTGCCGCATCCATGTTATTTTTAACCGGTTAAGGACCGGGCCCTTTCCTGTTTTTTCATGTCCATTTTTCACTCCCCACCTTAAAAAATCTATAACTTTTTTATTTTTACACGTAAAGAGCTGTGTGACGGCTTGTTTTCTGCGTAACAAATTGCACTTCATACTGATGGTATTAAATATTCCATGCCATGTACTCGGAAGCGGGAAAAAAATTCCAAATGCAATGAAAATGGTGAAAAAACACATTTGCGCCATTTTCTTGTGGGCTTGGATATTACGTCTTTCACTGAGTGCCCCAAATGACATGTCTACTTTATTCTTTGGGTCGGTACGATTAAGGGGATACCAAATTTGTATAGGTTTTATAATGTTTTCATACATTTACAAAAATTAAAACCTCCTGTACAAAAAAATTTTTTTTGATTTTGCCAACTTCTGGCGCTAATAACTTAGTGTACGTAGCTGTGCGTGGTGTAATTTTTTGCGAAATTTGATCATATTTTCAATGATATCATTTTTAGGACTGTACGACCTTTTGATCACTTTTTATAGATTTTTTTAGATTTTTCAAAATGGCAAAAAAGTGCCATTTTCGACTTTGGGCGCTATTTTCCGTTACGGGGTTAAACGCATTGAAAAACCGTTATCATATTTTGATAGATCGGGCATTTTCGGACGCGTCGATACCTGATGTGTTTATGATTTTTACTGTTTATTTATATTTATGTCAGTTCTAGGGAAAGGGGGGTGATTTGAAATTTTAGGTTTTTTTATTATAATTTTTTTTTTTTAAACTTTTTTTTATTTTTATTTATACTATTTTTCAGACTCCCTAGGGTACTTTAACCCTAGGTTGTCTGATCGATCCTATCATATACTGCCATACTACAGTATGGCAGTATATGGGGATTTTCTTCCTCATTCATTACAATGTGCTATCAGCACATTGTAATGAAGGGGTTAAAACGAAATAGCCTCGGGTCTTCGGAAGACCCGAGGCTACCATGGAGATGGATCGCCGCCCCCCGATGACGTCAGCTTTGCCGGCAGCCCACGCTGTAAAAACACCCGCGATCGGTGCTAGCAATATGCAGCAAAGACTTACCGGCTATGGAGAGGGCTCAGCCCGTGAGCCCTCTCCATGCAGCGCGACGCGACCGCCGCCGTGAATACACGGCGGGCGGTCGCGAACCGGTTAAACATGCTATTAAAATGGCAAACAATATCATCAGTTGCCTTGTGTGTCCTGTGTAACCCCTTACAGACACAGCCCTTTTTCATTTTTACCTTTCCATTTTTCATTTCCCACATTCAAAATAACATAAGTTTTTTCATTTTTCGTATATAGAGCTGTATGAGAGCTTGTTTTCTGCATAATAAATTGTACTTTGTGGTGATGTGATTTAATATTCCATACCGTGTGCTGGGAAACTGCAAAAAAAAGCCAAAACCTGTGAAACTGATGGGAAACACATTTGCGCCATTTTCTCTTTAGGCCATGTTTTTAAAGCTTTCATTGTGCACTCCAAATGACACCTCCCATTTATTCTTTGGGTCTGTACGATCATGGAGATACTAAATATATATTGATTTTACTACGTTTTAATAGATTTAGTAGACTTTGGTGTACAGAGCTGTTTATAGCTTTATATTTAGACCCCCTAGGGTACTTGAACCCTAGAGGGTCTGACTGATCCTAACATATACTGCAATGCTACTGTATAGCAGTATATGGGAATTTTCCTGTTGCTCTTTAATAGTGTGCCACTGACAAAATTTTAAATTTTTAAAATCTAATAAAATCTATATAAATTTGGTATCCCTGTTATCGAATCAACCCAAAGAATAAAAAGGAAGTGTGTTGGAGAACAGAATGAAAGCCGTAAAAAGCCCACAAGAATATGCCTGAAATATTTTTTTTTGTCAATTTCATCGCAATCAGAATTTTTGTCCAGCTTTCCAGTAGATGGTAAGGAATATTATATGTCGCCACTAAAAAGTAAAGTTTGGCCCACAGATAACAAGCACTCACACATCTCTGTAGACGTAAAAATAAAAAAGTTATAGATTGGAATGAGGGGAGTAAAAAACAAATGCAAAAAAGGGCTGAGGCCTGTAAGGGTTAAAAATGTATTAGATTTAAGCAAAAGTGCTTTGGGGAGCATTATCTGAAGCCCTCCAGCATCATGCCCCCAGCAGCACTTCTACCATGCCTTTTGCCTCTTCCAATCCCACTATTGTGGCTGTGCAACGTGGCAACCATTGCGAGTACCATACAGCTCTGCTTTGAAAAGGCACAGCGCCGGGGAGCAATAAGTTGGGAAAGAAGTGCTGCACGGGGTGTGAAGCCTCTGGTAACTTCGCCCAGATCACTTCAGACGCATTTACATAAAGATAAAATACATTTTTAAGCAAGGGGGACGGCTAGTAGGGGTAATAAACGTATGGCTGCATTAAGGATCCTAATCTCTACAGAGCAGCGGTGGTGCTTTGCAGAGGTTAAATTAACCATAAACCATAAATGTCATTCATTGTAATTTATTATAAAAAAAGTAAAATTGCAGCTGAGTGACACGAATACGAATATGATACCAGCAGCACGAATTGGACAGCACCAGACTTTGATGAAACAATCCAAAATTTGGTAATACCCAGTTGGGAATTTACTAAGATTCCAGGTGGAATAACAGGGCAATAACAGGGGAATAGTAAGATATAGCATACAGGAAAAGATTATCCAGAGTTGTTATTTTTTGGGGAATCCAAGTTTTTTTTGACAGACATAGAGCTGAGATAATTGGTTTCAAGTTCACTCAAGGATTATGTATATCTGCCACTAAAATTATACAAAAATCAATGTTCACCAAATCCATCCAGATGAGAAAGCAGCCTGGGCACATTGTAGGAACCTTTCCTCCCATATTGAACATTTCCACTAGTTGTTTTTAAGTTACCGAACACTCTAAATATATTTAATTCAATCAGAGCAAAGTAGGCCTTTAATCTTCCTGCACCCTAGTGAGTCACTGCCAAGACCAGATGTAAAGCCAGCTTTCAGAGGGGCATTTTTACAATCACAGTTGTGGACTAAAATGATTCTTTTACTGCTTGATTTCAGATTTGTAGCATTGTTCTTCAAACAAGTGAACTCCTGCAAGTCCTTAGTATCCACTGCCAACATTTCCATTCATGACCTCTTTATTTGTTATTCTAGCATTTCTTAATTGCATGTTTTTAATTCATCATCATCTAAAGCGCATTTTGGGCTTTTAGTGTACTAAATGGGAACATAGGAAAGAATATCCAGCAAAACATCTGATACTGCTCAGTGCTTAGAAATTTCCAAACATTGGTTTATATTTGCCTAAAGTCACACTGACCTGTTCTTTTCTTTTTTTTTTTTTTTTTTTTTACAAAAGAGCAATAATTGTTAAAGGAAATTGCATTGACAGGATTTCAGCCTCATGTCATCTGCTGTAGATGGACATCAGAGAATGTTTAAAGGGGTTTTCAGTTTCATCAAATGTTTGTATTATGAATTAAAGTTATACAATTTTCCAGTGCACTTTCTGTTTCAGTTCCTTATAATTTTCTAGAGCTCTGCTTGCTGTCCTTCTATAGGAAGCTTCATTGTTTACTTCCAGTGGATAGACGTCCATCCAAGGTCAAGTGATGTCACACAGGTGAATGGCTGGTTATATCATATAGAGTAATCATAGCTGGGTGTTATAATGAGCCTTGCATCTGTGTCACATCACATGACCATGGGCCGTTATTTATCCATGGGAAGTAAATAATGAAGCTTTCTGTTGAATAACAGCAAGCAGAGATCTATAAAACAGTGAGGAATTTATACATAAAGGTTATTGTTAAACTTTGCATCATACAAAAAATAACCTTTATTTGATGAAATGGGAATACCCCTTTAAGAAATGTATGGAAGCGAATGCTATTCTAAGATTACTAATGGTTACTAAGTCCATATGATAAGAAAGAAATTCAAACTCTCACGGATAAAACACCATTTCTTTATTCAGGCCAAAGCAGGATTAAAAAGAGGTGCCGGACATGCCACAGAACGACGGTCCGTTTCGCGCTAAAAGCGCTTTCTCTATCCTGTGACCTTGATGCTTGACAAAGCGTATTCAGAGGGAAGCGGCCCATCGTTCTGTGGCGTGTCCTGCTTTGGCCTGAATAAAGAAGTGGTGTTTTAACGGTGAGTGCCCATTTTTATTTCTTATCATACGGACTTAGGAATCGCTATTTGACTGCAATGATAGTGCACTCCGATCCATGCAAAAGAAAGGAATTCATTGTATTCATTCAGTCATAAGCCAATCATAATCCCTTTGATTTTTCACTCTGCATTTCTAATTACTGCTGTGTATGATACAAGATAAAAAAAGAGAAAAAAGGTGATGTTTTTCTAGTTTTAAGTCAATGGGAAGAATTTTACAAACTGTATTAGAACAGGAAGCAAACCGGATGTTTAAATAATGTTGCTGGCTATAAATGAAATGATCAATAAACCATTTGGCTGTGGGGAAAAAAATAGTATAATATAATACTGGACAGACCTCTTAATCATTAAAATCAAGTGTTTAGTACCATTGCCCCTTAGTATAATTTCCATCTCCTTGCAGTGAAAAGTGGAAATAGATAAGTGTTTCCCGATCAGGGAGCTTCATGGAATGGGTTTCTTTGGCTGAGAAGCTGCATGCAAGCCTTAGATCACCAAGCCATTGAGCGATGTTTAGCACATGGCCCTGATAGAACAGCCTGGGGTTAGCAAATACCAGAAGAATATTAACTGATTTACTGTATTGTACCAATGGAAGCTGCATGCAAGCCTTATCACCAAGCATAATACTAAGTATCAGTTGAGCGGTGTAAAGTAAAAGTGCAGTAGATTGACTGCATTGTTCCAATGGGGTTTGCTTAGTCCCTTTACTTCCACTGAAGATAAATCTTAATGCTTCAGCATACCAATACATTTTTGACAATTCTATCTAAGAGTTAGTTGGAATAGTTTGAGGAAGGTCCTAGTTTGTACTTTCATGGCTATGCCACCTGGTGAAGAAAACAAGGCCTATTGTCCATTGAGACCCAACCTAAAAACAATCAAATACTTTTTTTGATGTTCCATAAATAGTGTCTGACATCACAGATATTCATCTGGTAAAAGTATGAAATATGGCCATAATTTATTAAGTAAAGCCCCTTCAGTCTTAATTACAATTAGAACATGAATAGAGATGTAGGGGAGATTTATCAGGGCAGAACTGTTCTAGTTGCCCATGGCAGCCATTCAGAACTCTTTAATTTTCCCATAGCCTTTTAAAGAAGTAAACATGAGCTCTGATTGGTTTCTATGGGCAACTAGAAAAGTTTTAGCTCAGACACTTCTGATAAATTTCCCCCAAGATGGCTGTAATTTCAGCTTGTCTCGGAACCCTACACAGATCCGCAAACAGAATGATGGATCAGGTAATAAAATAAGTTTACACCTGACAAATAGTATGCATAAATATAACAGTCCCTCTAACCCCCTCTGTGTTTCCTCTGCCCATGAAAAGCAAACTGCACATCACCTTACCATGTGTGGTGTGCCATGTCCTTTAAAATGACTTCTTAGAATTATGGCAAAACTATACTTCTAGGCCAGCCATGTCATGATTCATAGATTTCAACTCACTGTCGATGAATCTATTATCAGGGTTCTTAGATACTTTTGGGGTGTCCAGCACCAAGGATTTTAGGCAAAAATAGACCAATTGACCAAAGTAGGTATTAGACATTTAGCTTAACATTTCATAATGGTGTTTGGTATTGTTGGATTTGTAGATTTATGCTGGGGAATGTTCTGGGAATATCCTCTTCCCAGGAGACCCCTGGAAGAAGATATAGCATAAGTAGGAAATATGTCCCCCAGCCCACACCTTGGTACAGATGCAGCACAAAGGGGGTGGGATAAGGTAGAGATTTCAAAGAGCATGACAGTATTTATTCTTTGTCAGTCTTCTGGGGAATTCATTACAATTGGATAGGCTACCCAAAGAATCATTTCCTGTTGAAACCCAAAGAAGCAAATAACTGGAGATATTTCATTAGTAAGGCTATTTGTTTTTATTCCCTTTTGATTTTATGTATCATATGTATATTGTTTTGTAGCCTTTTATCTGATAATTGTATGTTTTTATGTGTGCTCTGTATTTTCACATATTACATTTTAAAACTGAATCAGTCTCTGCTTGTAGCTTTAAAGAACCTGAGTTTATGAAGAGATAGCATTAACAGGATACATTTATTTTTAATAATTGCATAGATAATTGCGTAATTTTTAATCTGTAATTGGGTTTATAAATTGTTGTAGACAGGTGCCTATTTGCCTTTTCACTTATAATATTCATGGGAGAACAACAGTTGGTTGGCAGGTACTTGAGTGAGTACAATGAGTGAGTCATGCGTAGGTGGGCGGGGCTTTATGTGCTAAATTCAAGGCTCTCTCCCACAGGTACACCCCGTGACATCACTGGGGAGTCGGAGTCCATCACAGATATCCTCCAAATACTGTTTAGGAATGCACAGCATTTAGGGCTGTATAGTAAACACAATATTTTGCATCCACATATAATCTAAAATAAAAAACGGAACAGATTAATGGCATAAATCAGTTGAAATCCTGATTTCCAGAGTGCAAAGTAACTCTTTGCATAAAAGATAAATGATCAATTAACTAGAAATTCTGAAATTTCTGAATTTCAGTCACCAAACATGTCCCCATGCATATCTCTATTACAATTACAGCACAAACAGTACTAGATAAGACAAGTTGTGTCATCATTGTGCCACCTATGTCTGCCTTCGCAAGACTTTCCCACAAAGATCTAGCCCTGTGTAATGCCACAATAGGTAGTTCCTGGAATTCTACAATTTTAGGATATGTACCGTAGTCTTAATGAAAGGTCAATTCTTATGTTTAAATTTTTCATAATTTGGCTACTATGCAAACTAAACATATAAACAAAAGGAATTCCCTTGCCACCTTTGGGCATCAGCCCCTAATGTTATAAGGGTACTTTCTTAATTTTTTTGGACAAATCTCTCGCATTTTCCTTTATCCTTTCTAACCGACTCTTTAAAGGCACTGACACTGCCTTTCAATTATACTATTTTATAAAGCAAAACGTAAAAGTACTTTAAACTGATATCAAAAATGGTCTCAGACCCCAAGAGCCTTCTCAGATTATATTTTTAAATGTATAATGCATATTCAATAAGCCTCTGTATGAAATCTATCCACCTCCATACCATAGTACTGAAATGCCCATCAATATCTCTCTTTGGTGACCAAATACTATTGATAGCATAGCCATCCTTTACATGTCACAAGTAAAGCTTTAACATATGTATGTGGCTTTTATGAGGCACCTTAGAGACACACAATAAAACAAGTAACAGATTCTTGTAATCCTTAAAACTTGAAATTCTGGGATTACAGGTTTTTAATATTTAGCCTAAGATGTACACAAGCCTTATGGAAACATAATCCTGCATCTTCACCAAAGAAATCATTTTCAAAAGAAGTATTATCTGTTTTGTTTTACATTTCTTTTCATAAAGTATCTATGCTCTGAAATACTGGAAAACTTACCATGCATTCAACAATACTACTCATCAAAATATGAGCTAATAATGCCAACATTGGGGAAGATTTACTTACCCGGTCTATTCGCGATCCAGCGGCGCGTTCTCTGGATTCGGGTCCGGTCGGGATTTATTAAGGCAGTTCCTCCGACGTCCACCAGGTGGCTGCTGCGCTGAAGTTCCCCGGAACGCCCTGGAATACACCGAGCCGGGCTGAGTGAAAGTAAGTGCAAGCTCCGCGATACATTTTTTAAAAAAATACGGCGGTTTTTCCGAATCCCTTCGGGTTTTCATTCGGCCACGCCCCCCGATTTCCGTCGCGTGCATGCCAGCGCCACAATCCGATCGCGTGCGCCGAAAATCCCGGGGCAATTCAGGGGAAATCGGCGCAAATCGGAAATATTCGGGTAACACGTCGGGAAAACATGAATCGGGCCTAGGTAAAAGACCCCCATTGTGTAGAAAAGGAAAATCGTCCAATTGGGACGGGTATAACCATTTGCCACTAAAGTGTAACTTTTTTTAGTACGTATAAAAGATAACATCCAAAAAACATGTAATTTAAAACTAACAGACAGTGATATACTGTAGCTTTCAATTGTACAATGGAGTGAGATAACCTATATCAATATAGTCAGTGTTTATCTTAACACATATATTTTTGATACTGTTAGGGTGTTATAATAACAGTCAGACTACCATTTCTGGTTTACTTTCTGGATTCAACTGAGGAAGGTGCCCATATTTATTCCTCTGTTCTCAAGGGCTGGGCTTTTATTTTTCCACTTTTATCACATATCGATTCAGTATACTTCTTTATATCTATATATACAGACATATATGTATACACGTCCCAATCGGACGATTTTCCTTTTCTTCACAATAGTGCGTTCCGTAAGCCCGGTCACGAACTGGTCGAAGTATATAAACTTTGCTATCTGTGTTAATAATGCCAGCAATCACATACTATCCTTATGTGACCATGTGGGTCAGACTGCTATCACCTCTACAGTTACTAAAGCATGCCTTTTATCCTCCCTTCACATTTAGTTTTCCACTTTTATTTATATCCACAAACTTTATCTCCTCATACATAATATTCTGTACTCCTTCCCCCACCCCTCCTCACATGGTGTGGCCCCTGTTCTATATTCCCTCATATTGTGGCCTCCTGTCCTCTATCCTCTTACTGTGGCCCCCTGTCCTCCATCCAAACTCATACTGTGGCCTCCTGTCCTTCAGATCCTCTACCTGTGGCCTCCTGACTTCAAGCCTGCTCCTTTAGCCCCCTGTGCTCCAGCCTTCTCCTGTGGCCGCCTGTCCTCCAGCCTCCACCTGTGATATCCTGTCCTTCAGCCTCCTCCTGTGGCCCCCTATCTTCCAGCCTCCTCCAATGGCCCCCTTTCTTTAAGCATCCCCCTGTTCTCCAGCCTCCTCCTCTGGCCTCCTGTCCTCCAGTAGCCCCCTGTTCTCTAGCCTCATCCTGTGGCTTCCTGTCCTCCAGCCTCCTCCTGTGGCCTCCTGTCCATCAGCCTCCTCTGGTAGCCCCCTGTCCTCCACCCTCCTCCTGTGGCCCCCTGTTCTCTAGCCTTTTGGCTGGCTGCATACTACGTGGGGCTGGTTGGCTGGCAGTATACTACTTGGGTTGGCTGACTGTATACTACTTGGGGCTGGCTGCCTGTATACTACTTGGAGCTGGCTGGCTGCATACTACTGGGGACTGACTGGCTGCATACTATTGGAGGCTGGCTGTATACTACTGGGGGCTGGCTGGCTGTATACTATTGGGGGCTGGCTGTATACTACTGGGTGCTGGCTGTATACTACAGGGGGCTGGCTGTATACTACAGGGGGCTTTCATTATACTACAGGGGGCTGGCTGTATACTACAGGGGGCAGGCTGGCTGTATACTACAGGGGGCTGGCTGGTTGTATACTACAGGGAGCTGGCTGGCTGTATACTACTTGGGGCTGGCTGGCTGTATACTACTGGGAGACTGTGACCAATGCATTTCCCACCCTTGGCTTACACTCGAGTCAATAGGTTTTCCCAGTTTTTGGTGGTAAAATTAGGGGTCTCGGCTTATACTCGGGTCAGCTTATACTCAAGTATATATGGTAAATCACATTTTCTTTCTATAATCTATATATAAATGTAATTTCTATTGAAACCACACTACATGAAATATCTTAAAAAAATCTATGCACAATAGTGCAAAGTGGTAGGATAAAATTGAAAGCCTAGGCAATGTAAAATCAAGTTATAAGGTTTATATATATTGTACTATAACAGTAGTGTAAGAACAATATCTTACAAATCAGATAACAAAAACCACCAAACATTGACTTAAATAAATGACAATATTGCAAAATTGTTGGTCTAACATATTATCATACAAAATAATCATCAAAGTGGAAACTGGAATAAAAAGACTAGCACTACCTGCCAAATAATAAAGGAGGTGGGCGAGGGGTTCAGAGATTTGATTCTTTCATTGTAAAACTCTGTTAAATAAGCTAGTAAGGAATCCCTGATAGAAAACAGACTCTTCTCTGTGCTATTGATCAACGTGTTTGAAACATTTTTTTTCCTGTACAGAAAGCCAAGAAATAGTACTTTGAAATATGCAACTGCTACTGAAGGCTTAATCAAGGACGCTGACAAAACTAAATAGAAAATTAAAGCCATTTTTATTATACCCCTAAGGTGTTTTGTATATAGATATGTAGACATTTCATAATATATCCTGCATTCTCCCATCCAAGAGAGGATTTTGACTAAAGGAGCCGTCTACCATGCACCATGCTGCTCCCTCTATAGGAGTCTATAGGAATCACATTATACAGAGAATCCTATACCTATTCTGCTGCCTCCCCATTTCCATTCTAGCACAGGATCTACATGTCTTCCAGGTAGAAATCTCTTGATTTATCTAGGCAGGATGGAGGCCCAGGATTAGGGATAGCCCCATGTATGTACACAAAAACCTGGATGACATGCCATGTCCCCACCTTATCAAATACTATCAAGTTGCCCAACTAGACCAAATCACAAAAATCCATGGCAAACCACTTTGCCCTTTGTGGGTGCAGATTGAATCCCACTATCTTTGTTCATTTAACCTGTCCACAACTTTTTGTGGTGAAAATGCCTGTTCCATGGCCTTCAACACTGCTTTTCACTCTCTACTTTAAAGGGGTTTTAAATTTAATTAAATTCATTTGCCACATGTAAACATTTCTTCAATTGGATGTTAATTAAAAAAATGTTCCTGTGTGAAGATAATTTCTCATAAATGTTGTCCCTTAGAAACGAGCTAGCTTCCTCGACCACGTCACACTCTGGCAGCAGTGACCAAACATGCGCTATAGAGTCCTGCCGGACCACCTGGATTCAGCGGGACATGCAGTAACTCTCAGACATTTCATATACAAAAACCTTTTGTTTCTTTGTGCACTCAATCCATCAGAGGTGGCCGCATCCAAGGAAGCTATCTCGTTTCTAAGGGACCATATCACTACATTTATGAGAAATAACATCCAATTGAAGAGATGTTTACATATGGCAGAATAATGAAACTGAATGTGAGTGCCCAGATGAGAATACCCCTTTAAAGGAGCAAAGTTAGGGCCAAATATTCCATGGCACCCTCATAATCCCATCACTTGCAGCTACTCCCCAACCTTTTCCTTGGCCTTCTACCAAATTCCTTTGAAGGCCCCATGCACACAAATGTATGAAAACTGGCAAATATACGTGTAGCATACGGCCCCATTCATTACAATGGGCAATATGGCCATCCATTTCAATAGCCGTTTTGTGCACCAGAAAAGGAAAGCGCTGACCCATCTTAGGCACAGCAGCCAGTTTTATTAATAAATATCACCTATCTGAGAGTGAGTGTTTCTTACAGCATTTTACATGGTCACCCTGTCCTGAAGATTCCCTTCCTCATTCTACAACATACAAAGTGATTTGTAAGAACAATGTTATGTCTCCTGGGCTAATATCCACTATTTACTCTATGTTTATCAGTCACCTAGGGACTCTCGGCTCGTGTTTTGCTACACTGAGAGGAAGAGGATCTGGGTTTAATTCTACAAAAGCTATACAAAGGCATATACTATAAATGTCAGCGTTGAGAGAGAATACATCAGAAAGATTTTTTTTGCTCTGATATTTTCTCTAAATACCTATTTCTTAAAATAGTATTGGTCATCAACTATGTGGAATTGTAGTAATGCAATCTTTTAGGTGTATTTATCATAGTTCACCAAGACTCAGATGTAGTCCTGAATAACCTTAAAACAAGGAGACATACATCCTTCAAGCATATATTCTGCCTAAGAATAATGGTGAAAACCTTATTTAACTCTGAACTGATTTCCTACAGATGTTCTTGTCTGTTCTCCAGAAAGTGATACTTGGAACTTTTCCTGGATTGTCACTGAATTAGAACATCAACAAACACCTTTTCCCTCTTTGGAACCATCAAGTTCTTTCTAAAAAATATAGAAGGAAGAAGCCAATTTAAGCTCAGCAGGGAGCATATTTTACATTCCAACATTCCCAGCGGCTTAATTAATGGAAATTGTCAAACAAGGATTCGAAGCATCACTTTCATTGTATTGTGGATCAATGAAGTCATCATTAGGAGTCAGAATTAACAAACCAAAGTCTCAAAAATAGGCAAAGAAAGGAAAAAAACTCTGTTCTACATGAGTGCATCACAATTCGTTCTGAAAAGGTATATTAATGCATTCACCTATTTCAAGCATATTTCAGACATTTTCCTTCACTCTCTTTACAAATTAAAATGCTACATTCCTGGTTCTGTTGGCTGATTTTGGAAATGGACAACAATCTGTTTGGCTAAAATAACCCTCAAACCCAGGGCCGGCGCCATCACTGGGCATACCTGGGCCAGTGCCTGAGCCCAGAGCTGCTGGAGAGCACACTTAAGGCTTACATAAAGAATCCATGGAAGTGTGGGGGGTTGTATCTAATGAATCCATAGGGGGTGAGGGGGACTTTTTGGTATGATAAATTATGGAATATTTTAAGGAAACGAAGACTGTTTTAGTTTCTGAATTTGTAATACCGCCATGTGAGTTCACTGCAAAGAGACCTACTGAGGCTCTGTTGCCCAAGGGCCTACTGAAACCTGGAGCTGATCCTGCTCAAAGCTTAACTCAGGTCTTATGATTACATTGTTTGATGGTTCAGCTTCCAAAACTGAAACTAGTGTGGACACTGCAAATTTGCCAGAGGTTTGTTGCAGATTCCACATGCCTAGTCTGCATCACATTACATGTAAGTGGAAAACTGAAGATATTATCCAACAGAAATATACTGATGAAAAAAACAGGTCTTGTGAGAATAAACTTCTGTATGCTCATTATTTAATAAAAGTAAAACAGATTGTCAAGCCTTCAAGCATTCAATGTGAATGGGTAAAATCAGAGCAGGATCTAAATTTTTCGACATCACTGAAGAATAGCTTTGGATTTGGATGCCCAGTAGAACAATGTATACTCACCGGCCACTTTATTAGGTACACCTGTCCAACTGCTCGTTAACACTTAATTTCTAATCAGCCAATCACATGGCGGCAACTCAGTGCATTTAGGCATGTAGACATGGTCAAGACAATCTCCTGCAGTTCAAACCGAGTATCAGTATGAGGAAGAAAGGTGATTTGAGTGCCTTTGAACGTGGCATGGTTGTTAGCGCCAGAAGGGCTGGTCTGAGTATTTCAGAAACTGCTGATCTACTGGGATTTTCACGCACAACCATCTCTAGGGTTTACAGAGAATGGTCCGAAAAAGAAAAAACATCCAGTGAGCGGCAGTCTGTGGGCGGAAATGCCTTGTTGATGCCAGAGGTCAGAGGAGAATGGGCAGACTGATAGAATGGCAACAGTGACTCAAATCGCCACCCGTTACAACCAAGGTAGGCAGAAGAGCATCTCTGAACGCACAGTACGTCGAACTTTGAGGCAGATGGGCTACAGCAGCAGAAGACCACACCGGGTGCCACTCCTTTCAGCTAAGAACAGGAAACTGAGGCTACAATTTGCACAAGCTCATCGAAATTGGACAGTAGAAGATTGGAAAAACATTGCCTGGTCTGATGAGTCTCAATTTTTTGCTGCGACATTCGGATGGTAGGGTCAGAATTTGGCGTCAACAACATGAAAGCATGGATCCATCCTGCCTTGTATCAATGGTTCAGGCTGGTGGTGGTGGTGTCATGGTGTGGGGAATATTTTCTTGGCACTCTTTGGGCCCCTTGGTACCAATTGAGCATCGTTGCAACGCCACAGCCTACCTGAGTATTGTTGCTGACCATGTCCATCCCTTTATGACCACAATGTACCCTGTAACATCTGATGGCTACTTTCAGCAGGATAATGCGCCATGTCATAAAGCTGGAATCATCTCAGACTGGTTTCTTGAACATGACAATGAGGTCACTGTACTCAAATGGCCTCCACAGTCACCAGATCTCAATCCAATAGAGCATCTTTGGGATGTGGTGGAACGGGAGATTCGCATCATGGATGTGCAGCCGACAAATCTGCGGCAACTGTGTGATGACATCATGTCAATATGGACCGAAATCTCTGAGGAATGCTTCCAGCACCTTGTTGAATCTATGCCACGAAGAATTGAGGCACTTCTGAAGGCAAAACGGGGTCCAACCCGTTACTATCATGGTGTACCTAATAAAGTGGCCGGTGAGTGTAGCTATGCATGGCCTTGCACAACGCAGGTTATCTACAAAGATACCCGTTTTCTTACATTAATTATTCCTATTTGTAAACTGTAAACTTATTTACCACATATTTCCACTTCTAGTATATTTGCAATTTACAAACCTGACCAGAGGTCAGGGAATGATACATTTTTTGGGAAATTCTTCTTCTAAAAAATGGTAGACTGATACTTTCAATTTGATGAATGTATTATTTTTTGGATACCTTTCTATTTTGTATAGACAGTGGGGCAGATTTATCAATCTTGCAATTTGCAGCACAAAACTGTCTGCTCCATATTTATCAAGACAGGTTTCAGTTGTTCTTAGGATTAGTGCGACAAAGGAGCGTGGCATATGAAAAAGGACGTGGCTTTGCTGCAAAAAAGTTCAATTTACATTATATATGTATATTTTTTCATATATTTCATATATTTCTGTGACATAAATTGTGATCAGACTGGTTTTCTCTCAATGTTTTAGGTTTGGTATATGGTTTCACTTTTGTGAGAATGTTTAATCATTCGTTCTGGTTGTATGGCCAATTTTGCCAAAACTGCATCATTTCAATCATAGTATTATATTGGTTTAGTAGATAGCCCTCTGCACAGTAATTGATGGTTCTACATCCAGAGACATCACTAACCAGATCTGATCCTTGATCTCAGTCACAGTGGAGGATGCATTCAGAGTTCCCCACCTTGACTTCAAAGTTAATTTCTCCTCCTCCTTGACTTTACATAACCAATTTACAACTCAATTTACAACTCAATTCAAAGTTGATTTTCTGGATGATGCCACCAAGCCGGCTAATGAAAGAAACAATAACTAGAAGGTGTTACGCTGCTTGACAATATTCTGGTAATGGTATATTAGGTCAATTGCTGCTGACAGGTTCCCTTTAATCTTACGCAGCAGAGAACTGTCTAGTCCATTCACTGGCTTACCTTATGACACCTTTGATAAATCTGCCCCAGTGAATACATACAGGTGAGCTGCATATGTACCGTGCAAATAGTTTTTCAAATTATTGTATTTTAGCAACATAAAATATACAGCATATCTATTTCCTTGTTACTCCTTACAGTTACCACTGGTTTCAATGCTCAAACCTCATACCTATATCACTACTACATATTACCATAAAAGGATGCATATTAACATGTTAATCTTCACAAGAAATGTATACTGTGTGAACCCTTGTGTGACAGACTCCCCTGACATTTCTTTCTAACAGCAGCTGAAGTGCCATACTTGTGCCAAAACTGTCCGGAAAATTAGTAGGTGATTTAATGGACATGCCTTTGTTCACACTATCAGTCAGAGAGAAGCTTTGGTCCTGATATGCTGTCGTGTGTGTTAAATTAAGTTGGTCTTCTAAAAGTGTTCTTTTAAGTGGCCAAATCTTTTAAGGAACATTCCATGAAAATACAGTCTCCAATGTACTTAACTCCAGGTATCGCTAACAAAGCCCTGACTAAAAGCAGCTCTTACAGAGGCTGGAAACACAGATCCAGTAGCTGTACGTCTCTTCTTGTAGTGACAGCCACTCAGGCCATAAGCAAACACTGGCAACTGATGATGTGTCAGATAGATGAGAGTCCCCTTTATCATGGCATGCATGCTGACCGGCGCTCACTTGAACAGCATAGTACTGGCTTTTCCTTCACAAATATTGATCCCCACAAGTAGTCAGAACAACATTCATTTGGAAAACAATTTTTTGGAGGTAGTTAGGTGGATGCTCTTCACATCCTATTTCTCATGTACTTCGCATTTCCAGCATAAGATACCAGTGTCTGTAACAATGTGGCTTTTTGGCATTAGCATGATTAATATTATAAAAAAACAAAAAATGCTATCTACGATCACAGTTCATTTGGAGGCAGATTTTCTATTTACATTTAATTTACATTTGTTAATGGTGAGACTGCCCTGCCCTCAAAAAATGGAAACTGTAAGTTTACTTTTAAAGTGTCACTGCTATTGGAGTTCTGCATGACAGCCATATCTCTCTGTACTATGCAGAACATTTGACAGGATGACTCTAAGAGCTCTCCCACTAAAGCACCATCGGACCATCTCTCTAAGCAGAACTGTGGAGACATCATTGACCACTTCCGAATGCAATTCTGGTGAACATGCTGTACCTGCAGCACAATGCAAGCCTAGTGATCACATTCAATTCTTATGCAGAGCATAAAGGCTACTTGTCTAGTCACATTGAGCCCCAGCAGTCAGACCCCCCTCCCCAGCCACATACATAATCAGATAGATGTTCTGTTAGTCCTACAGTATTAAATGTCATAAAGACGATTCTTGTTTGTTGATATTAAGCACTCACTTGAAAATGTGTAGACCTCCATTTTTATGATTACTTAAGATCCCATTATTTAGGTCCACAGCATTCCTACACTCATTTTCTATCTTGTGGTATTCATGGATGTGAAATCACTTTAATGTAAAATTTGCTTTACCAAAGGGAAGTGGTGTCACTTTTTCCTTTATTTATTAACTTCCTCAGAAATGGGGTGGCTGGAATGTATGGGTATAAGACAATTGGGGAATTTTGCCTTCATCTAAAGTACATTGACCAAAACCTGGAATGGTGCAACATAAATACCTGCCAAATTTCTGCAGTCCTATGCTGCTCCTCCATGGCTCACCTGCTATTTGACCTCCAGCGATGACACTGAACCCAAAGTGTGATCAGGTGACATTCTGATGTGGGACGCATGCCATTCTCTATCACTGCAATGAACACATTTACATGATGGAATCTTACTGCTGGAGGCCATGATACACAGACCAGCTAGGGTTAAAGCAAGAGAACCAGAAGGTATTATTTGGTTTGTTATTTTACAGCAATAAAAACCTTTTGGCAAATGATTCCAGGGGCTGAACAATCCATTAAAATTTCTGTAAATGACTAAATTAAGACAGAAGCCTGCTGCCCTGTGGCTTTCATAGAAAGAGCTTGGTTATTAGCGCTCTCGGATAAAAGCGATGGTCTCATTACTTTCTGAGACATACATACAGGTCATGCACAACGCGTACACTACTAAGCCGATCATTGAGCCTGGTCATTGCATGTTTTAATTTGCAGGTTACACTTCAAAAATGAGGGCATTTTCCCCCTGCCTGATCAAGGTCAAATCTCTATTAAAATACCCTTAGGTCCTCATTCTGGAGAAATGAACTGGTAATACATTTGGCAAGTTAATCTGTGGATTGACTTCTCACATAAGACCAGCTGTTATGCTTTTAAGTACATGCAGCATTCACCTCTAATAACGAAATGACTGAATAAAATGTAAAGGCAAAAAAGAGAACACTTTGCCTTCCTGCTCACGAAGTATAATTACAGATTTAATAATCTGATTTGTCAAAACTGTCAGAGGCAAGTGGATCATCTGGAGAGCAGATGAAGAAAATATTCATAATTACAGGTTCATGTTTGTAGTCAGTCCATCAACTTCACTGTAGCTGTATTCACAAAGCCCTAGGTCAGCAATGGGACCTACAATAAAAAAATACCTGCATATAAAAACAGTGACCTCCTGGGCCTGATAATTGCCAAGCAAGGCAAAATAAATTTATATAACGGCAACAGGCGTTTAAATATTAATTTTATGCATACAAATTGTACATATTGTCTGTACCTACCTATTATGAAACACCATGCAATACCAGATACCAGAATAGTGAGGGGAGTATAGAAGGGAATGGATGACTCTGTTAATTTAGCTTAATATGCCAAGGACCTCTTTGGATACATAAAAGTATCATTCACATACTTGTTCTCAGTGAGTATCACACTCTGATCACAAGGTGATTCTATGAAGAGATGTGTCCTTGTGGGACAATTGTTCGTTTTCTTGTGACTGTAATGATAATTACAAGGTGTAATGCCAATAGAAAAGCACAATCACTATTATAACATATGCAGCATTGAAATAGTAGATTTATGTGTATGCTCAGAAATCTCTATCACTTAAAGGGCATCTACTACCAGGATGAAGGGCTGTATGCAAATGAGCCTGAGGGGCTCCAGGCTCTATAGGTGTTAATGGAGCCTGGAGCCCCTCAGGCTCATTTGCATGCAGTCTTTCAGCCTGGTGGTAGATGTCATTTAAGTCACAACTAAATTGTCAAAGGAAAATTGCAGCATATGTTCTATAACAATTACATAGCAAATGTACAATCACTCGTCATTCTGATAAAGTGATAGATTTCTAAGGTAAATTGCAGCTTTGGGGGAACCTGACACAGTCAGAATCCAGTCACATCGGCAGGCAGCATGATATAGATAGATCAGAGACGCATGTGTATGAAAAATATACACAAACTGGAGATCAAAATTTGAGAAAACCATACAATTTCCTAAATCTCAAGGTCATTATGTAGTCCTATGTGTAATTATCCTAACATCAGTAAGCTAGCAGCATTTGAAGCTATTCAAAAACTGCATCTGAAAACAGAACACACCTTGAATTGGCCTTACTTTGGCCTTACTTTGGCCTTTACTTTTGCACTGATTTTGTAAAAATAGTGTGCCGTTCCAAAGTGACTGAAATCCTCCAATAGCAGGTTGACTAAATGAAGGTTAAGGAGGTGACCCTATTAGCCATAGCAAGGGAAGGTGGACATTCCAAATCTGTGATGTCTAGTATATTGCACTGGAACTCATTGAAGTCCTCCAAGAAGGCTCGTCACCCTCAAAAGACAAATGCAAGAGAGGACAGAATAATGCTGAGTATCTCCATGGGTAATCATTTCAACACTGCAGCTGGAATTGATTGCCAGTCCAGCACTGAACAGGCTAAGGATCCTCATACAGTGTCTTGATGTTAAAGAGCATTTGGACTGAAAGCCCACTCTTCACTAGCAGAAACAATCAAAAGGCTAAACTCACCTTTTGGATAGAGGAGAAGTGGTCCCTAGTTTATTTTAGTGATAAAAGCATGTTTAATTTATTTGCATCTGATGGGAAACATTATGTTTGCCCAGAAACTCGAGAAATACTGAACCCAAAATGTGTAAAGGAGTGATAGGTGGTGGAGTCTATTTCCAATTTTAAGAGGGATTGTGAGGGTCTGGTGAGGAGAGCAATACGGAGGTTTGAGGTCCAGTTTGAGACAAAATATTTTTTTCACAAAACAGTTTTATTCTGTGAGAGATCTTAGCAATTGTCTAACAAATATTTAACAGAAATTAAATTGATGAGCATAGACCATTTGTAGCAAGAGGTGGTAAAAGTCATTGCTCGCCGAACGGGCAGTGATGATAATTTATGGACACATTTAGCTAAAAACATTTTTGACAAATGTTGCCAATAATGTGGGCTACATTGAATCACTGTCATCAAGAGGGACACTTAGAAGAACCTACTAGTAAATATATTCAGGAAACAACTTTAACACTTATTTGATGAAAAATACAAGGAGTAGGACTTGATGATAGTCCCTTCTATGTGTAGGGGGAGACAGGTAGAAACTATTGAGAGTAAAGATTTGTAATGGATAAAAATCCATTGACATAATTTCCTGCAACATTATTGTGTAATTAAGTCGTAAATTTATTGAAATGGTGCTTATAACTATAAGTTCATAGACACCCCAAAGTTTGAACGTGTTTTACTATTTTTGTGGCCGACAGGGTAGAAGACAAGAATTTGGGCAGTTGCCTGTAAATAAAATGGCTGTACTTATGCTGGAGGGAGGTCCTATACCCATAAAGTAGGATACACAACAGTGTGTGTGCGCCAGATTTTGGCGTTTGGAACCAAAATTTGGCACACGCCAGAGCCATTAGTTTATGGGGGGGGGGGGGGGTACAACAATGAGAAATTGGATTTGCTGTAGACACCAGCATGATCTGTGTTTTTGTGTTTTTTAGAATGCTGAGGTGCGAGATAGGTGTGCCATACATTCTATGTTGTGTAAGAATATTGGTAAATACACTATACATTCTATATGTCAGTATAGTGAATCTGATGAACCGTATAATGTTATGAAAGCACAATGAGGATTTATTATATAATGTATTGATGTAATACACAGAATGTATCAGATTTTGTATTTGAAACACCCGAATTTTGTCACGACTTGTTCCTTATTTATATGTAAGAGTTTTTCACATTGCTTGAGAAAGGATTCTATAGCAATTTCCATTACTGTCTATGAGCTTTGACTGGTATGGAAGTTCACCCCTCATGATTTGAATACGAATATATTGCTATTCCTAGTCTATAAACACCAGACGATGCCCCACATTTATCAAAAACAGTGCAGTTTGCCTGTGTAGTGTGCAGGATGCACCAGTTTAAAGGGGTATTCCGGGAATATGAACGTCTGACACAAAAAGCCATGATGGTATAAATAAATGAATACAACAATACTCAATGTCATTAGTCACAAAACGGAGCTTAAATAATTTGATTTTATGATTTACAAAATTTATGGCCTCTCTAAAGTAGGTGGAGTTATCACTAAGATGGCCGCCACTGGAAACTACAAGTTCCATGATCCTTTAGTTCTCAGTAACTCCTCCTACCTTTTATGCTCTGCTCCCAGTGATGATCTAACAGGTTTTCTTGCTCTGTTACCATAGTAATGATGTGTAACTGCCATCACCACAACAATGGCCAGACTGGATGCACTGCAACCAACCGACTGCAGCCAAACTTAGTGGGGATCACATGACCTGCCCAGGCAGGTACAGGACATGTGATGTGGACATGTGACCAGCGGCCATCTTCTGTTCTGCAACGGACCGCGCGGAGGAAATTAACGGACTGATTAAAGGGCCAGTAGCATTTTAATTCTTCATTACAGTCTATGTCACCAGCATTTTCTGCTAAGGGGAGCAAAATTTTAAATAACAACCAATTACACATTAGCTTATATTTTGAGTGCCCACTTGTATATGAATTATGCTGATTCCTGGAATACCCCTTTAATGAATTGTGGTGCACGTTCCTCATGAATCTGGCGCACCCTGCAAGGCTCTGACAGAGTGCACCAACTTTCTTGGTGGGAATCTTTAACATTTAGCGTGCAATACAATTCGGTGACAGTGCATCGGAACCCCCATTTCAGTGCTGAATTTTGTTCCGTGTTGGGCATTGTGCAGCCACGGACACTTTATAAATATGTGTGCCAGCAGTTTGCACTGGTGCAGGGGCTCTAATAAATGTGGGCCATTGCATTTAAGACCTAATTTACACTGTGCATATTCTTCAGATTTACCCATCACAGCAAATAAAAATAATACACAATACTGACAGTAAGCTTTAATGTTAAAAGATTCTGTCCATTGTAATTGTCTTTTAAATTAAGTTTAAAAAGTAAGATCCTAAATTCATCAGAGTTTAATGGACCCTCTACCTCAGGATCAATGACTTTTCTAATATTTGTTGTGTATAAATTGTAAGCTCTCCCGAGCAGTGCCCTCATTTCTACTGTTCCATCTGACCATGTTTTGGCTACTTATTTTATTTGTATATTTCCCACATGATCTGTAAAGCGCTGCAGAACATGATGGAGCTATGTAAATAATGATTTACTATCACTACATACATTTGCTTCTTAATAGTGGTCCATAAGTCGCCATACAAAGTATGCACAATAGTATATTGTCATTTCAATCCAAAACTCCAACTACCTAAATACCTGGAGGCAAAGGTAATACTAACTAAAGGAAAAGGAATCATTGAACACAACTGAACATTGCCCAGATACAGAATAGTAAAGAATCTGTCAGATAACCCAGGTCGTATCTAAAGGCAGAGGTCACAGACCCCAGTCACAAGAACTGAAAGCATCTTCACAGTGATCCCTGTGTTCGTTGATAACTTAAAATAGATATTCCAAGAGCATTTTCCCTGTCTTTATCAAAACTATCACTATTATTAAACCCATCAATGTCAGATGCATGTGAATGCTCTTATAGAGTTGTCATTAGTCCCATTACCGGCTAAGATGCACACAATGCTCTTTATTCGGGAGCAGCAGACCCATCACTGAGCATTGTCAGAGATCAAGTGGAATAAGCTAGAAAGTTGCCTCTTTAGTAGACCAGTTTCTACACAATACAATCCTTTCACAGGAAATTGGCTAAACAGCAACTAGTATTTCATAGCCCTTACAAAACTGAACAACACCAATATATTGCTACATATTCCCATTAATGACATATAATGACTACATCTTTCCGTTAAGTAAATGTGTGGTGTGCACGGCACACATAGCTCATCACTCTCAACAACTGAATATCTGTCTTGCAGTACCTTTATGTTGCCACAATATTGAGCAGCTCAAAGCAGGCTTCCAATCTCAGGAAAACTGGATAGGCCATCGTCTATTTTTAGCTGTTGCTATAAATGGGCAAATGTAATATTTTCAGGCAATGTAAATTTATCCCAAGGGCAATAAGCATTGCCCATCTAACCCATCATTGCCCATCTATCTCTGGTATCCCGGGTGTCACTACTGTACTGTACTGAACTATGTTTACAGTACAGGACCAAGGAAAGGCACAACTGCCATACTACACATCACACAATAAAGTAAACTCTTAGCCAGAAATTAAACATTGTTGTGGCGTGCATCTAGCTACACTTCTTGACTGTTTCTAATGTAATGGATATGACTTTATTTGCTACTGAAGTTATTCAAGGAGTTAACTTTGTATGACCTCTGAGGGACAACATGTCTTGCAGGGCCTTGAAAAAGCACATTGGGGCACATTTACTTACCTGTCCATGTCGTGATCCCTGATCCGGAATGTCCGACGATCATAGATTGTGCCGCGATTCACTACTACCGTGCAACGGATATCCTGCATGTGTTGCTCCCCGCTCACGTCCACCGGAGTTCACCTTCTTCTTCCTGGTGTATGTAAGTGCATGGCTCGTGGCACAATTTAAAAGTTAAATTCCGCGCTTAGTCCGAATCAGTCGGATCGTCTGACCCAGTATATAGCAGCCAGTGCCTGCCCCTATTATATAGCCAGCCAGCCTTCTGCCCCAGTACATAGCCTGTCTCCTTCCCCAGTAGATAGCCAGCAGCCCCTGCTCCAATATATAGAAAGAAGCCCCTGCACCCCATTATAGAGCCAGCAACCCCTGCCCCGTTTTTACAGCCAGCAGCCCCCTGTCCCGTTTTACAGCTAGCAACCCCCTGCTTCGCTTTACAGCCAGCAGTCCCCGCCCTGTTTTACAGCCAGCAGGCTCAGTTTGCACAATTCATTAAAAAAAGTGCCCCCTGCAAGTCTTCTGTTCGATCCGTCTGGCAACGGCAGGTCCATGCACACACAATTCTATTACAGCCACTGCTGACGTCAGAGCTTGTGACGTCGCACGGACCTGCCACTGCCAGACGGATCTAACAGAAGACCTGCGGTGGGCGCCGGAAAGGTGAGTTTTGAATTTCTTTTTTTGTTACTTGAGGATTACCCGAGCTTTTTTTGTGCTGAAAAACTCAACTTATACTTGAGTATATATAATACTAGCTGTACACTGTACTCAGTGACTGTATGTCTCGGGCACTCTCATTCAAGTGACTGTCTGTCTCGGGCACTCTCTTTCCAGTGACTGTCAGTCTCAGGCACTCTCAATCCAGTGACTGTCCGTCTTGGGCACTCTCATTCCGGGGACTGTCTGTCTCAGGTACTCTCATTCCAGTCACTGTCTGTCTCGGGCACTCTCATTCCAGCGACTGTCTGTGTCATTTTGTCTATGGAGAGATTTATTAGAAGTGTCTGAGAGCAGAACTGCTCTAGTTGCACATGACAAACAATCAGAGCTCAAGTTTCATTTTTGAACTGGACCAGTTTTACCTCAGACACTTCTGATAAATCTCCCCCTATCTCTGTATCCCTTTCCAGCTTACCCCACACAGAAAATGTTGGCTCAAAAAGTGGTCTAAGACGTTCCCTGAATAGTCAACAACTGTGCAAAATTGTGGTGATTGTAAATGCAACGGTGCAGATTTCTTTTATCGGACATACATACAGTACATACACACATATATAAACTCAGCTTTATATATTAGATGTGCCAATTGGCTGAGAGATGGCTGCTCTCTATTGCGGGGGTGCAGGAATTCGATATATTTGCGACCAATTGTGTCAAAGCATTTCAAATGATGTACTTGATAAGTATACCACAGAAAAGCTGACCACTTTTAAAAAGTAATAAGTCGAGGATGGTGCAACTTATGTAAACTCCCCTCATAGCATACTATATAAAAGTACCTTGAGCAAGATTTTATCTTCCATTTTGCAGTGGTTCTAGTTTATGTTGCCTTGCGTGTCTTCTTACTACAGAGTTGATGTAATGTAAGCTAGCTAAGAGTGCCGTCTGTGATAATTCCCCTCCGTAGACTAACACTTCCAGAGCTCCTTAAGCTCCTCCAACTTCATATTGCTGCTCATGAAATCAGATCAGAGCACACTCAGCCATCAGTTTGCCTAACTTCTGAAGCATGTAAACACAGACACCAGTGCAACCATCTCTGAAAAGTGCAGAAGGCGACAGCAACCAGACATACCAGCAGAAAACTGTTACTGAATTCTACAAGATGGACACTGTTGTTATGGTCACTAATCTCTGACCTACTTAAAACAAGTTCATTTAAACAGCTACTGATTCAGACTGCTACTTACCGTCTTGTCCCTGAATGCTATAATGACTGTGAGCTAAGATAAGATACAGGCTTCACCGACTAGATCAATGCATGTACTGGCAATCCATATTCAAGCAATATATATTTTTTTATATTTCAAGAATTATATATATAGTGTTATATATATGTGAGTAACCCTAAGGATACTCAGAGACATATCAACTCTAAACCGTCTTCCAAGCACAAAGAATAAGATTATTAATTGATCCTAATGTATAGACCCCAACCCCACACACAAAGAAAAAAATATTATTTGCCAAGAGACAATCTGTACAGAGACAACTGTTGTGTTTTTGTACGCTTTTTTTTAATGTACACTTTAGTCTCTCCTCTAATCCTAGCCTGAATGCTTTGACCTACAGTAGACATATGCAAAGTTTACTCCCTCCCTCCGATAAAAGGCTGCACAGAATTTAGTAGGAAACATTGACATTATAACTAAAATTTCCAGATAGCTTTATTTTCATATGGTAAATAAGAATTTTCTGTAAAGTACTGCTGTGGAATCCCCTTTAAACTGCATGATATGCAATGTTCTACATATGGAGAAACAGCTGGAAAAGATCACCTTTACTACTCTAACACAGCGATTTGTGTATTTCCATTTATAAGTTTGGGTGTCTTTGGTGTGGTCAGAAATATTGCTTCGTTTTAAAATCTCAACTCCT
Organism: Engystomops pustulosus; assembly: GCF_040894005.1. Lineage (NCBI taxonomy): Eukaryota > Metazoa > Chordata > Amphibia > Anura > Leptodactylidae > Engystomops > Engystomops pustulosus. The sequence goes on along the minus strand of NC_092412.1, from coordinate 130,693,064 downwards.
AAAATAGTCAGTGGTTGGAATTTTCAACATTTCTGTAAAATAAGCAAAATGCCTATCCTACATAATAATTTACACGTATAGTTTTAAAAGTAATAATAAAATGAATAGCTAACGTCACAGTTTTAAGGGAACAAAACGGAAAAACGTGTAAATAGTTTATAACATTATAACATAAATTCATGGCATGAATGAAAGGAAGTAGCAATGTTTTATTAGGAGAGAACAATCTTATAAAAGGAACAGGAGATACAATCACAGAGGGCAGCACAGCTGAGTACAACTATGGAAAAGCACAAAACCTAAAGGGTCCTGCACCTGGTGATATTGCTGTGCACATGTCAGAAAATGGAGCTCTCCATTCATATGCATATTCTCTGTAAAAACCCATAGCTTTTCGGCTATATACTGGGGGAATGGGCTGGCTGGCTATATATTGGGGGGCATGGGCTGGCTGCCTTTATACTGGAGGATAGGAGGCTGGCTGCCTATATACTGAGGGGCAGGGGGCTGGCTGGCTATATACTGGGGGCTTGGGCTGGCTATCTATATACTGAGGCAGAGAGGGCTGGGTGGCTATATACTGAGGGGCAGGAGGTTGGCTGGCCATATATTGGGGGAATGGGCTGGCTGGCTATATGCTGGGGCATGGGCTGTCTGGCTATATACTGGGGGCAGGCAGCTGGCAGGCTATAGACTGCCAGACAGAGGGCTGCTGGCTATATACTGTGGAGGCAAGGGGGCTTGCTAGCTATATACTGGGGCTGGCTAGCTATATACTGGTGTCAGGGTGCTGGCTAGCTATATACTGGGGACATGGGTCTGGCTAGCTATATACTGGAGTGCAAGGGGCTGGCAAGCTATATACTGGGTGGAGTCTAAATCTATGGCCAATGTATTTCCCACCCTAGGCTTATACTTAAGTCAATAGGTTTTACGAATTTTGTGGTAAAACTAGGGGTCTCGGCTTATATCCGGGTCGGCTTATAATTGAGTACAGATGGTAATACCCTACTGTAGCTGTACATAGATAAAACAGGGAACCTTGTTATGTGTCAATTAAGTTGACAAACTATGCTAGGCATGCTGATAAGCATTCTCATCATAATCTGTATATCACTACAAAATAGTTCACCTCTTTGAGTGTACTACCTTCTCCCCCATGCACACTGCTCTCTTGCTGCATTGAATCACTTTGCCTATGGGGTGTTTTAATGCATGAGCTCACAACATTTCACCATTTCACCTCAGACTTGGCCCAATGTACTTCATGCATTATTGTGGGCCTGACCAATGGTTGATTTGGTTTATGTAGTATGTTGGACTATACAGGAAGTCCCTGGGTTACGTACAAGATAGGTTCTGTAAATTTGCTCTTAAGTTGAATTTGTATGTAAGTCAGAACTGTATATTTTATAACTGTAACCTCAGCCAAAAGATTTTTGGTCTCTATGACAATTGGATTTTAAAAATGTTGGGTTGTCATAAGAACCACAATTAAAAATTAATGTTTTTTGCAGACACCTTAGATAACTGTTACAGCTGATGATTGTTACCTAGGGCTAAAGTACAGTAAATGATTAACATCCACAGGTCCATTTGTAACTTGGAGTTGTCTGTAAGTCGGGGACCGTCTGTATATTCATGCTGCATACAGTTACAACCTGCAGGAAAGTCTGTACCTCCTTGTGGCTGTTATGGTCAGGAGTGTACAATTCCTGACACTCCCGCCTTTGGCCCTAAGCCAAATCAAATGGTGTTTATGGGTAAACATCTCCATTGTCAAAATATTAATTTTTAATAGAAAGATGTTTATGCACTTTTATATTTCATTTTATGTTCAAATATATAATATATAATATATATATATATTTATGAGAAAGTTTGGACTTATAAAGGTAAATGACAGAAGACAATGTTAATAATATCAGTTGACCTACCATATATAGGTTTCAAAACAGTTCAGGTTTTTGTATTGTCATTTGGGCTATGGCATTAATGTAAACATATCCAGCATGTTGTCTGATTTGCACCTCAAGTCATTAACTTAGTTCCCCTAATTTTCTTTGCCCAGACGCTTGCCGGTGACCTCAGTGCTCCTTTGGTCTCAGCAATCATCTCTATGCTGTTGACATATACTTTACACTTATCTGTAACTGACCTTACTTTGACAGCGGGAGCACACTTGCTACTCTTACTGATAACTTAAATACTCTACTTCCAATTTCTAACAAAAGTATAAGAAAATCCGATGTCCCAACTTGAATTTAATAAATACTCACTGCACAGTTCCCTGTAAGTCAGTGGTTCTCAACCTTTCTAATGCTGTGACCCCGCAATACAGTTCCTCATGCTGTGGTGACCCCAAACCATGCAACTCGCAGTAAAAACACAGTAAAATTGCGGCTCCGATGGCTTTAGGCGACCCCCGGTTTTGGTCGTTCGACCCCCACTGGGGTCCCGACCCACAGGTTGAGAACCACTGCTGTAAGTGATATCCTTGCAAACATCAGATAGCTGGGAGTTAGCAGTATGGTGCAGTGGTCCACACACAGTTCTCTAACTGTATGGATAAATGCATTAACCAGTAGAGTGATAGAAATATATAAAATGTTTTATATGGTATTGAAGATAAATTAGGCAATGTACATGTATAACCCAGTATGTGCTAACCCTTTAATGATCGAATAGCTCCGCCACGAAGGCTAAACATAGTTTTCAACTTTTCAGACAATTTCAGAAAAATATAGGACCACACACATGACTTGGACTGAGACAAACCTTACACTACCATCCCACTCCTTTTAAAAGTATGCAAATGAGTCAGCCAGTAAGGAGCGGTGACTTTTAACTTCAAGGCCATTCTTAGTATGTTTGGTTACTTTTACCAAACAAGGAAGCTTTCCAAATACACTATTATCCTGACCACAGACAGCTAAACACATTTTCTACAAGTTCTTGTTTTTAATCATTTTCTCCTTTGAGTAAATTCCTTACCACTGTGTGTCACTTGTATTGTAGAACTACAAGTTGGAATTCATTACACAGTAGGCTCAGCTTTTCACCAAAATAACACATATGGCATATGATTCTGTGAAATATGTAGAAAACTTACACTGGAAGATAGGAGTTGCCTAAGACTAGTAATTTTCATATATTTCAAGTAAGGAAACTTGCTAAACTTTTGTTACTTCCTTTGCTGAAGTGGCTTGAGCCTGTTCCTCTCTGAACATCTTGTATGGACATCTGTGGGTTTTTTTTATCAGCCACTTTTATATATTCAGTTTCCAGACACATTAGTGATATAATAGTAAATTGTGAATGTATAATTATTTTATGATGGCAGTCATCTTTGTTCAGGGGAACTTGGGTAGAGATATTACCATGTGCCTATAGGATGTGGTGCTAGGACCCTGTTATGTTGGGATGCAGAATCTGGTGCTCAAATTTAATGTAGACTAACATACAAAGTTTTTGGACCCACTATCTGAACATTCTCCCAAGATATTTCTACTATGCACCTAGTTTTTAGTTCCGATCAGTTTCTTGATTCAATATAAAAAAGCTATATATACTGTATCGTATGGGCACATTAAGTGGTGTCTTTTGATTTGTAAATAGCTTTTTGCTCCTATTCTTCTAAAACTCGTGCTTGTCTGAAAGCAACTGTCTTTCAAGTATGTAACACATTTTCCACTGTTACTTGCCACAATATTCAGGTTTTTACCAGATGCGCTTCACACAAATGCTCCATTGGTAAAGCAAACACATAACAGCTACACAATTCAGCCATACTGAGTGCAGCTAAATGACCCACAACACTAAAGGTATATGTTTATATGCTAATAGAGATATGAGTTATGAAGGATTCTTCAGATGCACACATTACACTACCTGAAACTTTGTGAGCCAAAGCAATAGAAAACTAATAATTAATACTAATAATCATGATAATTCCTTTATTAATATAGCGCCTACAGATTACGCATCACTGCAAAGAGATTGCCAAATCAGTCCCTGTCACCAATGGGGCTCACAATCTAATCAACCTACCAGTATGTTATGGAGTGTGGGAGTAAACCGGAGGAAACCCACGCAAACACGGAGAGAACATACAAACTCTTTGCAGATGGTGACCCTGGGACCTGAACCCAGGTCCCCAGCGCTGCAAGGCTGTAATGCTAACCACTAAGCCACCGTGCTGCACTTTGTACCTTTTATTTTGCCTCTACAAAGTTTCAAATGTTTTAAATAAGTGAATTAATTTTATGAACATTTTAATAATTCAATGCCCAAAATACTATGAGTCCTAATCCATTATGTAGATCCAAACTGTAGGAGACATCTGTGGGAGTTCGTTCAGTATTTTGATCATTGATGGCTCTATGCATTTAAAGGGGTATTCCCAAATGAGCTATTTATGATACCATTGTAGAATATATCCTCAATACCTGATGGATGTGAGTGGCTGTAGTTAGTCTGACCACCACTCCGTTAAGGTAAAGCATTGCCTACAGAATCACTTTAACATATGAGGTATCATTTTATATGAGACAAAGCAATATACTCGTTATAATAAAGAGAATATTTTTCAGCATGAAACAGTTGAGAAGTAGAAAGTATAGGGAATTCCAAGTTTCAATTCCAATTGCAATAGATAGTGACAAAGCATTTTACGTTCATGTGTGAATTAACCAGTTAAGGTAAAAGTCTTAGTAGGACAGAACACACTGACTATTAGGGAAGGGGCTGCTCAGTTTTTCCTCCAGAATGCTATAGGATACTTATGTAATTGTGCACATCCTTTGTAAGATATATTACATGGCTAATTCAAACACATTAACAGTTATCTCCAGGATACATTACATTGTCTTCTATGTCTATTAAGGACACGTGTGCAAATAGCCTGTGTCACCACTATATAAATACAGACCTGCAAATTATACATTAGAAATGCCACCATATATTTATTTATGTCTACGGATCAGTGAAATGCCTTTTTTCCTCCCTTCTCTTTGGGTCTGGGGGGAATTGTGGGACGAGCCATACTGTTTTGATTGCACATGACAATGTTATTATATGTTACATGAACATGGTACCGAAATAATAAGAAAAATAGAAGCAGAAGTAACTAAAGTCAACAATTTGTATTAATATTTAGTGCCAGAGAACGTTTTCTGCTGGCCCCTAACATCAAGCAGCGGGAAGGCTCCATAATTTGACGGAGATAAAGTTGTTTAAACATGAAGGGAACCGAAAGAGAGATAAATCCACAAGAAAACTTTAGGCCAAAAGTCTCCAGCTTAGCAGGAAACAGATGCCCTAAGATGCAGGTAGATGTCATCCATTATTTCTAATAAAGATAATAATAATTCACATCTTGTTTTCTCAGTGAATTGTTACACAACATACAACATGAAAATGTCGACAAGAGAATGTAAGATAGAGATTATTATATGTATTTAATGTATGCCAGTCTGCTGTTGGGTGGCATACTATAAAGATGATATACTTACCTCAATAGAATGCACGTGGGATGTGATACACAAGCAAGGTTGTTATGTACACGTACTAAACTAGAAATGTATGTTCCAGAATCACTGATCCATGTGTATAGATAATAGCCATGCAACTACGTTTTACTGGATCACATTTTATGCTTTTACTCTCTCGGCTATTCTGTAGATCTTTTAAGATGTGGTGTCTTCTGTTGTAACAGTCTATCACTTTTCACTCTACTACAAGACACAGGTACAGAAGTTAATATTGCCATTAAGCCCGGGTCAGGTTACATGAGAGAGTGGACAAGACATCATAAAACAAAGCCCTGGCTGCTCAAGCAGATTGAGGGTAAAGGTGCAAACACATAACCTCTTTAGGACAAGAGAAATATTTTTGCTTTTACCTCACTGTGTTCTAACAACCATAATGTTTCAATTTCTTTCTTTTATGAGGTCACATTTCGCATGGTGTGTTGTAGAATTTGTAGGCATCAATTTGGGGTAGTATGAATTAGTATTTCACTTATAGGATTTGGTATAGTTTCATTTAGTCATTATGTTCCATTACACCATTTACTTTACAGTATTGATTGTTATTGATATTAAGGAACCGGATATGTGTGTTTAATTGTTTTTGAGCTATTTGGACTTTGCTTATGATAATTTATGTTTGACTGTTATTAATTTGCATATGATACTGATTACTGGTTGTGTATGTAATATGCACCCGTCTGCTCTTATTATAAGGAACACCAGCCCATTGTGAAAATGTACCATCATCTTGTTACATTGCAAACCTATGTGGATCCTCTTTTAATATTTTTGTTGGACAACTCCAAATTATACTGGTGTTGTCTGACCTGTCCCTCTTCTAAGTATGGAAATGAAACCCATCAGTCCTGCATATAAATGTGGTCTTGGTGATCTTTTATTACAGATCTGTGAGATATAAATATACAGTAAATGACTTCTACTGAATAGTATTGCACAGTAGGTAAATTGGTTCTCAAGATCAATATGCACTGCTATGGGAGGGATTGCTCAGGACAAATAAGATAGAGGAATATGCATTGCATTAGAATGGAAGCAGAAGATGTCATGCCACCCGATGCTATATGTAATCAGATATTGTAACACAAGATGTATTATTCTCCCAATAATAATAACTATAACTTTTGCGACAATAAAATTCCTGTATACTGAAGATATAAATTACTCTGACTCTATGGTGTATTCATCTCCTAAAACATGACTGGGGAACCCTTTACACATAATGCCTGCTTGTTTACTAAGTGATACAAAAATTTCACCCGGCTCCCTCGCCAGTTATTAGTCTCCGTAATGTAACATAACAGATAGTTTGCAAATCCTTTTAGGCGTTCTCCCCCTTACTGGAAAGATCATCATTTTTTATTTCAAAGTGGATTTAATAAAGAAAAGGAGAGCTGCTAAAGTAATACGTGAGGCTTTGACATTAAGCAGTGCAACCCTGCAGAGTCGGCAAGAACAGGGTCTCTAATCTCCAGTGATTTATAGTGGGCTCTTCCTTCATCTCTGCACTTGGGGAGGGCTAAAAAGTTTGGAGACAGGCTGGCGTCCCCCTTGCTATACACCGCCAACTCCTGCTGGCCAGTCTGCACGCTAAAACCTTTAACCAGTTTGCTGCTGAATGGGACTTCAAACCTGTCTTGTTTGTAACTTTTAGGAATGAAAGCAAAATACTAACACAAAACATTTCTTCACTTTCATGTACTGCGGGATGATGTCATTAATAGAAGACAGTACATGTTAAATGCAAATCTGTGAGAGCTGCAAAGCCCATCAGTTACTGGAGAAAAAGACTAGTACAACATATACAGGATTTGAGAGAGAAAAAAGTATGGCCAGCTTTATTAATAATAAAAAAAGATGATGTGACTGATGATAAGCTCTGTATGGTGTGGTAGAATATGTTGGCACTGGAAAAGTAATTGAAAAATAAAGATCATGCATATAAGCAGCATATACAAATCTACATTACAGATCACTATTGATCATCAGCTCCTCCTGAAATAACAAAACACAAAAAATCAGTCTTGTAGAATATTCAACCCAACCTGATGTTTCTGTATCTGGCTTTTTTTCCATATTTTTCCCAAAGGCAGAGACAAACATCAGTCTGCTTCGATTATCATCTGGTAAACCAATGTTGTGGTAGCAAGAACGCTTCTACCACCTCAAAGGACTGAAGGTGGGCATACACTATGGATTGTTGTTGTTTGGTCAACAGCTTTTCCTCCAGGCCTTCCAATGTTCTGTGTGCATGTATTCTCATTAGTAGAAGAAATAAGCCACTGCCAGAAACTTTTCACATGATTTATCACCATTATTCTCCTTACAGAGACCTTACCAATTAAGGTCACCTTATAAGAGTGTGGAGACATAGCTATTGATGCTCCATTAGGGGATTCTGGGCAATATGCAAATAGGCTTTCCAGGATGGAAAAAGGAAAACAATACCTCTTTTTTCTACCTTAAAGGAAACCTACCACTTGTAGTGGCAGGTTTCTGATGGAAATACCGGGCACCAGCTCAGGGTGAGCTGGTGCCGGAGCTTATTTTCGTTAGTGTTTTAAACCGCGGTATCGCGGTTTAAAACACTTTTTAAACTTTATAGCCGGCGCAGGCAGGTACGCGCTCGGCGCTTACCGTGCACGCAGCTCTCATTCACTTCCTATGCAGCCGCGCGCACGGTAAGCGCCGAGCGCGTACCTGCCTGCGCCGGCTATAAAGTTTAAAAAGTGTTTTAAACCGCGATACCGCGGTTTAAAACACTAACGAAAATAAGCTCCGGCACCAGCTCACCCTGAGCTGGTGCCCGGTATTTCCATCAGAAACCTGCCACTACAAGTGGTAGGTTTCCTTTAAAAGGTAGCCCACTTAACATCAAGCATGACTTTCAAGAAGCCTAATGACATGAGGGATTAAAGCAAAACCAGTACAGGCAGTCCCCGGATTACGTACAAGATAGGGTCCATAGGTTTGTTCTTAAGTTGCATTTGTATGTAAGTCGAAACTACATACTTTATCATTGTAAATCCAGACAAAATTTTATTTTGCCCCAGTGACAATTGGAGTTTCAACATTTTTTGCTGTAATTGGACCAAGAATTATCAATAAATGTTCATTATAGATACTTTACAGCTGATTATTGCAGTCTAGGACTAAATTAAAGCATCCAGAGAGCTTCCTCAGAGATCACGGTTGGCAGAGGAGTTCGTCTTTAACTATGGGTCGTATGTAAGTCGGGTGTCCTTCAGTAGGGGACCGCCTGTATATCTATTCCAGAAGGAACAGATTCCCAACTGTAACAGCAGGTTGGAGAATGGGAAGAGTCAGGACACACCAAATACATTATATGGTCAACAGGTTGGCTAAAGTTTGTTTGCCTTGTGGCCAGATAACAGTCTTCTGTCTGTAAACCGTCATCTTTACAATTATTTTGCAACAGTTACTGTCAAACCGGATTGTGGAACTACAAAAAAATTGCCTGTTATTTGTCTTTTAGCTCATTATAATGAATGCAAATACATAACTAATAAATAACTCTAATAAATTAAAGAAAAGAATCTTTAGTTAATTTTAGCTTAGCATCAATAATACATTTGTGCTTCTTTTATATTTAATGAATTTATAACAGAAATGCTTATGCAGATGCAAACTTAATCCAATGTATATTGCCAATTCTACTTTGTTTATACTCTGCATATTAATTGGGTTTCCCAGGAATTCTGAAAAACCCTATGTGGGCTGCAGCAAGAAAAAAATATGCCTTCATGTCTATACATACCAAATGATCAAATGCCAAGTAAAAGAAATAAGTTATTTTATTTTTTTGAAGCACGTGCATAGGTGGTGCACAACTGCTGCGGGTATACCCCAGATATTCCTGCTGAGATTAGGCATTAGCTATTCTTACCCATGTTTCCCTAGCTTAAGGTATAACTGATACAGGAGGCAATATCGACAATGGCAAGCATTTGATTCTGAGGGGGAGGATCTAAGCCAATCTTGGGTTTTCCAATACCGAATGCAATTTTAGTATGCACAGCTTTTCTACACCACTTTGTACGCCAAAAGTCATAACTTTTTGTTTAATATCTCAGCACAGGTGTGGATTAAAAGGATTTCTAAGTGCCGCTGATAGTGTTGTAGTAGCTGCCAATACCTGCGCACACAGGCAGCAGCTACGAAAAGCATTCTAATCAAATAATATTGATAACAATCTACATTAACTACTTTGTAAATAAATATGACCTTATTTATGTTGTCTTGTTTTGTTCCTCTGTAATGACGTATTTTTCCATGATGAGTAAAGCATAATGGAAAATGATGCTGCTATAGAAATACTACTTATGATTGTTTTTCTCAGAAAAAAAAAATAAGGGTCAGTGTCTGTCTGCTGTCTCTTACAACATGTGCTCTCAAGAAACGTAAATTATAAACATTGAACTCCTTACCTTTCCACCATCTTTTAACCCACCACCTACCTAACCCTTACCATGACTCTGAGGCACCATGCCTGTTACTTTAGGGTTATGCTTCATTGAGGCCTTTTCTTTAATATCTTTACTCAGGCACTTGCAAACTCATGTCACCTGCACTTCAAAATAATTTATAGAATTTTACTTTTTCTTGCCATTGAAACCTCTGTAGCCCTTATTGTTTTTCTAATTCAGTCTTGTTGTTTTCTATAGTCTATCAAGAATACAACTGGTTCATCTTTCAGTCCAAATGCAACATTGAAGCCTCCATTCTCTGCCAGTCAATGCACTAGTTGCCCTCTACTACAGACTATAATTTAGACTAAACACCCCCATCCACAAAGCTCTCCCCAATGCTTCACTACCTAACCCTCTCTTTAATCTCAGTCTATCACCATATACATGGACTGCATTCTCCAGTCAATGTTTTCAAAGGCTAAAAGCCAAGCTTGCCAATCCTGTCTCCAAGGACTCTCCTGATCGTCAGAATTACTGTAAAAAAATAAATTCAAAACAGATATCTGCCTAACTGAACATAATGCACTTAATAATAAAAATGACACTAATGTCAATGGGATTTTTAATTGATACGTTAGACCTTCGTTCTTTACTTTTTTAACAAAGGTAAGGAGCAGAGGTTTGAACGGTAGTGTAAACAGGGGCTTACTTGTAATACCCCATGTTAAACATTGGCGCTATGAAAAATTAAGATTATTTTTCTTGTATAAAAGATTTGTCAATGGTATAACACATGCAAGCACTTGATTTTCACAAAATACCTAGCCTATCTTCCTATAGAAAGATTGATATTTTGGAAACATATGTTTCATCTTCTCAATGTGACATTTATGAGGTTCTCCAGACGTACAAAAATCCTTGCCTCATTCACAGTAAACAGGCCTTATCAAGTCCAACACCCTTAGTTGACAGCCCTTTGGAACGTAAATCACCCACCTCTGCACATGTGCGTCTTAATTTGCACTTACTCAAAGTCAATTAGGTCTCCTACATTATTTACTTAGAATAACATACATCTTAATTAACCCTAACAAGCAGAAATATCTTTGGTTATCTCTTTCCAAATCCTCTGCATATTTTCGTTTAAACTTGAGACCAGTAGACCCCAGCAATCGCCTAGCATAGATTTCAGCGCAACATCTGAGAGAGAGATATCTTAACTAATTGAATTCATGATGGAAAGACCATACATAAAGGTAAAGGTTGGAGATCTAATCATTTCCATACCATGACATTTCTGTCACTTGTATATCACCATCCAATATTTTCTGTAGTGTTTTATATACATTGCCATTTCTATTTGTCCCCAGTAGGGCTCACAGTCAAAAATCTTTCTTAATGTCTTTGCACTATTTTAGGAAATTAAGTACCTAGAAGAAACTCATTCAAACACAGGGAGAACATACAAACACTTTACAGATGTTTTACGGTACTAACCAGTGAGCTGTGCATGAATGGCCCAAACATGGATCTGACATTGCACACCATGCACTGATCTATGATACAACTGCCCGGGGGGTAAATACAATGTGAACTTTAACAAGAAGATGAAATGATTGTTATAATGTAACATTTTTTCAGTCCCATCATTTACACAAACAATGGGCGGCCTGTCATCTTAGCTCTCTATGTATAATCTATACAGTGTGGAACTTTTCAAACTATTGTAAGTATTATATCTGCATTTCTCATAATGATCAATTGAACACTATTTGTAAATTGGATCAAGATGTATTCACATTCGAGCAGATGTTAGAACCACCCATGAGTGTGCCCCTGGACTGTGTACTAATTTATATCAATGTAACAGACTTAGTACAGGGAAAAAGTGTAAAGGAAATCCATGGAATGTGTAAAACAACCACATTCCATACAATGGATGCCGGCTGCAAACAACATCCACCATGAATTCCAGAACAGCGATTTCAAAATGGTGCCAGACTGAACCACATATTCGTCAGGGCTAATTAAGAGACAGTTTTCTGTCTTCTTCAAAAGACTGAAATGTCAAGAAGCACCACCCAGCTCTCTTTCCAGCTGCTTCCTTAGCATATGTAACATTTCTAAAAGTTCTGGCACTGCTTATGGATTGTAACCAGATGGTTGGAAGACGACCCATAATAGCTGCACATTGAAAAGAAAAAGATAAGAACACAGAATGAAAGCAATGAGAACGGCGCCTGCTCTATAGCTTCCACTACCACCGTGACTGCACAGTCTAATCACTATTGCTAGTGACTTGTGTTTATGATCTGGTTAGTGACCAAAGCATCACGCAAGCAGGAAATGCTCTGAAAAGATAGAATTAAATTACACGTTAAGTGCTTGATAAATATTACAGATACACATTTGTATCCGGAACTTAATATACAGGTTGTAAGCCTAGCTTTATTACATAAGGACAGCTTATTGGGGTAGCAATAGAGCCCAGAATGACAATAATGACATGAGACTACTATTCACCTGCACATACAAACATAGCATATATATAGATAATGACACAATGATCAATGGATCAATTGTAATTCATTTGTCATTTAGTGATAAACTGCAATTACCAATATGTCATATCTGAAGACAACTACAACCTCCATCATCTAACAATTCATTTGAGGGCAATGGGCTCCAGATATTTAGAGACATATGACTGGAGTCAGCAATATAAATCAATTTTTCTTTATATCCAAATGTGAAAAGACATAAAACACCAGTACATCACCATATCTTCGGCAAACAGTGTCAATTGTCCATAAAATTGTAGCACGCTAGGAGATCATGGCTTTTCACTGAGCAACCGACGCCCGTATGGTCTAGTGTCACACTAGACCATACGGGCGTCGGTTGCTCAGTGAAAAGCCATGATCTCCTAGCGTGCTACAATTTTATGGACAATTGACACTGTTTGCCGAAGATATGGTGATGTACTGGTGTTTTATGTCTTTTCACATTTGGATATAAAGAAAAATTGATTTATATTGCTGACTCCGGTCATATGTCTCTAAATGCTTGGTTAATGGGTTATGAGAGCCCTCATTTGTAGACCGGTGTACACGCTAGGAGTCACATGCTACAGAGCTTTTTGGGGGTTTTTTTTGGTTGATGACTGCACAATGGGCTCCAGATCACACTTTATACCAAAGGTAGATATTAATGTTTACATTTTAGGAGCGGGATAGCTTTTTCTACAAACTTGTGACTTTTACCCCTAACATCACTTTCTAAATTTCTATACATGGGCCCAAAAACAGTGCAAATGGTACTAGCTAGAGTTTGCCTGTGGAGTGTGCAGGGTGCTCCAGATTAATGAATTGTGTGCATGTTCTTCATGAATCTGGTGCCCCCTGCACAGCCCTGACAAAAAGCACCAACTTTTTCTGGTGCAACACAATTCAGTGAGACACTGCTTGATAAATGTGCTGCCCCTCTTAGTGCAGAATTTAGTGATGCATTGGGTACAATGCAGCCACAACAAAAATGTGTCACAAACACTTTATAAATATGTGTGCAAGCAGTTTTCACTAAAAAGAATGTGCAAAGACAGACAAAAAAAGGTGCAGGGATTTTAATAGGTGTGGGCCATAGCATGCTTTTACATGCTTTTTATGTATCTATTTATATTGTATTTACACGTTTGCACACACACACACACACATATATATATATATATATATATATATATATATATATACACTTTTATATGTTATGAACATAATAACATAAAAGTAAAAAGGCTGGGAAACAGATGTGGTTAGAAAAAAGCAAATACTGACATTACACACCACTCCGCACTCAGGGTAGGGATGATAAAAACATTTACAAGCTGTTGGGAGTCTAGAATCAGAAGTGTAATCAAGTAGAACTGACATATAAATGGTGAGGGTGCTCCGTCCTGCATGAGAAACTAAGCAGAACACCCCTCCACCTTTACTGTACATGGGGTCTCGGGTGTCCTGTGTTGGCATGCCTCTACCACAGCAGGCCCAACCTAATTTTAGAGATGACAGTTAATAATTCACTTCACATAAAGTTGAATGGGTGAATTTCCCTGGTTAACCCCTAGACTTTATTTTCCTGTTGCCTTTTTATTCTGTGCACAGCACAGGCCTATTACATTACATTCATGTATTTGATCCTGTTTGAGCGAGACTGCAAATAAGATGAAAAGCAACGAATATTTATTATTGTGGCTCACAAGAGACTGAGAATGTTCTGTCGCATTGCAACTGCACTAGTAAATAAAATATTACATTTATTATATTATAAAGGTCAATTTATATTATATAGTGGCATCTAAAGTACTCAGTTGGTCAGTACATGACCAGGTACACGCATATAGAGAGTATATATTATTTGATTGCTTTTTATAGTAGGGTTACTTATATACTTCAGGTTAATAAACTTTATGTTCTCCATTTTCAGTAATTAAGTGATTCAGCTTTTAGTTGGACTTTGAACTTGTGCTTGGCCTATAGTATTGCTTAGGTTAAAAAAATCAGTACATTTTTAGTATTAGATAAGGTTTAAACTGTGTGCTAGTGCCTATGTACATGTATCTTTTACATCCGATACTTTTTCACCTGACTTGTGCAACTTGATATCTAACTACAAGTTCAGAAGTATTTTGGTTCAGTATTTTCCTTGATTCCCCCTGGTCCTCCAGAAGGCAGGATGGTTTGACACATCTATATCATGTAAAGATATGTCTTGGCAATATTAATGTCTTCTTATTAAACATAAAACAATAAATGTGAATAATATATGTTTTTTTTTCTAATTGTAGTTTTTTTTTGTTATATTCTGTCCATGATTTTAAGGTTTGCCATCTTGCCTAAGACTGGTTAACAGCATTTAATGGTATGCTTTATGGCAGCCTTGTGGACCAATCGACTAGAGCTGATTTAATGTGGTCTATGGGGAGTTTTTAGGGATGTCCTGTGCAGATAAGGTGTGGATAAGTTGTGACATCATCTATTGATGAGTGATGTAATAAAGTTGTTATTTATAGAGGTGTTTTCTTCTATTACAAGCCTGTCTGTAATGTAAACAAGGTGACTAATCAATAAAAAACCCTAGAGAATTAGAATGGTCAGACTATTATGAGACCTAGTGGCCAGATTGAGAATTGCAGAATATTTTTCTTGCGCAAAATACAAATACTGAAAATTGTTTTTTAAAGAGGCAAAAGGAAAAACCTGTTTTGCATCATGGCTTGTGCCACTTTGACATTCTATACACTATGAGGTTTGTATGCAATATCTATTTTAGGCTGATATATAATCCTATTCATGTAACATTGTGGTAATACTCAGGGCTGTCTTACATATTGATGCATTAAGTAAAGTATATTAATGTGCGCAAAGTTTATTATTTGTGCTGTTTCCTCATAATATTGATGATAAAAGATATATATATATATATATATGTATATATATATATATATATATATATATATATATGTATATATATATATTATGTGCTTTGTAACACATGGTTTTATTGCTGTTTACCTGTACCAGTGGTGATCCTTTGGCTTCATACACACACGAACTGGGCCAAGCTCACAGCCTCCACAGAGGTCCATAGAAGTCTATTACACTAAGCCATCAAAGACAGAGCAGGTCCTTATTAAACCTTATTTGTGGTGTAGCTGCTCAGTTTCTTATGAAGAAAAGAGGGGTGAGCATACCCTTTCTCAACACCGCTGTGTGTTTCGCCAGGGTCCCAGCCTGGATGCGACACACAGCCGTCTGCATGAGGCGTAACAGACAGTATGTGACAAAAAATGTTTTTTGTAAACAGTTGCATTGAAAAGAATAGTTGACAGTATCAAATGCAAAAACAAGATACATGTTATTTGTTAGCCATGCTAACTCTATTATACGCATGCGCATAGAATGACATATGATGTAGATACATCAGATTATCTTTAGCCTCACATTGCAATATTTCCTCTTTGTACTATACCATTGGGTACTCATTGGATCAATCCTGTAACAGGTCGTTTACTACTGTAGGTTGTGCTCTGTTTTCACTACCATTACAAGTAGGATCTACTTTTGAATTTATTTGGGTGCTAACAGGACATGGCTGCATTTTTTATTTGACCATAGGTATTTGTTTCAGGAGGGAATATTACTACTGCATATTTGGATTGCTGTGAAAGGTTTGGTGTTTAGACTTATCAAGGTCGTATACACTGGTGTTTCTTTATGTACGGATGTACTTTTTAGTGTCTCAATCTTTGTTGTGTGACATATTAAGTCTATGAAATGAAATAAAGTGTCCTATACTTTTTGCCTATACACATTCTCTTTGTCTTTTTCATATTTAGTTGACAGTATCAGTAATTTGCTGCACATGTAACAAATGTAACTCTGAAGAGGACACAGATCCTTGCAGGAAAGATCCAAGAAGGGCACCATTATAGTAAGTAAAATTATAAGACCCAGAGGAAGTCCATGAAACTGTTCATAAGTGGGCACTTTCAGATACTTGTAGTTAAACACAAAATATGGAGGGTTCCTGCACATGTTCTGCAGAAAGAACTGTTAAAACATAACCATATTTAATAGGTATGCATTAGAAACATAACATGTAGTAGCTACATGGACACAAAAACATAACACGCTAGACAAAAGGCAAAAGGTGTGTGTGTTTTGCCATAAGTGTTAGTATATACTGGATACCGCTCTTCATATTTGTACTACAGACCTGCTATCGGTGAGCTGAATCTATTTTTTTCTTTTTGTACTCATTCTTTCAGATAGTTCCCTAAAGTTTTGTATACACAATGGCTGATCTGCAGGTGTGTACTGAAAGGCAGCTTCTCTTTCTCTCCATATCGTATTAGGGAAGCAATAGAGATAGAATACCAGAAAATGTTCCCTTATCCCGTGCAAATATTGGAAATAATGTATCACTTTAAAACATATTAAAACTATGCTTATTAAACTAAAGGTTTGTTTTAGTGCAGATACTGACACTGTCCTTAAGTTATAGCTGTGGTAGTCATTGTGGCATTCTCCGGATTACTTGAGGTCACTTCAGAAGCAATAATCCCAACCAGCGAGCATACTATAATTGTATTTTCACACAGAACCAAAGGATACTGTGAGAAAAAAAAATCCTTTTTATACTTTATTTCTGAAGTGTTCCGAAATGAGCAACAAAAGTTCACCCAGCATCTAATTTTAACCGTGAGTTCCAGGAGAATTGGTGGGAAGATGACTGAGTTCCTCTAAGCTCTGACCTACAACAGGAAGAGACTTGTCAGCCTTCATGTCTCCCATTGGAAATCCCAAGGGAAACAACAGTGGCAGAATGTATTCTAACATTTTCTCATTCCAGTTTTTTTTTTTTTACTGAGAAATTATTCAGTAAAAGTTTACTTTTAGGCACTACTGAAGTGAACGCAGCTTGGCAGCATGGCAGCATGGCAGTTTTTCTTTCTTTTAACATGCTACAGCAATAAGTTTATACTGTGCAATAGTGGTTTGGCCAGCTCTGGTACCATGAACAAAATGATTCATTCTGAATAAAAAACACATAAATACAGTAGACACAACCCTTTATGGACTATTTCTTGATAAGGTTTAATATCATTCATGTACCTAGGATATTCATATGTAAAAAGAACTCTTAGGGTAAATGCACATATTGCAGAAAGGCTGGCATATATTACCACCATTTTGCCACGCCCTTCTGCAGAGGAGAGTCGAGTAAAAATAATAATAAATAATACACTATTTTTTAAAAAGCAGCTGATTTTTATTCCTGTAAGTTGTTTTTCCACATTTGCGTTTTCTGGTCCTGAACTTTCCCCCTTGCTTTCAATACACTCCTGGCTTTGGATTCCTAAACTCTGAATGTGTGAATACACTCGTAGACGAAAGCCTTTTTCTTTTGCCCAAAATAATCAGTGGAAATTAGAAACAATTTATATGTATTGGCTGTGGTTTATAGAACTTTTATATTAAGAGTAGACTTTTAAAAAAGCCAAATTCTCTTAACTACAAGACACAGCCTCAACCAAGTATGAAGCAGTTTGCCAAGTAAGGATAAGACATTCTGTATCCTTACTGGTGACCAAAATGATGCTTAATGATGGCTTGGCCTAATATAAAAGGACTGTATTACTAAATTGCCCCTGGATTATTTTTGCTGTTAACATTCCTTTTTTATTCCGTAACAAAATAAGTAAACATATTATTGCACTGCACATAGTTTATACACCGCTTCCATAAATCAAGAAGTCATTTTCTCAACGGAATACTGTAGAAAGAGGAAATCGCTAAGTATATGAAAATAATAAGAATTGTACTAAATATCCAACACCCAAGGACACATAAATCAACAAAAATACCCACATTTTCTTCATCAAAAACCTGTCTGGCGAGGAATGGTATTTTCACTTACGACACAATTTTGCATTTAGGTACAGAATTAAAATAAAGTAATTTACTAGCCTGAATGACTTTTCTTGTTCTCATCTTGAATTACAGCTGGAATGGTAGCAGAGAGCTACATTCACAATTCAGTAGACCTCATACCTGATATCTGTCAGTATTATTTTCTTGCTTAATATCTTTACAGAGTTTGATTTGCACTGTGGTCTTCACACCATACACCAATACTGCATGGTAAATGTAATATAGCTTAAAGGAAATCTACCACCAGTATGAAGGATTGAAAACCAAGCACACTTACACACTTATGTAATTGAGCCTCAGGCGCTCCAGGCTTCATTAACATCTATGAAGCTCGAGCCCATCAAGACCATTTGCATAATTTTTATAACCTTTTTTCCTAAAAATAAGGTCCTAAGAAGCTAAAAGAAGAGCAGAAAATGCCAGAGGGGACACACACCAGTATGTCAGTGTGCTTGGTTTACAATATTTGATTGGTGGCAGATGTCCTTTAAGTATTGAAAAGGTATAGAGAGCTGATGATGATGAACTTGGCACCTGAATGCGAAGAGAGAGAATTGATTGCAGCGTCTAACCCTGGGCTGGGATACAGTCCAGTAGCACTAGTGTAAAATAATGTAGAAAGAAAGGTGGTATATATAGATGCGCTACTTCACAAACAAATTATATAAAAAGTGATTTAATTGATTAGGGCGACACGTTTCAACACTGGATCGGCGTCTTCATCAGGCCAAGCGAACAGCAGCAGAAGGGTGTTGATCTGTACACTGTCCTGAAAAGCTCCTGTTTGTTGCTGTTCACTTGGCCTGGTAAAAATGTTGATCCAGTGTTGAAACATGTTTCCCTAATCAATAAAATCACTTTTTCTATTATTCACTTGTGAAGTAACGGGTCTGTATATACCACATTTTTTTCTACATTATTTCTCAATGGTAAATCTAATGTAAGAAAAAGTGATGTTATAGGGGTTTAGATAATGGGGTATCATGGTAGATAAGGTTAAATAAAGAGGCACGTCAACCAATATCAACCTATCCTATAGTATTGATCAAGATGGCTGATGCAATTTGCCTACATTGAGGATAAAATTATATCTCAATCTGAATAAAACTCTACATGAACAATATACCATATATGTAGTTCCAATAACATGTTCTATTTTTAAAATGGCATCCAGGCCCCTCTTGATTGCTTTCAGTGTCTTAACCATCACAACATCCTGTGGCAGCGGGTTCCACTGCGGGAACCCGCAGCAGGTTTCACTGCTCTTACACTACAGAATCCATGCCTATGACAATGGTGAAGAAGAGGATGTCCCCTTGACCTTGCTACAAAACTAGTTATTATAAAGGTATTACCCTTATAAAGATCCTTGTACAAGTATTTGTACAATGATCCAGCAAAACCTTAGCAGTAAAGATTAGATGACTGCAGCATATTTGACATGACTGGCATGGAATCTTAAGAGCAAAATGAATGGTAGTTTAGATTGCTCAGAGGTCTACATTACAGACACTTGCGAGAATCCACCTTAAGGTCCTGATTATCAGATCCAGCAGAAACATTGGCTCACGTGTGGCCAGCCTAATAGATCATTTCATGGGCCTGTTTCCTTAGACCATTAGTCTGGCCAGTTAACATCATTAAACTTCCAATTAAAAGAGTATATAAAAAAACTATATGTGGCATATGTACATTTTGTATCACAATGGGACCAGAAGTTGCTGTATTTCATCTGTCAGAAGCAGCCATTTAATCTATATGTGCAATTGAGTACGTGCAAATTTCCCACATCTACCAGATAAGGTGGCACACAATTCAAACACCCTCTTTTCCCATACTTCTTTTAAATAGCATTTATGACTTTCTATTTTGGAAAGAAGCATGTGTCTTTGGCCTGATGTGCCTGACTCCCTCATTTCTGGATCGCTGGGTTATGTGAAAATGTCTGTGCCAAGCTGGCCCATAGGAGTGGCAGCTCTCCCTTGGCTTGTCTGTGACATGATCCTGACGTACTGTGTGGTCAAGGAGCTGGGACCGGGAGGAGTGGGGTGGGGGGCTGTACGAGGGCCAAGCCTTGCACTTCAGCTTCCTGACCTGGCAGACATTCAGAGAGACCCTGCTAAGTGCTATTTCCTAAATACACTAGCTTTTCATAACAATCTTACCACACTGCTTTCCTTTACAAGCTCTCTTAAAAGAGAACTGGACTCCTTCTGGTTAATCTACACAGACTGCATTTGGAAGCCATCAGAAACTGAACTCTAAACAAAACGTTATTAATGTGTAGTAATCTGCCCTCAATGTTCCAGATGAAAAGAAAATGTTTTATAGTTTTGAAGTATACCTTTTAATTGCCTTTTAAGAGTGCATATACTTTTAGTGCATAGTGTTATAAAACTGCAGAATCTGTTTCTTGATAACTGCTGAATGATCTCAGCTATTTTTATGAGTCTTTTTTCTTAAAGTACAATTATTGAAAAGCTAGTCTGCATGGTGTCTCATCTGCGGCCGCCTTCCTCATCCTCTGTCGCAGTACAGGCTGCCTTATAAACAGAGGGATTTTTACACTCTCCACGTCAACAAATGTGTTCCCCCTAAAATGACTTCTCTAAACTGGAATCTTCTATTTATAGCAAACACAAAATAACCCTCTTTAAATTTTACAATAATTTGCTAAACATGTATTATGGAAGGTATTAAGGTCCTTTCATACACTCATTTGTTTCCTAAACATAAATGCAGATGCCAGGTGCATGCGGTGCTGTATACGTGTACATATACACAATCGCTTCCTTTTAAAAATGAAATATTACTCAGATGTTTATAGCGCTAAGCCTGTGGTTAATCCCGAGCTGCCCAATTGAGGGAATTTATATAGCTCTTTAACACTGAGCATACCAATCTTTTATGACTCAATCAGCTACTGTTAATATAATACTTTTAGAAATACCTCACCAGTCTCCTCTAGTCCATGATTCTCTTGAACCAATTACTCCAAATGAAAGAGACCCATCTAAAACAGGAACTGCATTAGCATTAAATCTGTAGTTTATTTATTATACTTTGCTTCCCGTATAGTCACACTTCAATATAAACATAGGCCATGGGTGGTGTTATTGCATGGATCTACCTCCCATCACCAATACTAAATTTGCTTTTCAAAACCCTGTATGTACAGACTGTCGGAATGTGTGAGATGAGCTGACTCTATATCATTGGTATTGTATTGAGGTACATTACTTCTCATTAATTTTGTGTCAAGGCTGGAGGAGTGGACAACTAAAGCAATTAATTTTTTAAAAAAAAATTACACTGTTCACAGTTTTTTTTACTTTCCTCTGTGGGTTAAATGCCAGGATGGTTTTGTATATCAGGAACGTACTGACAAGGCAATACTTATTTGGCATATATTTTTTAAAACTTTCCTTTATTTAAAACATAAAAACATTTATCATGGGGAATATAGCATATTTATGTTTTTTCCAATATTAAAAAAATCATTTTTACAGTGACATTTTTTTCTTATTTTAGGCACACAAACAAATGATTGGATATACAATTCACTGCAGTCACTATAAACTGTGGAATATGAGAGATTAATACTAGCAGTCATAACTCTCTGTTTACTACCCTACATAGAATCTGTACATGCAGAGGGTAGTAAGCAAAGTTACAGAGGGGCGCCCGCAGTGCACAGATTCCTTGCCTATTCACATTCTAATGTTGAGTATGCAAGAAACGGCAGTGAAAAGACTGGAGCCAGTTAAGTTATGAATACGCAACAGCAGCATATACAAATTCAATGCTCTGACTTGTATTCATATGTTAATTTTCTTTCTGGCAGGGGTGTCTATATGTGTTTCTGCAAATATACTGTAAATAAATCCATCCCTTGTGATCACGTATTGGAAAATCATTCATATCTAACCACTTACTGTTAAAATAAATAAAATAGTAAGCTCATTGTCTCTTTGTTTATTAAAATCAATAAAAATCCGCACTTACAAAGCTAACCATTATCCATTACCCAACACTACCCCTGAAAATGTACACATTGTGATCCAACACTGCATACAATTAATAAATAAACTGTATCACAAGGATGAATACTGCATGGATCCTTACTTGTAAATACAATTATTCCCAAATTTTTTACAATATGATTATCAAGCAAATCAACCACCAATTAATTTGCTAGATGGAGACCTAGCTGCTGTAACTTACTGCTCCCTATTCGCTCTTCTGGACTCCTATGCTTGCCTTACTTCCACAGAAATTGTAGAGTAAGAAGACGATTAGAAGGGATACAATGGGGGGTGAAAGCAGCAAAATAAGTAAAAGAAAGAGGTAGTTTGATAAAAAAAAAACATTACATAGTCACTAGTCACTTCTACTGTTGAAAAGTTAGCAATCATTTAAAATATGCAAAAAACTCTGCAGCCCTACTCCCCCCATGGAGTAGACAACCATATTCTGGGCTTATTAAAGGGAGAGATCTTCTTGTGGCGTTATATCTGCTACTCTAATAAATTTGTGATGCATATGTTTCCTTAAAACACCAGATATAAATTAGTATACAATTTAATCACACTAACACAGTTTGCGCAAAAGATCAAGTACTTAATTTAAACTGGGAGGGAAGAGAAGAATGTAGAAAAACCCCACCTATTTAGTTTATATACACACAATTCGGAAACAACTTTGTTAATTGATAAAATTCTGTTCCATTGTAATACGCCCACAGAAGATCTACTTCTCACAGCAAAACCATAGATCACACACATAAAAAATGCAGCGGTGACATTTAGCCAGCTCCGTCTACAAAGAATGCCTCTCAAAAACCAACATCCATTTTAATATCTGGAAAATGTTTGAGCCACTCATCTCACCAACAGTAATCCTTTGTCAGGTCCGCTCACTAGTTAACAGTCTCTTGTTAACCTTTGTGAATGAAACAAGTTACTTGTTTGCTGCTGTAACATGAATACGATTATACTGGATTAGGTTTCCGTAGTTGTTTAAAGTATCTCAATAAACTTTAAAGATTACCTGGCTATCATATATATATAGTAGGGAAGGGCGCATAACAATATTTGTGGCTTTACTAAAACCAGGAGAGTTTTGGCATAAGTGCCCAACAGTAAAAATACATTGGGACTTGTTGTTATTAGTTGTGTATCATTTATGACTATTAAGTATACAAACCACAAGCATAAGCAGTGTTTTTAATTTACAGTAGCAGAGTCTTGTTAAGTTACCAATCGCTCCATCTGCTGGCAGGGTCCCTTGTGCAGCTTCAGTGAGTGAAAATTGTATTTTTAAGTAAAACTTCTTCCTTCACCACAACTTAACTGTATGTCATAAGGGCCAGGTTATGTTATACAGCAAACAGCTGTCATTAACTACTGCAATGGGTACTGGCAGGTGTAGCAGCAATCACTTGGCATGACAGCGGGAAAAAGATTAGACAAGTCACTTGGTGATATCTATTACAGCCTGCTGGAGGCATGCTGTAGTAGGTAAGCAATATATTCACATTATATTTTCAGTACAGTGCAGTACAGTGCACATATAAACAAACAAATAAAATCAACATCTTCCAAAATACCTGATCTATTAAAATCTAAAAATAATTAATAATAATAATTAAAATGGTCAATGCCATTAGAGAAAATAAACTCCAAATGATTACTTTTTCACCAATCTCATAAAATGTTAATAAAATAAATTTAAAAGTTCTCAAAATAGTATAAATGAGAATGTCATCTGTTGTAACTCTATATGCAAAGTATGAAAACCTTACAGGGGTTCAAAATATGCCGATACAAAGTTGTTTAAATTGCAATGTCTTAAAAAACGTTTTAAAGGTATTAAATGTGCTATCCCAAATAATAAAGGGGATGTGACATTTGGAATACACAGTGAAAGCTGTAAAAGTGTAAAAACAAAGGAATAAAATGGTGCAACTTTTTATTCAATTCTACCACTTTCCAGTTAATTGCACAGAATATGAAATGGTATTACTTGGAAGATTGTTTTCCATATAGATAACAAGATCTCATATGCCTGTAAATGGAAAAATATTAGGGCTTTTAGAATGAGGGAAGATAAAAACAAGACATGCAAAATCAAAAAAGGGCCTGCTCTGAAAGGGGTTGAAGTACATTATTCTGGTTAACAAGTAAAACATATTGAACAGAAACTTTTTATTTTTAAAAAGTCAACAATTATTTGATTGTAGTAATAATAACACATAATTACACTAAGCATTAATCAAAATGCAATGTTATAAAATTGGTTCTGAACAGTAAATATTCAAATTGTGATGGAAGTCTTGTGCAATACAAGTAAGGCAAAATGGTAAGGTTTATTGCGCTGCATTTTAGATCTTTGAGTTTTGGTTTCCTCCAGAGCTCCAAAAACACTCAGCAGTCTAATTGGCTTCCTAGGAAATTGGCCCTTGTGTGTATGTATGGGCATACTTGTGGGTTTGTGGTAGGGAAATGATTCTGTAAGCTCCTCTGAGACAGAGACCTATATGAATGAATTCAGCCTTTGAACAACATTATGTCAGCACCATAAGGCAGAATAATAATGATAATGAGAAATTGAAGAGCTGCTTCACTAGGAAAAATGTGTCACTTAAAAATGTTTAAGTAAATTTTAGAATACTTTTTAAATAATTTTTATATTAGTATTTAAAAAATAAGCACTTATTTCTTTAGAAACCTTTAGACAATCTGCCATAGAATAAAGAAAATCATCACTTTCAAAAGCAATGTATCATTCTGGGGTCACTACCAGAAAACATTATGGGGGGAATTTACTAAAGTTGGTGCATTCTGTGCCATTCTTAATAATAGCCATACTGGTGATTGTAATATACCCTACATCCTGCCTGCCATAGACTTCTACTAAAGCCTGGCTACAGTAAATTTGGAAGGCCAGAGTGTCCCCGCCATAGAGTCGGTGACTAATTTTTTTGGAGACAGTTTCGTTAAAATGCACCGACTCCAAAATATACAATAAATTAGTACAGTTTTAGAAATGCAATATGTCATGAATTTTTTGCATTGTCCCGCTGCACAACTTTAAGCGGTTTGACAAGTAACCTGAACCGAACAACACAAAATTCCCAGAATTGAAAAATACTACGCTGTAGCAATAATAGTGGAGACCCCAGAGTAGACAATATTAATACTGAAAACGCCAAAGCACACAACAATAATAATGGAAAGAACCCAGAGTAGACAAAAAAATTCTCCTTATCCCGCCAGGCTCCTCTTCTGCTGCAGTTTGTTTTCTGTCCTCCATGTACCCCTGTGCTCTGTGTCCCTTGCTGGTCCTATGTGCCATCCTCAGGACCCAGAGCACAGCTGAACCAGAAGCAGGAGAGGACTAAGAAGCAGTGCAAGTTCTCTCGGGTCCAAAGGCAGAGGACAAAAACTGGCCAAAATATGTTAGTCTACAATTTTTTACTGTCCACTATTCAGTAAAACTATATACCACGTGGACACAGCATGATTTTTTTCAGAATTTTATTGTATGCCCATAGGATAGATGGGAAAACATCCCTCTATAGTTGGGAAAACACACTTTGGAATTGTAGTGATTCATACCAGGGTAGAGACATTTGCATAAATCATGAATGGGACATAAATAGAGTGCATCCACTATCCATTTTAAATTGCCACAGGCTAGCTGGCATCAATTGTGTAGAGATTGTGGTAGAAAAAGAAAATCCAAATCACCACTTTTGTATAGAGGGTTAATTTTGTGTATTCAAATCATATCTTGAAATCCTTGCTTGAAGCAAATAAAGTTGATCAATGTTGATTAGGTGTAATCAAATCCAAAGTTTCCTTTATCCAGTCCACAGCATGATAAAAATTTGTGTGATTCATCCAGTACAGGACAAGGATTACAAAACCAACGCATTTCACACATTTAGACCATGATGTTATTCATGGTATCAGTAAGAGCAGAGTCTAATAACTTAAAACGGGTAAGTTCTTGTAATCCTGGTCTTGTACAAGATGCATTACACAATTTTTTATCAGGATTTGACTGTGGTTAACCCACACAATTCCAGTTTTTTTCCTAAGCTAAACATTGGAAAACTGATTTGGAACAGTTGCAAGAAGTTCTGCAGTAATCTTACTGGGTGCTTCCTAGACTCTGATTCCACTATACATGCTGATGAATATGCCAGGAAAGGGTTTTTTTTATGACTAATAACAAATATTCAACAGAAGGAATCATTACCTGATGAAATCATTCATTCTTTAACAAATCTAAAAGCTGCTTCCAGTATAATTAGAAAAAAATCACAGCAATAACAGAAGTTAGATCAGCTTAAAAAACTGGACTTTATCCAGAATATACATCCCAGAAATTTATCACTGATATACCTCCCTGGGATGACTCGGTCACAGGATATAAACACATGTAAAATACTAATGTATATATTTATAGCATAACTTGGTGGATGATAAATGTGCATGATCAAATTAGTTCCTAATACATAACAACTTTATACATTCATCTTCCATGTGCAAAGGTCAGGCAGCCGTTTATGGGAGCAGTGAGAAGATAAACATGCTACTTTTGCTGGGAAGCTGAGCTGTAATGCTCCCAATTTTTCTTCCTTGCTTTGTCCAACTAAACGGCTTATGGTAGAAGCTTTAAACATCTGACCATAAACTTGCTACCTGATGTACAGGAATCTTTCCAGACTTGTATATATGACCATGGAGTCTAGTGTAGTAAAGGGAGCATACTAAAATGAAAACACTAGGTGGTATATGTTCGGACATAGACACATAACATATACTGACTTGAAACCTTACACTAGATCATAATGATATAACTCTTTTAGATGGCAGCTTTAGCTTTATCTTATATCTCTAGCTTTTATTAGTTTATTCAATGTGTAGACATATATAGTGGCACAAACTGCCAATATATATATATATGTATATATATATATATATATATATGTATATATATATATATGTATAAATATACATTTTATATATATTATGTATATATACCGTATATACTTGTGTATAAGTCAAGTTTTTCAGCACAAAAAAATGTGCTTAAAAACGCCACCTCAGCTTATACACGAATGTATAAAAAAAAATAACTTTCATACTCACCTTTCGGTGCTGCCTGATGCTTCCTGTGGCTCCCTGGCTCCTCTTCCATTCAGTTCTACATCTGTAACAAAGCGGTCAGAGACGCGCCAATGTGTGATGCAGCGGTGTCATCGCTGCTGACATCATAGCGTGCGGCAGCAGGCAGAGCGCATAGACAATACTCGAGCATATACATATGATACCACACAGTGCACTTTGTCCTGGATCCCATTCATTCCATACAGTATAAAAGACGGGAAACTGATATATACCAACCCAACAAAGTTCAGAATGACACACCCTTTGACTTATTCAAGCCCTAAGAAACATATATAAATTTGAAAATAATAGAAAAATCTTTTTTTTTTAAATGCTATGATATTGTGAGCTGAAGAACCTTCCACCAAGGCTTGATCAACTCTTTTATAGTCAGTGGTACTGCTGTCTTCTATTGCTGTATTTGTTAACAAATTTTGTTTTCTTATGATGAAATTCTGCGGTGTAAATTTCATAGAGGGTCTGTTACTAGATCTGATAATGATATGTCAATGATATATGGCAGTTGATTACGTTGAGTACAAATAAGTATTAACACACCATTCTAAGAAATGCAGAAATATGAGAAGATTACACACAATGTATAACTGCAGACGTAGAGCATTAGTAGAAATCAATGTGAACCTGAACTATCCTTTCCTGTCAATATGACATTTATAACCACTTCAATATTTTATATGGGTTGTTTCATAAAAAGATATCTATTATATACCACTGGAATATGCCACCATTACCTGACCAAGAGTAAAAGAAAAAGAAAAAATAAGAAACGGCCTTGACATTTTGCTGCCAGTTTGCTTTGATTTTCCAGAGTGGCCAACCACTGAATATAATGTTAATGTTATATGAAAATAACAATAATAATGTATATAACTCTAACAAAAAGGTAAGATCTTATTATAAAAATAGAAGC
The DNA here is from genome assembly GCF_040894005.1 of Engystomops pustulosus. Lineage (NCBI taxonomy): Eukaryota > Metazoa > Chordata > Amphibia > Anura > Leptodactylidae > Engystomops > Engystomops pustulosus. The sequence goes on along the minus strand of NC_092412.1, from coordinate 130,664,486 downwards.
ATTACCACCCAATAAACAGGGCCAGTGAGTACCATGTATTACAGATAAAGACAAAACAAGGATCAGTGCCTGCCCATTCCATATTGTGCTCCAACTGTTTAACCACCATGGTAATGTGGCGTTATTTATGCTTTATTGAAGCTGTTGAGATGGCATATACTTATTTGGTGGGGGATGTTCTCTATATGTACCTTACATCATACAATTTCATCACAGATTCTGTGATGTACTGGTTTTTGTGTTTAAACATTGTATTTTGTATATAAAGTTTGAACTGAATCGATTCATTTAAACATTTGGATATAGTAGGATACCGTCTTTTGTTAAACAAATGTTATGTTGTATGTTATGTCCATAAAACAGTTAAAATATATGTATGTTCACACAGATTTAGACATAAAGAGTTAATTATTCACCCAGAGTTTAAGCTGTAGAAATCTCTTGCTACCTGGAGAGAATTAAGGCTGGGTGATAGCAGCTATTTGTTTGACATTCACTCTTTTTAGGGAGAATTCCAGATCCACATACGTCGACGGTAATAGATGTATAAAAGAAATGACTAATATACTGACCTTCAGTGTGAGTTTAGAAAAGCGTTAAGCAAATATGTCTCGCAGTGTCAGTGAAGAGTGACCTCCATGCTAACTTGGTATGATTGAACAGTTCCTGTTGACTGAAATAATCCACAAGTGTTTCCCCCTTTGGGAAAGAGTTTAGAGGGCTATACGAGCATGATATTTAACAGATTCATACACAGGCTATGACCTAAAACGATATCAACAAATGGGCTTTCAATGAGAAGGCAATGGGGAGAAAAGTGACAGAAAGCTGCTTTATGTCACTTGATACATGACCCAGCACTCAGCACAGTCTTATTTATGAACAGATTTAATACTCTTCTCACAATGTGTGGTATTTCCAATAAGACTGCAAACTTGCTGCATTCAATGCCTGTAGCTTCAGCAGAGAAGAACTATTATTTCCACTGCCATGAATAGCACATAAATATCACCCAATATTTCATTCAAGAAAAAGAAAAGAACAGGAGTGGAAATCTGAGTTACTGCAGCATCAATCCCTTTTAGCTTTTTCACATAATACTTCTACATTCACACAGCTGTGTGCTCACTGGGACTGGAACCTGAGCGAGCCCAGGGCTGGGTGCAGAAGGATGGGAGAGTGAGCGCTTCTCACCACTCCCCTCTCCAGATGAGGTGCCCAGCTCAGTCACGGTGCGTTGAGAAATCGTGTGCTCATCGCACCCAGACCGGGTGCCATAGACCTCAATAACCCCCATTACGGCTGTGTGATACAATAGGACTAGACATAAAATAAGATATGTATTTTAGCTAGTGAAGATTTTCAGCTAGACAGCTAGAATGACTTTATTGTTGTGTGTTACAGGGTTTTTTTTTATCAGGACTACCCTAGTACTAGTAGGTCATATTGACAACATAGAGAGGTACATATTTTCAGCTTCTTAAGATTTATATATGTGTGTATGTGTATTTGCAAAATGTAGCTCAATCATAAAAAACGCATGACCCTAATTTTTAAAAGGAATTTTAACAAAACAAAATAAGCTATTCTACAGTTATAAATAATATCCTGTTAAAAATTAAACTACAACTCAGCCAAAAATGATGGTGTTTATTATAACTGCATCTGGAAATATCAACAGTGAAAAGCTATGAGGTTCAACCAACATTACAACAAAAACATCTGCAGAAGAATAGCTCACAACTTGTTATTTTAAACATGTTTAGTGGGGAAACTTCCTGAATAACATACCATTTACAGATAAAGAATTCTTATCTTGGATTCTAATCTTTAACAGCAAAATTGTATGACCAGGTCAGCAACATAAAAAAACTATTTTTTAGCATTACCAATAATGTGTGAGCTGAAAACTGGATAATGGGTTTATGATTAAACAATAAACTACCATATATCATTATATTTATTTTACAGATTTCACTGTACATTCTGAATGACTTCTCTAATTCATTATTTGGGTTGGTATGATCATACTAAATTTATATATCTTTTATTACATCTTAATACATTTTCAAAATTAAGACTTTTAATCAATTCATTATTTGGGCAATATTTTCCGTTACAGGGTTCACTGCCTGGATTAACCGTTTTTATATTTTGATCGGGCATTTTTGGTTGCAGCAATACTTAACATGTTGACGATTTTATTTGTTTATTCATTTTTATAACAATTCTAGGGAAAGGGGTGGTGATCTGAACTTTTAGCTTTTTAAAAAAAAAAAAGTTTTTAAATTATTTGTTTTACTTTCTTTTTCCTACTTTTAACACCCCCAAGGGTACTTTAACTCTTGAGGCCTGATAGTTCCTACCATATACTGCAATACTACAGTATTGCAGTGCATGGAGAATCTGCCCAATACAGACTCATGCAGACTACAGGCTTGGGAATGGATCATTGCTCCCTGATGATGTCACGGGGAGCGACAACTCAATCCAAGAAGGCGGGGCACACGTGTTGCCAGCATCTGCCTGCTTCTTCTGGTGGCAGGTAAATGTTTAACACCAACAATGGGAGTTGACTGCATAAAGAAGCTAACACCCACCATGTATGAAGAAGGCTCAGCCAGTTAGCCTTCTTCATACATTCTTAACAGCATTATGACTGACATGTATGTCATCATGCATTAATGACTTCTGTAGGTGAGTGCTATATTGTACATGCTCTGTGGACTGTCTTTCACCTATTGTGCATCGTGGATCCTAGAATACAGATGTAGTCCTTCCTTGTAAATTTTGCTGTAAAGATAATGAGACAAATGCTAAAAAAAGTCAACAAAAAAGTGTACATGGCTGAGGAGTAGGATAAAGCTGCTGTTTTAACACATAAGCTCTCTGTCTCAGTACAAATTCAAGAGACAAATTTCAAAATTATATCTAGATGGTACCGAAAATTTGGAAAGAGCTGTGATTTATGACTTCAGTTCAGATCTAGCACTTTTGAGGTAGTCTTAGGCACACAACTGTATGTATTAATTTGCATATAATTTTTCAGCTCCCGAATGAAGGAACACTTTAGAAGGGTCATCCAGTCCCACATTTCCAGTCATGTAAATGTATAGAAGGAGGACTTCATCTCTAGGCCAGATTTGACAGTAGTAACTAATAAAGTCTCTCATTCTGGAGGAAATATACTTTGAACAGTGACGCTTAGCTTCCTTCTTATTTTAAACTTTACGTTTGGAGTGCAGTCTCATTTTTTGAACTATTAATCTGGTGTTTCAAGACCATGGGAGCATGCACCCTATAAAATATTGTTTGTATGGTGTTGCTGAAGTTTAGACTATTTCAGTTTTCCTTTTGGTGATGCTGCAGGAAAAATGAACGATTAATGCCTGGTTTCTCCAAAAGAGTTTAGGCAGTGAACACTCTCATTAGTTTATCGTCAAGATGCCCATTTAATTTGTAGAAAGCCTTTTCTGTAAGTTTTCTCATGGACAAGGCATTAATAACGAACCACTTTTCTAAAGTGGCGTGCAGGGGACGGAGAGGGTGAAGGTCTGAACGTCTGCTTTATTTACTATAATCTCCACTAGAAAACCTGCAGAGACTATGGCCAAAATCTCAGCCAGGTCAAACCTGGCCTAAACAGGTCCAACCTGGAAAAAATTGAACCCTGTCCTAAAAAGAGGCCAAAGGCTCTTAGTAGGTCTGGGACGCCTTGTGCAAGTCTTAATAAATTCCCCCAATCATATAATGCCGTGAAGTGGAAAATTCATTTTAACCCCATTACTAGTCAACTGGTGAAGTTCCACAGATTAAGGACATAATCAAATTAATCTCAACCAAAAAACTATTTTGGTTACTAACTTGGCCTACATTAACACAATTTATAGAGAAATTGATGACAAGTTCTATTGGAGGAAAATATATATTTGTGTTATTCATGGTATATTTCTTTGGGGCTTTTTGAAGGTATCCAAAAATTTTATGTTTAAGCCACCATGTCTATATAGTACTGGAATTCCTTTGTCTAAGTAGTGGTTTGGTTATAAACCTTCATCAAGTCATAAGGCTTCTTGAAAGTCATGCTTGACGTTAAGGAGGCTGCCTTACAAGGTAGCTAAATGAGGCATTGCTTTCCTTCTTCTTACTTCCCGAACTTAGTTAAAAGCCTCTCACTCAGCTAAACCAGTTCCCTACGCTGTACTGACAAGATGCAAAGACATCAAAACAGTGCTGACTACAGTTAGGAATCTGTTCCTTCTGGAATAGATATACTGGTTTGGCTATAATCCCACATCATGCCATTAGGCTTCTTGGAAGTCATGCTTAATGTTAATGGGGCTGCCTTACAAGCTAGCTAGAAGAGACAAAGCTTTCCTTTTCCCATACTGCAAAACTTATTTGCATATTTACCTTCATGAAATACAGGTATCCTACTACTCCCCCAGATATATACAGAAAAGAAACTTAAGACAACTTTACTATTTCACTTAAAACAAAGAAGTAAAATAAGTTTGATCTATGTGCTACACACAGCTACAGCTGGACTATAACCAGCTTGTGGTTATGCTGTAAACCAAAACAACTCAAAACTTCTAATTCATAATTTCAATATATTGAAAATTGGGTCATGCTTTTTCCTTACATTCCTCATTCTATTTTGCAGGTTCCTCAATCTATTGAAAGACATTTTCATCCATCACTTTCCAATGGAGTCAGCTCTACAAAGGCTCTATACTGTTCTACTTCTTGTACTTTTCATTTCCTGCTGGAAAGAGCTATATGGCTGGCTGATATCCAGAGTCACTTTGCTTTATATTTGCCAAGGGAATCCAATAAGAGACATTTACAGAAAACAGCTCTGGTAAAAAGCACCAATAAAAGACAGCAAAAAAGTGTAGCATACTTGAAATATATATATGGTAACAAAGTCTATTTACAATGATAGATTTATGCTCAAGATGTGACAGTGACAAGATGCATATAGTATGTTTAACCAGTGAGAAACAATATGCTTACTTATTTATAGCAAAAATACAATGTGTGACAGGGAAGAAAACATGCCTTGCATAAGACTATCACTGTTCTGGCAGAATGCTATATGGCCACGAGTCAGCATGCACCAAATGTTCCCAAGTAACAACTGTTAGAAAGAATATAACCCTATTTACTTGAGTTCAAAAGAAACTGTATTACATCGCTTGGAAGTCATGGCAAAAGTGAAACACAACTACTGGATGTGAAACCTTGCTTCGATCACAGGATGCATCCAGCCAAAAAGTTCATGTGGCCAACAGAAAGAGTAATATGTGTTTGGCAAAAACACTTTAAACCTATGAAATCCTGGTGCATTATAAAAATATAATGGACAATACTGAATAACAATACTTGGACTTAAAGAAATTTACCACCAGCAACCCCTCCCGCCCCACAAAGACCTTTCAGTACCTTTTAGATGTCTTTATACATGTCTTTATACAATGCCACTATTAATGGGATCAGATCCATAATTCTTCTAAAAAAAGACTTTAACTGATGTACTCAGGTAGCTGCAGTATACAGTGAATCGACCTATCTCCTGAATGATGGAAGAGAATTCCTGAAGGAGAGGGGAGAAGGAGGTTTGATTTTTCTTCACTCTACTAGCGTCTCTCTCAACCCCCTCCTTCCTGAGAAAATTAATGATGTAGCAGAACATTCACATTTTTTTGATAAATTGACCATATATTCACTATGATAAAGTTCAAAGAGCTTGCATTTTCAGACCGCAAGGTACCGTGTTAACATATTTGTAAACTTATTTGTAAACTTGCATAAGCATAATCACAGTCCATCCTTTGAATGTCCTTTTAAACAACTCACGTATCCTGGTGCATTGACGGAGACCCTAACTCCAGCAGACGCCTGTGCTGTGAGCACTGTGCTGTGAAGTTTCGGGGGTCACGCCTCCTTCTTCAGACAAAGGGGGCGTGAGGAAGGGGGTGTGACCCAAACATCACAGCACAGTGCTCACAGCACTTTCGGGAGGCGTCTGCTGGAGTTAGGGTCTACGTCCATGCACCAGAATACGTGAGTTGTTTAAAAGGACATTCAAAGGATGGACTGTGATTATGCTTATGCAAGTTTACAAATAAGTTTACAATAAGTTTAACATACTCACGCTACCTTGTGGTCTGAAAATGCAAGCTCTTTGAACTTTATCATAGTGAATATATAGTCAATTTATAAAAAAATGTGAATGTTTTACGAGAAATTATGAAGTAAAAGGAAGATTTTATCCAGAAAACTTGTGTGGTCAGTTTTGCTCTTGGACACTATTCATTTGATGCGTTTGGGAGAGAAGGAGAGCTCCTAGTCCTAGACCACATCACAGATTAATATTAGCTCCACCGTATTTGTTGTGTAATGATGTAGCAGAGCCAAGTCACATAAAGCCACTGTCTCTCTCACCTCCTCCTCAACTTTCCCTCAGGAATTCTCTTCAATGAGGTTAGCAGTGTCAGCATCAGTGAGGAGGTGGGATAGCACCATCCATAGAATCAGTGAGGAGGTATGATAGCACCCTCCATGACTGGAAAAGATTACATCAATAAAAGTCTTTTTTAGAAGAATGCTGACTAATTCCATGGATAGAGGCATCACTGGAACATGAATAAAGATATCTAAAAGGTACAGAATGTGGTTTGGGGGGGGGGGGTCACTGATGATAGGTTCACCTGGAAAGTAAAGGGTAAAATACCATACTTAAAAGCAAAATTGAGATCTAAATAAAACAAACATACACTATGATCAAATGATTCTTTCAGCTTCTAATATAATGGAGAATTAAGACCTTAAACACTAAAGTCATTTTATTAAGATATCTTTGCCAACTGATAAAGTGGTGGCTGGTTTGAAACATTAAATCAGAGAAAGAACCTGGCCATGCATATGCAGAAGGCCCTCTCCATTTTATGCTTTGGGAACTTTGGAAATAAACCATAAATGTTTCAGATGAGAATGACACTTTAAGATTGAGTAGGCAAAGGCCATAGTCATGAGATCTTAAACAACCCAAACTATAAAATTACACTTCTTGTTCATAAAATATGTATTTACTTTCCCAAATAGGTATTCCCATCTGAGCATTCACATTTAATTTAATTCATATGCCATATATATACACAACTCTTCAACTGGATGTCATTAATAAAGTGTACCTGTTGTAAGAGGACAAGTGGAGAAATTAATGATGACAGGCATGTGTCACCAAGGTACCTGGCCTTGTTGATGTAAAAACCCAGTAGCTGTTGCCAGTAATGTTATGTTACTGAGAATTTTACCTGCGGTAGTTCGGGTCTGGGTTTTTATGGAGCGACCAAATAGTCTGGGTGGGGAGGTTGCTTCCATACTCCAGCCCAGGTTTTGCCACTTATCAAAAGGCAGCAGGGATGCTCAGTTGGGAGTAACTGTGTATGCATGAGAAGAAGCTGGAGTCCTCCATGTGCTGTGGGAAGAAAGCTGCCTCAGAGTCCTACACCACCCCACACTGTGTAAAGATAATGTATAATGTATATTTTGTTAATAACATACAGTTGAAATATTGTATCTATATGGCAGGTGAATAAAATTAAATATCAATCCCCAGATGCCCATACCCATTTAAAGCCCACTTCAAGCTGTTATTTATCATATTGCATGTCATCAAAGTTACTTTCAGTTGTCTTTTACATCTACCTAGACCACATAGCATATACTATCCAGCATTACTTAACCTTTTTTTCTTGCACAACTGGACTTCTGTTGATTCCATATTAGGTTACAGTTTCCCTGAAATCAATTCTAGGTCTTAGAAGAGCTCACAAGTTCCTCACATCCCCTTACCAAGGCTACATTCACACTGAAGTGTGCCCACCGTACCGTAGCACGGTGAGCACACGTCGCCGCCGGGGAGAGGGGGAGCACTGGTCATCCCTGCCCCTTTCCATAGAGTAACAAAGGGCACGGGGCCGTATTCCGAGACATGTCCTATCTTTTCACGGGGTACGGTATGGAGCGGTTTGGTGCCGCACTTGTGCAGCACTGTAATGCACGCATACGGCGCCGTGCGCCCATACCATCTATGGGGGACGTATATATGCCGTATATACATCAGCTGTATATTCGTCCCCCATACGGCAGTGTGAATGCAGCCTAAGAGTCAGCCATGTATCAGCAAATGTCCTTTAAGGCAGTCTGTCACCTCTAACATGTTGTATAGAAATGTGATCCAATTTCAAATATGTCTTTATTATTTCTGTCCATTATGCCATCTCCTGTTGCTGCACTAAAGTTGTTTCCTTATTTCCCAGAACACCTAAACCCCTTCATTTCTACACTATGGGGGTCATTTATCTTTAGTCTGGACATTTGTGTGTCAAAGGGCTTTGGACTTGTTTGATTTATCATAGAGGTTAATGGGGTATTCCGGGATTCTGATACAAAAACCCATGATGCTATAGATAAATGAATATAACAAAACTCAATGGGGGTCATTTACTAAGGACCCAAATCGCTCTTTTTCGTTGGGTTTCCCGAAAATTACTGGTTTGGGCCGAATTGCCCCGGGTTTTTGGCGCATGCAATTGGATTGTGGCGCATCGGCGCCGGCATGCATGGGACGGAAATCGGGGGGCGACGGATTCGGCAAACCCGCAGTATTTTTTTAAAAATGTGTCGCTTAACATTTTACCTGCACCCAGGATAGGATGATGAACTCCGGCGAACTTCAGCGCAGCAGTTACATCGGGCGCACTACCTTAGTGAATCGCCGGAAGACGCGAATCCTCGACGGAGAACGCGCCGCTGGATTGGACAGGACCGGGTAAGTAAATGTGTCTTAATGTCTGTCACAAAATGGATCTTAAATAGTTTAATTTTATGATTCACAACATCATATGGCCTCTCTAAAGTATGTAGAGTTATCACCAAGACGGCTGCCACTGGAAAGTCCCATGATCCTTTAGTTCTCAGTAACCCCTCCTCCCTCTTTTGATCTGCTCCCAGTGATGATGTAACAGATGTTCCTGCTCTGTTACCATAGAAATGATATGTAACTGCCATCCCTGCATCGCAACACTAGGCATACTGGATGCACTGGAACCAACTGACTACAACCAAACGTAGTGGTGCTCACATGACCTGCCCAGGCTGATGCAGGACATATGATATGGACATGTGACCAGCGGCCATCTTCTGTCCTGTGTCTGCTCCGCGCGTAGGAAATCAACAAACTGATTAAAGGGCCGGTAGCATTTTAATTCTTCTTGACAGTGTATGTCAGCAGCATTTTCTGCTAAGGGGAGCAAAATTTTAAATAACAACTAATTACACATTAGCTCATATTTTAAGTACCCACATGTATATGAATTATGCTGATTCCTGGAATACCCCTTTAATATATCGGGTAGCTGAGCATTTGGGTTTTTTACTTCTTTCTTTCTTTTTTTTTAAGTTGTACAAAAGCAACTCCTCTAAATTTGTGCCTACGCTGCTTGGGACTGGATTTTATTTGCAGCAAAGTTGGTACTTTTTACATTAATTTGTGCCAAAGTTTTCATATGATCACATCTGGATTTTAAAAATATATCAGGCACAACACTGAAAAACTTCTTCCACGGCTAACTTTGCTACGCAATTGGAAAAGTTGCAAATTTTGGTGCAAATATGGAAATGTACAAAAAAGTTGCAAATATAAAAGAAAAAATAAACAAAAGCTAAATGACCTCTACTATTCCCACTATTATGTGCCATTTATTTTTACATGTATTAATGAAATTGGATTGCATTCAGCGGTGCCACATTTTACAGCATGTGGTTTTATTTTAGGCTTGTTTAATTTATATGCTGAGTAGCCGCATTACAGAGGAATGTGACTATATACATAGACATTTCAGAAAATATCTAGTTAAAAATATGACCTGTTTATTTACATAAATTACAGACTTTTACAGTTAAGTGTAATCTGCAGTGTGACTTGTGCATTTTGTATAAAAGATCCAAATGAATGATGATCCTTCGGATGCATGGTTAGGACCTGTAAACACTATTACACAACTAACACTATGTTTATGTAGAGTAGTACTCATTACGGATTTACACTGAGAAAATAATATTCTGCTAATTGTCTGCTGCTTTGATAACATAAATGTAGTAGAATTAGCTTTAGAACATAGTATGAACAGAGTTGTACCATCGTACATTTAGCAATAAATCAGATATCCGCACAACAAACAGATTACACAGTTTACATAGTTAGTATGGTTCAAAATGGATCAAAAAGATCGTTCCTTATAATGGACTAGTAAAGAACTTGCAAATAGTATATTTCAGTTGCACACTATTTCTAGCACAGATACAGTCTAAAGCAGGGTTGGGATCCAACCAGTTCATACCGGCTCGGCCTAGCCAGTTGATTAAATCATTAACGGTTCTAAGAGCAAGGGTAAAGTATGTGGGCAAGCCAACTCCCACTCCTTGCTTGGTGCAGCAGTGCACAGGATTTTTTAGCTGCTGGCTAATGGTGGGTATCATAGTGACTACTGGCTACATTATTGGGGCTACAAAACAGATTCTGTTCCACAGGACTGGCTTCCAAATGTGGTGCCAATATACAAAAAAGATCAAAAAAAGATCTTGTAAAAATACATAACTATGAACTTACCTTCATTTGTGGGTAAAATATTTGAGGGGTTTGTTAGAGATATTATACTGGAGTATCTAACTGTACATAACCTTATAACCCAACATCAGCATGGGTTTATGGGGAACCTGTCCTGTCAAACAAATCTGATTTGCTTCTATGAGGAGGTTAGTTCTAGACTAATGAGGGTCATCATTAATGGTCAGTATTGGGGCCACTTCTTTTTAATATTTTTATTAGAGTGATAACACAGTAGAGTTTCAATATTTGCAGAAGATACTAAGCTCAGTAAAGTAATTAATACAGAGGCGGATAGTATAACATTACAGAGGTATTTTTGGAAGCTGGAGGAGTTTAATGTAGATAAATGTAAGGTTATACACTTGAGCCATGGAAACAAAACGTACAAACAGCGAGTAGAGGCTACTGGGGGCAGCATTAAGACTACTGGCTTCTAGGGGCATCGCTGTGACTGCAGGCTGCTAGGGGCATCACTGTGACTGCTGGCTACTAAAGGGGGTTAAAAATGTTCTGTTTTCCAGGCGATAGTCTTACTGCAACTCTGCCTTATAACAACCAATTGTGGTTGTTATAAAAGCTTGTCAGCTGTAAAATCCCCACAGTGCAATACTATTAAGTCCAATTGCGTGAAGGGGGTTAAACACTAAATTGTACATACCTAAATTTACACTGCCTATATGTTTTTGACAATAATAGTGGGAAATTTGTGGCCCACAGTACTACAGTATAAGGTCCACCCCATTAGACCTAAGCCTAGTCCATCTAGCCCAGAAAAAAAAGCCTAAAACAGTTGCACAAATGGTGGTAGGCATGAAAGTCAGTTTTTGGTTACAAAGTGTCCCCCAGATCTGGAAAATGTTCTGTAGTAATATTCTTTATTGAACCACTCTCTTTTCCAGTACAGAATATTCACAAACAACATTAAAAATACACCATTGGTTGGAAACTGGCCATGCCACATTGATGAAACTTCTCAGAATTTGGTCTGCCTGCCTAGCATAAATCCCAGATTTTCTTATATTAATACCACCTTTCTATTTTTGTTTCCTCTTCTGCATTTTACCTTTAAAACTATACAAAGACATTCGGGACTGATAAAATTACTAACTAAGAAACTAGTACAAATTAACATCAACATTACTAACAATATCTGTTAGATGTTAGATCTCTGTTAGATGATAAAAATCATTGAGTGTAATAAGTATTGATTTATTTCCCCCCAAGAAACTCTCTCAAGTTCAAAGAGTTTGCATGTTTTAGTCTGATAAAATAAAAGGGAACAGAGTAAACATTAACCCACAATTTCTCCTTAGGTCTTTCATTTTAAAGGATAGTGTCATGTTTGGAAGCCATTCTATCTTGATTAAAAATCTTTACCGGCTCCTCTAAATGAGGGCAAAGTCATTTCCTCCATTACCCAAATAAACAACATTTACAGTCTGGTGTTATGATGGTGGTTCTAATGATGGTAATGACACACTCTAACATTTCATATAAGAACATGGGGTCCTCCTTAATAGATTTGTACCAGGCTAAATAATCAACATATGAGCAAATAATTATTCCCTACAAATATTATATCATGACAGTCAACAGGAGCTGCAAAAACTTATGGCGATCCAGCAGGTCTAGAGAGTCTTGGCAGCAATGGTCTCTGAAAAGCATGCAGAGTGGTTCTCCATAATTTATTCTAAAAACACTTTTTAAGCCAACGTTTCACCCAATATAAAACATGGCCAGAATTATAGGCCAAATCAGAGACTCTGGTACTGATATGACAATAAAAATGTTACATGGAAATCGACCTGTTAATTTCTTCTATATCAAACTATTAAACAACCATAAGTTGAATATTAGACCATTATAACTACCGTGTGTCAGGGCTCAGGGTCAGTGAACCCCCTGGACCACCGCGGACGATGACTGTAGCTGACACCTGGGACCGGAAGTGGCACCCAGTTTTCACCAGAGCCCGCCGCAAAGCAATATGGTCTTGCTGTCGCGTCGTGCCACCAGGTCGTTCCACAGGTGCGACTAGCCCGCAGTGGTAGCCAAGGTCGAGGTACAAATTCAGAGTGCAGGCTCGAAGTCAGGGACAGGCAGATAGTGAAGGGTGCCGGCAATGGTGCAGAAACAGGGTCAGGTCTGGGGTGACAACGGGGAGTCAAAGCAGGAGCAAGGAAAGCTTTCTCACAGGCAAAATAGCACTAAGATCCGACGGCGGTTGATGGAAGCAGCCGGCCTTTATGGAAAACCCGGAAGTGGCCAGCGCCAATCAGCCGTGCGCTGGGCCTTTAAATCTTCGAGAGCCAGCACGCGCACCATAGAGAGCGGGTACGCGCGCATCAACCGGACGAGGAGGAAGCAGGAGCCTGGAGAGGTAAGTGAGGGCCGGGGGTCACGCCGCCACAGAGAGGGGCACGGGTGTGCCTGCGATAAAAGATGTGTATCACAGGGACACACATGACAGCACGTATGCTACAAGCACTTTTATTTATAATACTACTTATAAGAGGGTCAAGTTTTTAGTAGAATTAAACTACTTTATGAAATGGTGGACAAAGATGTCAGACCTTTTCTCAAAGTTTAATATACCACTGTGTGTAAATGAGCCAATAGTGTAAAATATACTGGTTCTGCAGAGCCTTTCCATGTGTGCTAACTTCAAAAACAGTGAAAATTCCAAGCAATTGTCTATAGTTCAAAAGAGAGATTCACATTTTCAGGTGGCTGGCAGACATCTTGAGATAACTCTGATAATAAAATGAATGCAATATGGCAAACGTGTGAAATGATAAAAAAAAGAATGCAGAAAGTAATATTCTCAAATGCTGTACATCACCTACATCCTGATCCTAAAAGACACCAGCATATCATTAATATGCTATGTAACATTTTTCATTTTTGTATGGCCAATGTAAATGATAAACTATTAAGTTCCAAATGTCACTCCCATTTATTTCTCAGACAGTGGGATTGGCTATTGACACCATCGTTATAAAATTAGTGATAAAACTCAATTATTACATTTCAATCTACATAATAATAATAATAATAATCTTTTATTATATAATGCCATTACAATCCATATTGCTTTACAAATCATATACAAATAAAGTAAGACATTACAGAGTAATAACTATGGAACAATAGGAGTGAGTTCCCTGCTCACAAGAGCTTATATATATATAGTCTGTGAGTAAGGGGGGACACAAGAGGTATAAGAGCTTGTATAAAGGACCAACAATACTTTATAAGGAAACAGAATAAAGTAATTTAATAAATAAAAATTCAGTTGCATGTATTGCTCAATGTGTTACAACTAGACTAAATACAAATCACAATTGTACAGATCCCTTTAAAAATGAAGACAGTGCTTTATATTAGTCGTTTCTACACCTACTGTTGCCATGCTAAACACAGTTCAATGGAGCCACTGTATGCAGTCACATAAGGATTACACCTACATAGAGTTTTTTCAGTGGTCTCTACAGTATTCTCCAAGGTTTGATATTCAATGCTATATATATGTGTAATATAATGAGCTTTAATAGTGGGACAGAAAGGAGTGACTATAATCTATTATTAGGTGCAGCACGGCGCCTTAGTGGTTAGCATTACAGCCTTGCAGCGCTGGGGACCTGGGTTCAAGTCCCAGGGTCAACATCTGCAAAGAGTTTGTATGTTCTCTCCATGTTTGCGTGGGTTTCCTCCGGGTCCTCTGGTTTCCTCCCACACTCCAAAAACATAGTAGGTTGATTAAATTGTGAACCCCATGGGGACAGGGGCTCATTTAGCAAGCTTTGTGTTGTGCTGCGTAATCTGTGTGCGCTATATAAATAAAGGAATTATTATTAGTGGTATTTTGGGAATCTTAAAAAAGAATACACATGATTATCAAGTTTTCTTTTGTAAGACTAGAATCTCTGTTTGGACTAGAATCGAGATTATATTTCTAATGGATCTCTGACAAAATTATTCACAAAGATCAGTTAGGAAGATAACCATGGTCTGATATGTCTATTGGCTCATCAACTGATTAATATGTTAATCAGGTTTCAATGAATTTTACAATGTTGTGCTCATTCTAGCGGAATGTAAACTTGGAATGAAGTTAAATGACCATAAATGTATTTTGTGATATACTATGACACCTCAGGTGCAGGCTTCAAGATCTGCATATACAAGTTGTACAGAACTGCTTCATGAGTAATAAAACTAGAACTATTTTCCCAGTGGCGCTGCTTAAGAAGGCTGAAGACCAGGTCCTTGACACATGACATTTACAGTTGGACCTGCGGCTTCACTTTCCCTCCTCACTAGAAACAGTTAATGTTTGTCTAGGAAAGATACAAATCTACAGTTCTATTATACTGCTAGGCTGGCTAGGAACTGCGGACCCAAGCTCTAATTGTAACATTCCATGCTCAGAAGGCGCCAAGTTTTACTAACTATAATTTAACTGGTCCGGCTGATGGAGTCCAAATTCTTGTTTGGATAATCAGCCTTTGTTTAAATATATACCAAAAAAACAGAGGCCAGCATTAACCTCTGGGCATGTCATGTGAGCATATAACCCTGCTGTCTGCAGTAGCAGAAACTCATACACAAGAGAAGGATTATTTTCCAATATTACTGTTACCGTACCATATAATTAGTCCTTCCCTATTTTCTTTTTGTTTTTGGCAATTCACAAGTCTTCTTCCCAAGTTCAAGTAAAGTTGAAGGGGGAAAAGGTCAAGAGAGTTTCATTGGGGGCATGTTAAAAGGGATAGAAATAGCTGAGGTCTCCAATCTTAGCACTTAACTATCTCATATTTCACTGTTTTCCCAAGTGTGTGGTATCTTCCATGTGATATGTTAGAGAAGAAAATCAACATTCATTTACATAGAAAGTTAAGCAACAATGGATATATTTGGTATGATCTAAATGTTTTGAAACCATAACCTTTAAAGTATGTTTAATAGCCATGATTATTACCTGTCTGCCTTCCTAAATGTTTCCAATCTGAGTACTACGAAGAGGCATAGGCTAAGTTCAGGTATGCTGTTTTTGGGCAATCTACTATATAGAATTATATACTTGTGGGTATATATATATATATATATATATATATATATATATATATATATATACGTTCAGTAGGAAACTGAAAAACTCTCCATAAGAGGAATACAATATATTTATTCTCAAAGCAGTAAAGCCTAGCAGCTAAGGTAACTCCATGAAACACAAATGATGGTTTAATACTGTCATTTACTAATGTATGGGAACACTTACATACATAAAATCTACCTAAATATGCTGGTTAAATTTAGTAAAGAAAAATTAAAATGGCCCCATAGGTCATTTGGTTTAAGAAAACGAAACAACTGTCATATTGAATGATATCCTTTATTAAAATGTACAAACCCAAAATAATACCAAAAGCAAATATTGGACACAAAAAACTGTGAGTCCTCCAAAATATAGCTAAAATACATTCTTTAACATTTAGCACAATTCAATGTCCCAATAGATTTAGCAGTGGAAAAGCAGTTCTAATTACCAGAATTTAGGTAAGCTGTTCCCCTGTCTGCACCTCTGCCTCCTCCTAAACACCAGAGCTAGACTGATGAGAATTTCAGCTCTGGAAACCAAAGCTCTTTATGTTAATTTATATCATAGCAATGATCCATTGGGATGAATACACAAAGCCCAGAGTGAGGAAACATATAAAAAATGACTAATAGTAGTAACAATGATCTAATATATTTTTAAGTACTCAAATATTTGTGTTTCACTCTCCTCTCTTAAAGCAAAGTATTTAGGATTTTACTGCCACATACAGCAAATAATATGGAAAAAAGTTTTACAGCTACAGTAAAGCACAGAAGTACGAATTGTCCTTACAATATGGTAGTACATTGTTATTCACTAAAGCAATTACAGACAACCATCTTGCAATTTTGTAGCTTGACTTTACAAAAAAATTTGTATTTGAGTTTTGGATACTTTTTAACATTATGACAAAAACATACATGAATTTTTAAAAATAAGTGTTATTCTCCGTTATGCCTTGATATTTAATCTCAACAGTTAAAGGTGTTCTACCTGCTCCTGATAAGTGACATTTGTACACCCCTGGCTGGGCCAAAAGTGGTGAGTCACAAGCCCCCTGCAGCCAATCATCTTCTCAGTGACTAGAGGTGAAAGAATGAGAGACTGCGGCTACACTGTGGGAACAGGGAAGCAAAAAAGTAAAAACTTTTTTATCTGTATCTTGTGCAAGCGCCTCAGGGGTTTTTACTCTTCATCTTCAAAAATCCACAACTTACATTTTTTTCATATACACTGCTTTATGAGGGATTGTTTACTACATAACAAATTGTACGTCCAAGTAACCACATTTAAAATTCCATGGTGTCTACTGGGAAGCTGGAAAAAAATCGAAATGAAGTGAAATTGATTAAAAAAAAGCATTTTGCACCATTTTCCTGTGGGCTCTGTTTTTACGGCTTTTACTGTGTGCTGATGGAAATTGCCAAATATGACAATTGCAGGAGTCTCGTACAGACTCCAGGCTTTCATGGCAGTATATTGTCACTCACCAATGACGTCACAGGGAGCGAAGGCGTTGCCCATGCACTGGCGGGATTTAAATTCCTCTGGTGGCTTTGCCAGCACTGACCGCGAGTGTTACTGCTGGGTGTTTGCTGCATAATAGCAAGTCTGTATGTGAAGAGGACTCAGTCCATGAGCCCTCTTTTTACATCCTTAATTGTCCAATGACCCACATAGTGCTTTTAAATAATGCATAGAAACTAGTCAGAATTGGTTGCTTTAGATTATGCCCTATAATCAGTAAGACAGAATAAAAGTTAGGCCCCACATAAATCAAGAAACCCTTAGTTACCATCCATGCCACATAAGTTCTAAGCAGGATTGTGACTCTATGGGGGTTGTTTATCATTGGTTTTCCTGGGCTTTTGTTGAGTAAAAAAAGTCTCATAGTAGTTGCATCGAGGTTTTTTGAGACTTTTCACTGCTAAAAAGTCTCACAGGACTATACACCTCTTCATTAATCTGGCCTAAACATAGAACTACTGCTAGTGCAACACTGTGCAAAGCCAGATTCATGACTTGGGACTTTTGTAAAAAGTCTCATAATCACTCCAGTCCGCCTGCTGGTCTATGTGCTGAAACTTTTTATGCATTTTGAGACTTTATTGGGGCATTTTGAAAAAACAATCCCACTCAGAAAATAGATCATAGGGACATTTATAAAAGGGCCAAAGCCACTCGAATCTGATGGGCACCGGAGCTTCAAAAATATAAATAGAACTGTCCCAAGATGCTGGTCTAATATGTCAGGAGTATGCATAAAATGTTATAAACTGTAAATGTGTGGGGGCAACGACAGTAGATTTACTGTTTATCTTATGATTCACATGTATATTAAATGTTCCTTCAACTTTAGGAAAACCAGAAAAGTTAAAATCTGTCCACTAGAATAGCCTCTAGTCATACTATGCACCACTGTATGACAATTCCCAACTGCAAAATACTAAGGCCACCAAAAAAAATAGAAAAAGCAAAATGTGCCAATCTATCAAAATTGATGCATCCTCTGATTGACTGGTGTATTTGACAGCATTAGCTGATGTGGGAAATTTTGTTCATCTTAACACTAAACCTTTGTTTGGGATTAAGTGTTTCTCAAAGTGTTTCTTGTATACATTTGCATATAAGTGACTTGTATCTACTATGTAAAGTTGGTTGCTCTTATTTTTTTGATTTTTCACTTTTATCACTTTTTGGATAATGAAGCCATAGTTATTGCTTAAAGGGTCAAATAAAAGGTTTGGAATTCAATATTTTAAAAGGTTTGCAATTTAAATTCACACTTGGGAAGGAATGTTAATGCAAAACATGTGAAATCCATTTTAGTATGAGATATAAAAATATTTACAATGTACTCCAAATGTATTTTACTTTTTGAGGTCCTTTTAAAATTACCATAAATGTAGAAGAATGAAACCACTTTGTTCTAAACACCTCTTGAATCTCTTTGACTAGCACCAAATTGCATGTAACAGTTGTTTAGGTTTCCAAAAAAATATTAACTAAAATTCAAACTGCTAATGGACATCCATGGTAGTAAAACGCTGCCTGCAGAATCCATTAGTTGTCAAGAGCCCTGTAAGGTTCAGATTTTACAGTAAAACCTGTAAAAAGCAAGGGTCGAGTTTCACCACTGAGACATCAAGGTGTGAAGATCCAAATGGCCTAAGATATGAACTTGTTCATATGAACCTACTGAACTCTGCCTGCTCCTTAGCAAGTACTTCACCACAGGTTTTACAAGGTACCAACTTTTCTCGTAACTAATGCATGTCAAGTTCCAAGGGCCAAACTAAGTTATTAAAGCTGAGCAGGAGCCCATTAGTACTGAAAGGGTCAAATGCTTCACTGAAATATGTATTAAATTATAAAAGTTACAAATACATTCACCATCAAATACCATTTTAGTTTTCATTTCTGATTCTGGGTCCTCATATACCTTACCCTATTTATCTCTACCCTGGGAAGATACTAAAGTTTACTGTTGACGAGTACCACCCAGCAATATTCATGGCAGAAAAAAAGAAGTATATTTATACGTTACTCAACCTAACCTTTAATATATATTATATTTAAACTGTGAAAAGGTACCTCCATTGTCCCATTTAACTTGTGATAAGTGTACCATAATATATAAAAATGAAAAAATAAATTATTCAAGGCAATTTATGCATGCCATTTCTAAAAATCTTTTTGAGTGGATACTCTGCGCATAATCCTTATGATTTGGAGGTGGTCTATATGAAGTAGAACATAGTACATTTCAGTCATAATCCAGCTCCTCTACATGTTATGGTCTTATGTTGTCTGTCAAGGTAGATAAGACGGTGAAAGAGTAACTGTCTGCTGTAGGCAATGAAACAAATCCAGTTAATTTCTGCCACCATATTCTCACTGCATTTCTCAGCATTGTTGTAAGTGAGAGATATTCACGCTAGCAGTATAGTTCCATCTGGAAATCTTTTCACTTGGAAGCAAATTCCACAGAATTCCCAGTTGATCCCGACACACACTTTTACATCTTGCTTCACCAATTGAAGCCAGCAAGATTGCAGAGCGTTCTGCAACTGGAAAGATGGAATGTGGGAAAAAGTTCTTCTTTAATTGTGATTAATGGTAATGCCAAAAGGGAGGTGCAGGGGTCTTTGTCTTGGGATAAAATTCAGTTATGGTGAGGACTTTTCTGGAGATTTCCTGTCACTTATTTAGTTGGTAGAATGTCATTTACATTAGAAAGCACATTACAAAGATGGCATTTTGAAATACTAGTTTCAAATCGGATAGTAGTTTCAGATTGACTTAATTCTGTCTGTTAAATAAGATGAAATGTCATGATATCATCTGATAAGACTGTACAGCAATGTGTCTTTTTTAATATATGATTGTAAATAAGACAGAAAACATTATTTGAAGAGCACTAATAATTGGGAAGATATAAATAAGATACCCTTTAGTGCTGTAAGTAAAGCCTATTATTTAGACATCACATTTCAACACTCGATTTAACACTTAGGGAAAGACGAATTGCTGCCTAAAGTAACCAAAAGGACATCATGGTCATCAGAATCAATAATATATTCTTGAGCTTGGTGTAGTTACATGCTAAGAGAGTGTGTTGGCCAGAGTTCTTATCTCGACACTGTGGTTGGTGCTGTGCTTATGCTCACTAGCAGTGGTCAGTTACCTCTAGTTGCTATTTAGTTTGGTCGCAGTGGCAAATACTGAATCATGTTAAAATCACAAATTGTGGAGATTTTAAATGGGAAATTATCCCTAGTCTCAGGATTGGTGATAGTGGATCCCCGAGGACGATGACATAAGCCAACACCTGGAACCGGAGTCTAAGTGGTACCCGGTTTTCACCAGAGCCCGCTGCAAAGCAGGTTGGATTTGTTGCGGTGTGGTACCACCAGGTTGTTCCACAGGCGTGACTTTGTCCACGGCGGTGGCCATGGCGTAGTACAGAAACGTAAAGCAAACTTGTGGTCTGGGACAGGCAGGAGGTTGAGACAGGAAGCACAGGATCAGAGTCGGGAACAAAGCTGTAAGTCAGGACAGGCAGCACAGGATTGGAGTCAGGAATGGAATTGAGGTCACAACGGGAAATCAAGATGATAACAGAGGGCTTGGAATATAGCTTTCTCTCAGGCATGGAAAAACAAAGATATGACAGGGGAGATAGGAAGGGGCTGAAATATTTTAAGGCAGGCAGCTGACCAGCGCCAATTAGTAGCGCACTGGCCCTTTAAATTTTACAGAGCCGACGCGGCCGCCCTAAGACAAGGGAATGCGCATGGCGGTGTGAGGACATCATAGGGACCGCCGCTGGAGCTGGGACAGGTGAATGAGAAACTCTTGCACACGGGGGTACACCTAGTACTTAGCCTGAATCTCATGCTAGATTTTTGTAAGTGGGTAAAGATTGAAGAACAAGAGAGGCCCCTGAATTCTTTAGACCATAATGAGTCCCATTATCTTAATAAAATCAATAATAAGTACTGCAGCCAAATATAAAATGTAGACAATGGGAGAGATGAACTAAAACTGACTAAACATAAGGCTATATTCACACAAAGTTGAAGGCTCGCTGGAGATGAGGAGAGGTGAGTGCTGCTCAGCCCTCCTCTCTCAATAGAAAATAGCCTGCTCTATCGTTTGGCAGCCATGGCTGGGAACGGTGAGCTTGCATTCTGCTTACTGCACCGAGCCTGGGCACCTTACCCGTCTATGAGGGACGTCGTCTGATCAGGGTCTTAGGCAGTCCCAAATTAGACTAGGAAGTCTTATACTTATTTAAAATTACAATGTCTCTCAGGCGGGAAAGATATCCCTGTGTAGTTGTGTCTGGCCTAGGAGTAAGCATAGTTTATGCCAATATTCTGCTTAACTTGCCAAGCCTGGTTCCCGTGTAGACAAGATGACAAAAGTGAAAGAAAATAAGTGAATTTGCATTCAGTGGTCTCTCAAATGAGGGTCCTCATTTAAAAAAAATCTAGTTGGTACTTTATAAACTTAAAGCATCAGCATGGAATATATAGAATAAGAAAGCACAACTGAATCTGCTTCTAGACATTTAGGTGTTTCTACAAACCACAGAGATGTGTTTATTAAAAAGGACATAAGGTTATGTGCACAGTAATAACCCTTTAATTTCCTCTGAGAATGCAGCATGCTGCACTAAATAGCATGTTTCTTGTGGTGTCAAAGGGGTTAAGGTGTTGGCCTTAGGAACAAAAAGGTTAATTTCAATTCATAACCACTTATGGGATCTTGAGCTTAGCACTTTATGTCCCAGTACCTCACCTTGTCCATCTGTACTTGGTAGAACACATAATAATAATCTAATTGTTTCTTTCTGCTTTGCAGACCGGAAGACCAAGAATGAATGCTCGGGAGAATAATAAGCATAATTGTAAAGTGTTTTGGAAATGAGAAGTGCTCTATAAATACCTTATATTATTACTATATAAAAAGTAAAATAGTAATAACACAAGAAATTCTAATGTTTTAGTGGGCAATTGTTAAAGCACCAGTTCATCATAGTCGATTAGAAACATATGAAACATACTTTTTTATTTCCTTTTATTTTATATCTCAAGTACAATGTTTTTCTTGGCAGATTTCTTGCATTTGAGTAAACTTATTTAAAAGATTGGGTGTTCAGTGATTGCTGCCTTATTAAGAAGCTGGAGTATGCTTCAGACATTTACACTCTAAAAGTACTGATCCAGTACTGTGCTGTCTTTAAACTTACTTTTCTATTTTTTACTAAAAAGACATTTTTTACAGTCTGCTATGGTTTGTGGCATTAAATGAACAAAACAAAATTGATCAATGCAATAGGTTCAGTTATCTAAATCCCTGCAAGGAGCTGGTGGTAGTAAGGTGCAATACAAATTACAGAGCAGTTAAACCTAGTAAGATAGTGGTCCCTTGGTGCACAATTTCCCTTCTTAGAATAGAGGAGGTAGTGTTGCATTTATAGCAAAACTTCAACCACGAAAATGTAGTATAATCTGCTGGCAGTGTGGAATAGCTGGAATTGTTGAGCAGAGTGCTATTTATTGGGGAAAATAGTAAGTACTTTTTTGATTACTCTTTGTATATCTTTGTTTTTGCTTTGCAATAGTTGAGGTAGAGTAGAGTCAGGTTGGTGCCCTCCAGGTATGACTACTTTTCAACACATTACCAAAGGCATATGAGTGTAAACCGGTCCGTACACACTACATCACATTTTTATTAAAGATTGTCAGCTAAAAAAACTCATTACAACACAAAATAAATCTTCCACAAAGGTCCATCACTGCATCACAAAACAATTCATAGTCACAGGTTTTCATAAGGCATGTTAGTATGTGCAAATTGCTATTTCACAAAAAAGTGCTAGTGCTAGGTCAACCTATTGTGTACCAATTTGCTATATACTCCCATAAAGTGCCAATGCATGAATATTGCAAAAACCAAAGTTCAACAGGGTAATTACTGAAGTTTCTAATAATCTCATAATAACAGCTGTATTTCTAAATGAGCTTACCCATGATGTGTAATTGTTTGGTGAGCGTAGATGAGATACCCCGATACGCGTTTTGCGTATCACCGCTTCCTCAGAGGGCCTGACTACATACAGAGATAACTTTCAATAACTTATAGGACCATCCCTACTCATCTTCAGTTTTAAAGCAGAGATAGAGATGTATAAATGACAATATATTAGTGAAGCAACGACATAGAGTAAGAATATATCCAAGTACACATCCCGGTGGAAAAGATCAGACAACTGAATCAATAAAGAAATAAATAGGTAGCATTTCAATTGCAACTAAAAATGGAAAAAAGGGTACTTTACTTACCCAAATTGCAATGTTTTGGCTCTGACTCGCAGAGCCTTTATCAAGTTTAAGAAATAATCTGGGAGTGAGAGATGAAACTCTGCACTTTAGGTAAATAAAGTACCCTTTTTAAACTCTATTCGGACCGCGTGCTAATTTTAACCGTCAGCTGACGCAGGTCCCAAGTCTGCAGTAACGTCTTTAAATGTCGCTGCAGTTTTCTGCAGAGACACCCCGAGACCCTAGGGAGAAGGGACATGTGGTTTGTTACCGCTTCTCCATTCTCCGCTCTGAACAGCATCGTGCTGAATGAGCATAGAGGAGTGGAGCCACCGCGGCCGCCAGCTCCATAGATTCACGTGACCGCCGGGTTTAAAGAGGTTAACCAGAGCTGCTGGGTCTAATTAGACCCAGTCCAACTCTGATCAGAATCCCCAGGTTCCTGTGTAAAAAATGTCACCTAGAGGGTGTCTCATGGGGGACATATAAAGTATAAAAAGCACACACACACAAAATATTCAGAAATATTCATAAATTTACAATGACATTTCCCCATATAATAAAAAAGCTACACTACAAAAAGCATTGCCATAGTCACCACATTTGCGCGAGACTATACATATACATACTATTATATATCAAAAAAGGTTATGGCCCTTTAACCAGCACAAACAAAAATTCGCTAAAAATGTCCAGTCACTAGAGCCTTTTCAAGCTCTAAGGAGTTACTAAGGAGTTAACTTGCAACTGGAGTGCCGCCTTTAGTTGTCTGCCTAAAGTTACCCATCTATAGATAAATTACACACTGTACAGAATCTTTTGGGTCAGGACACTCCAATACACATCAGATGATTGGCTGTTTCTGATCAAATCATTGGATTTTTCATACATTTATTCACCAGGCATGGGCCCAAGAAAGGGCCTAAAGTTGAGCATAATCGATAAAGGGTTAAATAAAAAACTGCTGAGAATGCATAAACCAGCATTATAAAACTACTGGAAGCAAACCCTTTCTGCACCTAAATATAAATACTTATGTTTATAATGTGTAGATATAAATCTTCTTTCTTCCAGCTTGGTAAACCTTTCTGATGAGATGTCTATTTTTGTCATTAGGCAAATGCTTTAACAGACAAAGTTTAGCAGTTCTCTTCTTCCTTACAAACTGTGGCTCTTGGAACAAAAAGTAATATTTAAAGAAGGAAAGCTTTTGGCTTTTTGTCAGCTGAACGTATTGAGTAGACACTTCCACAAAGCTTATTCGTGCCAAGTAACCCCCCTCTGGCAGAAGGACATGCCATGAAGGTAGACGCCAAGTTGTGGTAACAAGCATCAGGATTTCTCTCCACTCACCGCCAGTGTAGACGCCCAGGTAGGCTGCACAAGTCTTTAGCACCAGGAAATGTGAACATACGGTGCCAGATAATTAAAGAAACATTCACTTATGGTGTTGGAGCAGATGACAAGGAGCTGTGTGACACCCACGGCAAAGGGAAAAACACTGCAGTAGTTTAACAGATGCCATTTTAGTGAATGTAACAATTGTTGTAATAGGCATTGGCATGTTTCTGAGAAGACGTGGCTGTGAGCACTCCCAGAAGTTTCTCTACACGTTCATAAAAACTGACCCCAAGACACAAAGTACATCCAATTCAATGAAGAGCTTGTTTATTCATCTCTTCAAGTGAACATCGGAGGCAAATAAAGGCGAAAAGGCTGTCATGTGCTGCACTACTCTGCCCTCTAAACACGGTATATATTATTGTACCTTATGTAAAATTATTTTTACATAAGTAAGATATAGTAACAGAAAGTAAAGGTTGCAGTTACCTATTGCAACCATATCAAATTTACAAAATGGAAAAGAAGTATGTTCATAAAATAAGTTTTTCCAAGTATGCCCTCAATGAAAACAACACAATTTCCAAATAAGAATGCGAACTACAAAGAATAATTGAATGCATTTATGCAATATTCATACAGTGATATCACAGGGCAACAAGCTGGTAACCTTATGTGTATGAGGGATACCCAACAACAGATTTTGTTTCTATGATTGAAGTGTTTTTCCATTGAAAGAAAGCATGGTAGGCTTAGGTGTCATGGTAAATAAGTGTCATTCAGCCAATACTTATTTCATGCATACAGCTTAGGTTTTCTAATCAGATAAGCATCTGCAAAGGAGGCTTCTGATGTGGACTTAGACTTAATAGAATGATTCGTTATGATATCAATATTTTAATGCTAAATCAAGTTGCACAAATGGTAACATTATTGTTTTCTCTTCCAACATCTTATTCCTTCCATCCCCCCCAAAATAATGAGCACAGGCCCAGTCTCTAGGAAAGAGGGAAAACTCCCAAATCTTTTCCTTTCCTTAGCCTGGGACCTGTTCCAAGTTTTCTATAAAAAAAAAGGGAGAACTAGCCAAATAGAGGTCTAACTTACTACCATTTGTTGTGTTTCTCAATTAAGTTCTAACAAAAGATGTTTAAAAAGGTGTTGCCTGCACACAAACGAGACAATAATCAAGTATGACATCCATTTTTCACACATGCTTAGAAACTATAGTCTACCTTTTAAAAGATTGGCTTCACGTTTTTTTTTAAATATAAGTCATGGCCACCGAGCCATTAAAAAGTATTACATTTAGTGATGCCATGTGCCACTGGCCTAAGAAATGGTGACATATATGAAAAATGTGAAAAATGATGCAAAGGACCATCATGACTCTCTATTGGGAACTATGGAAAAAACATCTGAAAATTGAATGGCGAGGCTGGATAAAGCACTAGTAAGCATGAGTGATTGTTGCCTCACCATTTGGATATCTGCTATCTGCTATTCCTCCCTTTTCCACATGTTTTTTCGACAATAATAAAATATGAAGATTATTGAAGACTAGTGAGTGCCACTCAACTCTTTTTTTTCAAAGGAAATAGATCCTCATACTGTCCAGTACCCTAATGCGTGTTTTGGGGACCGATGACTCCACTTAATGTCATTGCAGAATTACCTGCTGGCCAGTCTGACATTCATAGCTATTCAAGTTCAAGTGCCCCCCCCCCCCAGTGCTTTAAAGGTACATTTAAACAGTATACAGCAAACTGGATAATGTATTCACAGTATCATAATTTCTTTAGACACGACTGGGAAACACAATAGGTATAAGCTTTACATTCCAGGAAAAGGTTTATATTTCCATGAACTTTTTATGATCTCTAAATTTGATGGATTTTGGAAATGTGTGAACAGTCGTCCTTTCACTAGTATTAATCACCAAAAGTATTCCCAACTTTCTTTAATTTTCTTTTTATTTGCCTTGCCATAGACATTCTTTTGACTTATATGACTGTCCTCATATTCTTCCCATGCGCTTAAGGACACGTTCAGACAATTTAATATAACAATATATTTAACACGTGCAAGCTATTTGAGGAGTTCATGGGAAATCTTTATTTCCCTGTTCACTATAAACCCATCTCATCCTGTGGACAGTGAAGAAAAAAATATTTTTGTATCTTACACCCTAGACTTATAGTAATGTTTCCAGATTTATACAGGAGAACATGTCACATACAGGAGAAGAGAACAGTATTTTGCTTTGTAGGACAAGGAACAAAAAACAGAACAAATAGATCTGTCACATAGTAACTCTAATAACTTAAGTGTATAATTCCAAAAAGACAGTAACTAGAGCATTAAAGGGTTATTCCCACAAACACAAGATTCTTAAATATGTTAAGGATAACAAAATTACACTTTCTATAATTCACTGTTATTAACAAAAATGCAACATTTCACAGATAAGTCCAACCTGTCTCTATCAGTCCTGGTGTTCAAAATTTCAGTTGCCTCTGGTTTCCGACCCTGTACCTTCTGACTTTAGGGTCGGCAGCCATTTTGTCTGACACTATGGAGCTGAGGTCTTATCTGCTCTCTGCTCCCTGCAGCGACCCCTCCCCCCTGCACTCCAGGATGATCTCCTTCCTACCGGGAAACAACAGCAGCAGCGAGAGAGTGTATATAAACCATGGGCCCTGATAATCTAAGAACATTGTCAGCACACAGCATCTCATAGCACAGAGGGATCATAAAGTGTCTGCTTGGAAAGTGATGGTAGCTAAAACAGCAATAAAACTGAGTAAAATTGTAAAGTAAGGGGTTAAAAATTATCTTTATTGTTTAAACATCACAAGGGGATTAAAATTTTCTTTTGTGGGCAAACCCCTTTATTGGCAAATGGCTAAACTGTGGATTCCTTATACACTTACAATATATGCACTTTCATTGGTTGCTATTCTCAACAACAGTCTGAAGAATTTCCTCTTGTATCTAGCTTTTACACTGTCACTTTGGATTCAACTGTTATGGGGGCACTTTAAGTGACACTGGGGTTGCAACTGTTACAGGAAGACCATTCCTAAACTAATACTAGACCATTGGTATACGTATTGGTGAGCGGGCAGAATGAGACATGAATAAGGTATGTAGATGTGTTCTCCTTGTGAACTCATAATGAAAGAATAATATGGCAAATTGAGACTTTGGGCAGATCAAGACCGAATATATTACTTAAATAGCTCATAGTTTATGCCATAAACAATAGGAATAAACAAGACAATTACGGTAAATGCACTTTTCTGTGTTTTCTAGTTATTTAAAGAAAAAGGAGAATACATGTATATCTGCCAAGAACTGCATTGCTTGATTGTTGGATTACTTGTCAACACAAATATAACTGTATTAAGAAAATCAAAAATTTCAATTTAAGAATATAAATAGCAATTTTATAATTTGCCACCCATCATTAGCAACTGTATGGAAATATCTTACAGACAACTTAATGGTCTGCTAAGATTGTCAATACACAGAGAAAGCGATACACTAAGAACATCAAGAAGCATTTTATTATGTGTAGTATACCAGATAATGCTTTAGAATCAATACATATTAAGGTATTAAGATGCAAATGTCTATAAAATAATCCATGTGTGTAAAATAAAATCTAAAGCACTGGCACCACATCTATCGTTGTTGCTGACTGAGACTATTTTAACTTACTGATGGCTTGATATTGATCTTGATACATGCTGGAGCAGTGGCCAGTGTTGAGTTTTCTTACACTGATTTTTGCTTCATTAGTTGGCCAGGCAACCAATAACATCAAAAAAATTGCCAACTTAATATATATCACAAAAAATCTGCCAGTATCTCTAAAAATAGGACAAAAGAACTAAAGCAAATCTTTACATATCAACCCAACACATTTGTCATCTTTTTATAGTTCAATATGTGATTGATTCTACCTTTTGGTATTACCCATAAGCACAACTAGGTATGAATCTCCAGTAGAATACCCAGTGTCGCTTTACATTGCCATCAATGTAAAAATGCTGCAAAAAGGGATTAGAGTATGCATTTTTTGAGTGTTACCTTGTGCAAATGATATTACACTTTAGCAAAAGGACAATAACTATGTATAATTCAATCCGCGATTGCTGCCACAGCAATGGCTCTGGGTAGGTCATTCAGCCTGAGAAACTTTCTGCTCTCTGTCTGAACTGCTCACAGCCCCTATGCTCTGAGTGACTTCCATTGTTATCAGCCAAAATCCTGCTACAGCTCTTACTCATGGTAAAGAGGAGGGGTTGTGGAGTTTCCAGTGGGAAAAGCAGAAAGATTTGCCCAGAGCACTTGCACGAGCTGCAGACCACAAATGAAACTTCACTTATCACAGTCCTGCTACTATTAACAACAAACAAAAAGTTAGACTACATTCACAAGGCCGTATGGAGGACTTATATATGGTCGATGTATATATGCCGAATGACGACAATGGGCGCACGGCGCTGTACGGGAGCGATACGATGCAGCACACATACTTTTCATTCTTTATCTCTCCCAATTCCTGCTATTGCTGTAGATTTCAGAGGCCCCATACACATAAGATGGTCAACCAAACCCACAGGAAATGACTGGTTTGTTTAGTGTGGCTTTACACCATCTTACACCTCTGGTGTAGATGTTAACTTGAGTCTTACCTGTAGCAATATTTATATTGAATGCTATATATTTTTTCTATAAAGCACCCTAGTATTTGTCAAAATCACAAAAATCACATCATGTCCTGATAATATGACATCAGTAGATGTCGTCAACTAAAAGAGAACCACCCACCCTGATTATTTATTATCTTCTGGCATAAAACTGACATTACAGTTATGGAAAAAACATCAACACACATCTCTAAAAACAAGCATACCATAATTTAACTATTTTAGAATTTCAGGCTCCTGAGAAATCTATTAGTACAAGAGGATCTGCAAGTAAACTGATTACAAATGCATCAAGTATAGCAACCCCTAAGTATTTCTGGATTGCAAGGATAAGATACTCTCTGCTTATTACTGCTTCTTGATCCAAAGAGATTTAGTCAACTGGTTTCAATTAGATGTTTTTAAGCTAGTAAAACAACATCCATAAAGACATATTTATAGAAAAAACTTAAAGTGGAAAATGCCTACGAAGCTGATGAAATCCAAGCACCCTCCCCCCTTCGCCTCTATTAAATCTTCTCTTCCCTCTGTTCTTCATTTTCATTGTCATAATCACTGATTTGCTCGCTGCATCCAAAAAGTGTTTGGTTTTTTTTTTATCTCCGTGGTTTTATTAATCCTCCTACAGTTAAATCAGATTTACTAGAAGTATAATGACAAGCGGGTGGCTTGACAGTCATTAGTTTATGGGTGATATGAGTACAATGTATTGTCTGTGCTCATGGTCACACTGTCACAACAAACATGCACATAAAAGGTAAAATTAAATGTTTAGCAGTGCCAACTGGAAGTCATTGAAGAATGTAGACTCGTAATAATGGGTGTAGAGTAAACATTACACGCAATAAATAATATAGCTGAGCAAGGTTCTGCCAAACCTCAGCACATAGAACAAAGAAACACCAAAAAAATAAAAGCAAATCAGAGAGATGTGACACTCCGTCTCTAGTTCAGAACTGTAAGGCTTGAGAAAGGGTGCTTGGTACATATGCCGCTTCCGGTTAACCATATGTGAGATGAGTATTCATGGGTTCACAAGAAGCTTAATTAGTCTTGATAAGATCCATCCACCAGTTGTTTAACAAGAAAGTGCCTTCAAAAGTAGAAGCATGTGATATGGCTATCCGCGTGATAAGGAAGTACTTTATACATTATGAACACAACCCTTCAACAATCTTTTAGCAGGAAATATAGTGAAACTCTGACATTTAACCTACAAATGGTTTACGTCCTAGTCACTCTTTGCTTACTGTATACATCCAATGTGCTATACATGATGGAAATGTATCCTTATGTATAGCTTATAATGGACAAGATAAAAGTCTAAGGGGAGAGATGTGTCAGTATACCTAAACATCTTCAAAAAACAAGAAACATTTTACATCTAGATATACATGGGTTAGAGTGACTAATATCGTCTTATATTGCAATATTATACTGCACCAGATGTATCATTCATGATACATTTGGTGAAGCTTAAAGGGGTTGTCCGAGTTTTAAAAAAAAACTATATGTGGCCGGGAGCGGGCTGCTTAAAACAATAAAGATGTACTTACCTTCCGGTGCCCTCCGGTATCCAGCGCTGCTGTCGCTTTGGTCCGGGCGCCATGTAAACAAACATGGCCGCCGGAGCAGCGCTGCATTTAGCTTCCGGACGGCCGTGGCCAGGTACGCCTATCCGTCCCTATACACAGCATTGTGTATGGGGGCCGGAAGGTTGTCGGGTCCAGCCGGAAGCTGAATCCAGAGGGCACCGGAAGGTAAGTACATCTTTATTGTTTTAGACAGCCCGCTCCCGGCCACATATAAAAACTCGGACAACCCCTTTAAGACAGTCTTGTCTCACATTACATCCCCTATTTGTAGGCTTGTTGTCTGACAGACCAAAATTAGGGTACACACCCTTCATATGAAACCATGCCATATTTCATGAAATTGATCTCCATTTTTAGTCAGTTTGTAAAAATATGTGCTGAAAACATTTAGACTTCTAGTGAATTCAATGGACAGTCAATGAAAGGAGTACCTCTTTAGGTAGGCTGCAGATGTTTACGTGTTGTCCTGCCTTACACCTGGAGGGCCATGGAGATGTGGTTAAAGTCGTAGTATGAGGTGGGGTATTACTCTTTTTATATCATTGTCTGCTGTTTCTGTACTTCTTGGGACTGAAAAAAACCTTTGAATTATGCATTTCATTTTCTGAAGGGAGGGAGCGATTGAGCAGCCATTTTGGTGAAAAACAACTACAATACTGCAGATTTCTTTTTAAATATCCTTATAGATGATAACACATTACGTTTTAGTCCAAGGAAAATTATGTCTGTAACACTTTATTGTATGCTTACTTGTCAGTCTATCCCAGGAGTTCAGCTAGGAGACATGACCACAAATATGATATTAGTTGATGCTGAAACATGAGTTTTTCAGTCATGTGGATGGATGCATGAAAGTTATTGGGTCATAAGGGCCTGAGCACATAAAATCCAAAACTTGGCAGCACTTTAAAGTGTGAAGATTTCAGTACCACTCTATGTCAGATATCCAAATTATCCAGATTCATATGAAGAACAACCCTTAAATGACATTCTGATTACTTTATGATCAGAGCAGCAAAACAATCAACCTCGGAAAAGAATAGTAAAAATGAAGCAGGGATGTAAGACTACAGATTACCTCAATGGAAAATCACAAACACCACAGTTTACAAGACTGATGAAGTTAACCCTTCTGTTGCCTCATACACCACAATGCCGAATAAAGGGATTATGCTGTCCACCACTAAGCAGGCTAATGGAAACTGACAATGTCCAAAGCAGCTGTTTCACTTTTGAGGGCCAAAATCTGTTGTCTTTAGTGTCCAGACCACAAGTTACAGTGTGAAATCATCCAGTGGTTATACAAAATAACATTCGTCAAACTCATTATATCACACTACAAATGCAGCTTTGACCAACATTACTTTATATTTTTCCTGGTCCAAACAAAAGAAGCAATGATAGGTTATTACATTCTACTGTGGTATAAAATTCTAAATAAATGGTTATTTTAGCCTTGGCAGCATTTCTTGATATCTCTTATATTTATGATATATAGCTTGTTACTGATTTTATACAAATATATTTAGCCCATTTAAATAATTATTTGTAAATGTAACCAAACCTTCCATACATAATAATCTGGGACACCTTTGGGAGATCTTTCTCTGGTACATGGGAGCTAGCGTCACTTCATTGTTATAAGTTTAGAGAAGTTCAGTAAGGCCTCATGCATACAACCATAAATCGAGGTTGTAAACTAGCCGCAAAAACAGCAGTTAGCTCACAGCCACCATTGATTTCTATTATGCATGGTCATGGTGCAGTGAGTACTCTACTAAGTAGAACCTAACACTTGATGAAAGATATTTGGAGGGAACACTGACGCGTCTGAAATGCATGCTTTCACACCCAAAAAATTGCATGTTTATAATGATGACATTTTGGAAGAAAAAATGTCACAATTATGGACATATAACTTTCTTGTCACAAAAACACTCACGTCAGACTAAATCCCCCCCCCCCCCCAATGTGTTACTCAGCCCATAATGTTTGCTTTGAAAAAATGTTGCTGGATAAAGTTTTTAGATGCACATACAGTTTAGTTCTAGCAAACCCCTACAGTAAGTACCAAGCATCAATGCTATGAAAAGACAGGTTGAGCAAAAAAACATGATTAAACCAACCATGCATGTTCTAATAATAATGGAAAATATTTTTATACATCATATTTTGATCTGGACACCTTACAAAGTGAAATTAGTGAGCACAAGTTTCACTGCAACATAACAATCAATCATATAGCCATTGTTCCTAGTAAAGAAGCCTGAAAGTGACAGAGCACAAATTTTAATTCAAATGTTTAGAACAAAAATGAGTAAATCAGTAGGAAATGTAACTTAAAATAAAGCCTAAACACTTCAAACAAGATATTTGGAAACCACTGTATATTTGCCATCATATTTAATAGCAGTTGAAAACTAGGAACGCTGTAAATCAAGTTTGAGAGCAAACTCCTGCAGTTACAGAAACAATTTTCAAAGATTTAGCCACACAAGTCTTGCTGAGAACATGATACTGAGCAGCATGAGTTCTTTAAGTCTAAAAAATGTATGTGACAAGAACAGTAATTCCTGTAAGTATTATAAGTCTAGTCATCTACAGGATCCTGGGAAAGAATAAACCTCACTCTCCCAAACCATCCATTCTCCATAATGACATGTATTCTACCTATGGACGCCTTAGTGTAATTTAAACTTGTTCAGTTCCAGAACTCTGAACTTCTAGAACAAGCTGCAGACGGTATTAGGTAGCCGATCTTGAGATTTGTTTAACCATAGATTTGTTTGTGTATTGTTTGTAGCAGCAGGACTGTGAAAAGTGCATTTATATTCCAGGACTGTAGCTTCTCCATGTGCACTGTAGCATTCAACTGCAGGCCTGCTAAAGCTTTTACTCAGATCGCAAAGAAAAAAATAACAGAGCAGTTCATTGCTGAGACCACAAAAAGAAAACAAAAAAGGTTACCCTAATAGGGTAACCGATATTGTACTTACCCCAATATATTTAATATGCAGTCGGTGGGAGCCACGGGTCATGTGACCTACCAGCAGCAAAACTGGATACTTCCTGTTTCGTTCTGGGTACTATCAACATCTGGCAGATCAAAGGCACCATAAAGTCCCTACAGGCATGATAGCCATGTCAGTGGTTGAAGGGTGTGCAGATGGCCGTTACCAACCACTGACATGTGGGTAGTTATCATGGAGAGGGCTGCATCCATCAATGGGTTGCAAGATCCCCTCGATTCACTGGAAGTCAGCAGGAACCAGGATGTCACAGGAAGTAAGGCTCCCAGGACTAGAGAGAAAGTTTACCAGGGTACGTACAATATGTGTGACCTTATTAGGGTATTGTTCTGGCCCTGGTAAACTTTTCTATTAGACAGAGTGAAGACAGTGCACCCCCAGTGCACTTGAAAAAGCTTCAATCCTGGAATATTTATGTCCAATATGCAGACAGATTTACTGTATCCCGCATATCTAAAATAGGTTGGGAACAATTATATTCATAGCTACCCTGTTATTCAGTATCCTAATAAGAAAAACAATCTTTATCAGAGATAAGGAAATTTATAGGGCATAAAGCTTTTTTCCATGAAAGTAGTAGTTCAATATATCCAGTAGCATCTGATCTCAAAGTGATGACCATCTACCATATAGTACAAATATATTCACATATTGTAAGTTTAATCAAATAGGAGCTGAAAGATTTTGTGAATGATTAGGAATCAGATCTATGACCCAGAGTAATGTAAAATAACTACACTGGCTAAATTCTACTTTCCACTTTTCTCACAGGAAAATGTGAAATTAGTTTAATGCATTTATATAATTGGGTTGAGGTCTTGTGGTTGGCTAACAAAGTTACATTCTAACTCATTTATTACAGAATTCAAATGACCCTCACAGAAAAGTCCATACCATATTCTCTTATTTTGCATTAGTCTGTTTTAGGCCTCAAGCACAAGAACATATGAAAACGGACGTATATACAGCCGTATATACATGCAGCCCCATTCATTTCGATGGGCTACACAGCCTTCCATTTCAATGGCCGTATTGTGCACAAAATAAAAAAATATAGAGGATGTCCTATTTTCTCATATATTTCTGTTCTGTATGCCCCATAGAAGTCTATGGGAACATACAAAATACAGGTTGCATATGTACTGTGTATAGTTGTGTACCGTATGCTGTCGTATATACGTGCAGTATCAAGAACCAGTGGGAGGTGCATTCTGTCAGCCAGCCAATAGTCAGTCACCCATCGTTTGCCAGCCCACTGTATTTTATACGGATATGGTACAGACAGGGCCTGGGTAAAACTAAAAAGGGGGCCGCAAAATAAAACTATTTTATGAACAGTCACATTTTGTAAAAGGCTCCCTTTAGTTCTGAACAATAATAATAAAATAGACAGATAATTAGTAGAAGGAAGCCCCCAAGCACTGGCCCCTTCCCCAACCATCCATGCCCCCACTTCATGCCCCCCCTTGGCAACATTAAAGGGTAACTCTGACCAAAACCAAAGTTTTGCACCATTTAAGGGCTATTCCCACAAAGACAAAGTTTCTTATATGTACTCAGGATAACAAAATTACACATTCTCTAATTAGTATTAACAGAGATACAGCATTTCGCCCCCTGCAGTCCAGCACATAACTCGCTGACACACACTGACTCACTTCCTGCCAGCAAACACATTGTGAGGAAAGACAAGATGCAAACTCTAGGGAGATAAGTTACCCGGTGGGAAGGGGGAGGTAGGAACATATCTGAGAACAGAACAGAACAGAAATGTAGCAGAGCTGACAGTGTAAAAGTCTGTCATCCTCTGTCTGTCATGCCTATGTGTAACAGGCATCTCATGCATCTCATCTGTCTCATTTATCTTTCTATGTGTCAATGTGTCAATGTCAGAAGCCAGATGAAAGTGTATATAACCCTGTACCCTGATAATCTAACCACACTGTTTGTTCACAAAACTAGATGGATTATAATGTGTCTGCTTAGACTGTCCCTGCCCACACCCTGGGATTTTGCGCTGCCCAGCCTAAGGATTAATAGGAGCTAAAACAGCAATAAAACTGAGTAAAAATGTAAAGTAAGGGGTTAAAATTATCTTTATTATGTAATCATTAGGGGATTGAGATTTGAGAATTTTATTTTGTGGGAAGACCCCTTTAAGTAATTCATGGTTAAAGAGTAATTACACCTTTGGGAAAAAAGCTGTGATAGAATGATGGCAAAGTTTTTAGAGATTGAGTGCCCAAACTACAACATAAAGTGACTTATTTATTCAAAAGTGCCAACATGGCAATTAAAGCCTTAACTTATTGCTTATTGCTCCTTCACAGCTCTTAATCGTATCTACATCCTGAGGAAAAAAATACAGTGTAAAGAAGGAGGATGAATTTGGATTATCTTCGTAGCTTCCCTCCAGGGTCCTCTTAATAGGAAGACCTAGAGTGCCCGGAGAAAGGAGCTCCAATGATAATTCAGCTTTTCCCATACCTTCTCTCTCTTCCTGTAGCCCCAGGTACTTTAAAATATCACTGACATTTGGTTTGCCTTTGTAGGAGGATGTCTTGATTCCTGTCTGCTGAACTTTGTGCTGCGTTGATGGCCTGGGTGCCCACTGAGAGGGCGCTAAACACCATGTCTGGCACTTGTGCCATAGGTTCACCACTGGTGCAAATGTTAAGAATGATTGCAATGATACCAAATGTATATATTTTGTGAGGGTGTGAACTATGTGATCAATTTTATAGAGCCATAACGTTAAAAAATTTTCAACTGGATGGGAGCATTCCATTATTTTGTGAGGCAAAGTGTGCAGCAAATTCTATGGATCACCTGCTAAACTTGCACAAATGAAGCAACTGAGCCAAAATGGCAGACAGGAGGCGAGATTCCAAATCTTTCTTCAACTAAAATGAACCTCAATTTTTTTTTTTAAATTAAGATACAAATTCATCTTCTCTGCATCCTTAACATTATTTGAACAGTCATATACAACGTCTTGGAAAATACCACAAAATGACAAATCTGCCTGTAGTAAAATGTTCAGTTTTAATGTAGCCTGAGGCTCTAATTAGCAGGAGAATCCAGTGTACAGAAGGATGTCACAGTGATGAGACTCTGGAAGGCTAAACTCATTAAAGGGCAACTGGTAAATTGAGCTTCCAGTCACAGACAATCCCAGCACATGCCATGGCTGAAGACATTTCTGCTTCAGGATCTCATGTGAAAGGCCACAGTGACACTAAAAACGGCTCAGGACATGGTATCTCAGCTACGCATGTACAGAAGGAACTGATTTTTTATCATCTGCCTTGTTTACACTGTTTTTCCGTCATTCTCTCAGGAAAAATGACACTGAGAGAGAAGGCTTTTCTGAGCTATTCCTTTGGAAACTGTGTTTCTGTGGGAATATGCTTTCTTGTGGTATTTGTATTAGGAGCAAAGTGTGTGAAAGCTCATTTTTTCCTGTGCTCCCAGTGAACCATAGTAAGGCTATACAGCTGCAAATGGTTTCCAAAATGAGGCCCTGTAGGCTCCATGTGGTAAGAAATGTTTCACATAGACATTTCACAGGCTGAAAGTCAATATTGGAATGATTTTTTTTAGTTTATCACATGGTAAAATATAATATAGGGTTAAAATGTGATGAAACATGTACATGTGGCATTTTAATGCATGCTTTTCAATGGTTGTTAACATTTGCATTTACAAAATGCAGTCGTTGACTCCCCTGTTAACAGTGAGTTAACAAACATTTATTAAGCAAATCAAATCTCTTTTCACCTGATGCATTGCGGTGGTTTGCATGCGTTACACGTCACTTGTAAATGCACCCTTTGGCCATGGTCACACTTTCCTCTAACGCAACACTAGCACACGGGGGCGGGCCGCATGCAATCGGAAACCAGACCCCGGTGTCTTGTATTGTTTAAATGCAAGAGACCGGGGCCTGGTTATTGATCGCATGCATTATGAATGCAACACTCGCGGAACATGTGATCGCGGCCTAAGTCTATCTGCACACGATGCGTACTATGTGTGGAATTTCCATGCAAAAGCGGGCTAGTATACAAGCTAGCGATTTATGATGCAGATCTGGTGGGGACATGTTTGAGCTCTACCCACATGCCGCAGCAAAAATGCAACAAAGAAACACAGTGTAAACTTGCCAGTTTTTGCTTGTTTCTGTTGCTTGTGCAAAAATTAAGGAATTAGCTCTGGGTAAATTCTGCAGCCATTCTGCATTGTGTGCAGATAGCATCAGGGCTTATTCAGAGGGGCGTTTTTTTCTTAACCATATGCTCTCAGTGGGGTTTTTTGTCTATGTTTTGTGTTGCTTTGCCGCAGATGTGGTACAAATGCTGTTTTTTTTACTTTCCATTGCG
Organism: Engystomops pustulosus; assembly: GCF_040894005.1. Taxonomy (NCBI): domain Eukaryota; kingdom Metazoa; phylum Chordata; class Amphibia; order Anura; family Leptodactylidae; genus Engystomops; species Engystomops pustulosus. The sequence goes on along the minus strand of NC_092412.1, from coordinate 130,625,807 downwards.
CTAAATGAACATAAGAGTGCAAAGTCACTTTGACATAGACCCTCCTTGTACAAAATTCAATATTTGCATAGACTAGTTTTCACAATATGACTGAATTCATGATTTGCGATTTGGAGCAAATTTTCATTTTGGTGCAAATTTACGCCAGTCCCCACCCTGCTCTACGTTGCGACTTTTGATGGCTTTTTTGGCGACTTTTCATGCAACTGTCTCAAACAGCCCACACAGCAAAAACTCTGCCAGCAAATTTATCATGGGCCAAAGCCACTTTAACCCATTAACGATGCATGACATAGTAATACATCGGCTGCGGGTGTTCGGAGAGGGCTTATGGGATGAGCCCTCTCCATAGCCTGTGAATGTTTGCTGCATATTGTGTTAACCCTTCCATTACAATAAAGCTGGTGGCGCTATGTTGGCGTAGATCGTTGCTCCCCGTGACGCCATCGGAGAGGGGCGATCTGTTGCTATGACAGCCTTGGGTCACACACTATGTGTTACAATGTGTGATTTGCCCATTATAATAGATGATGTGGCAATCCCCATATTCTGCCAACATAAAAATTAAAATTAGGTATCGCCGCGTCCCAAAATGTCCAATCTATCAAATTTTATTATTTGTTTTTCCCGGCATTTAACCCAGTAAAGGAAAATGGCGCCCAAAGTAAAAAATGTCACTTTTATACCAATTTGTAAAATATAAAAAATTAATAAAAAGTGATCAAAAGGCCATACAGTCCTCAGAATGGTAGTATTGAAAACATCAAAAGTCGCAAAAAATGTCAACACCCACAGCTCCATACACTGAAGTATGAAAAAGTTATTAGTACCAGAACATGGCAAAATTAAGAATTTTTAGTTGTTGTATGAAAATATTATAAACCTATATAATTATAAACATTATAAACCCGTGGTACTCCGTGCTCATTCCGACCCAAAGAATAAAGGAGAAATGTCATTTGGGGTGCACAATTAAAATTGTAAAATCCAAGCTCTCAGGAAAATGCTGCAAATGCGTTTTTTCACCCGTTTCACTGCATTTGGAATTTTTTCCCACTTTCCTGTACACAGAGTGTGTTCATCATTATGAAGTGAATTTTTTATGCAGAAAACAAGCCCTCACACAGCTCTTTACATGGAAAAATAAAAAAGTTATGCATTTTTGAAGTGGGGAGTGAAAAATTAAAATGCAAAAACGAAAAAGGTCCTGGTCGTTAAGGGGTTAATGAATCTGCCAGCAGATGTGCTCCAAAGCCTGATATAGAACTGTTGTAAGGAGCCTGCCTAATGATAAATGACCCCCAGTGAATTTTTGCTAATTTTTTTTGTCACAGGACTATTTCCGCCTCTTCATTAATCTATGTTTCTTCGCAGGGGTGTACCAAGCCTGTCTGCTGCCTGAGGCGAGCCATAGAGAGACGCCCCCCCCCCCCCCCCGCCCATATATGTAATTTTTCAGGGAGTGTCAGGACCAGATCCATCATATTGGTTTGGTGTGAAAATAAAGCAATGCAAAAATGCATACAGAGTACTGCCCTGTAGTATTTAATGCATACAGCATGCCGCCATATAGTATAAAATGCATACAGCATACCACCATGTAGTATAAAATGCATACAGCATACCACCATGTAATATAAAATGCACACAGCATACCGCCATGTAGTATTAAATGCATAGAGCGTACCACCATGTAGTATAAAATGCATACAGAATATTGCCATGTGGTATAAAATACATACAGTGTCCCCCCATGTAGTATAAAATGCATACAGCATCCCCACCCCCATGTAGTATAAAATACATACATCATATTGCTATGTAGTGTAAAATGCATACAGCGTATACGGCATGTAGTAAAAAATACATACAGAATATTGCCATGTAGTATAAAATGTATACAGCATATCGCCATGTGGTATAAAATGCATACAGCATATCGCCATGTAGTATAACATGCATACAGAATATCGCCATGTACTATATAATGCATACAGCATATCGCCATGTAGTATAAAATGAATACAGAATATCGCCATGTAGTATAAAATGAATACAGAATATCGCCATGTGGTATAAAATGCATACAGCATACCACCATGTAGTATAACATGCATACAGAATATCGCCATGTACTATATAATGCATACAGCATATATCGCCATGTAGTATATAATGCATACAGCATATCGCCATGTAGTATAAAATACATACAGCATATCGCCACGTAGTATAAAATGCATGTAGTGTATCGCCATGTAGAATAAACCGCATACAACGTGCCACCATGTAGTATAAAATGCATATGGAATACATATATACACATATAAACACGTACATATACACATACACATCACATACATATACACATACAAATCACATACATATACACATTACATACACAAATCACATACATATACACATTACATACACAAATCACATACATGTACACATATACACACATACATGTACACAAACATATACATATACATATATACATTACATACACACATGACATACATATACACATACATATACACATATACACACATACATAGACACATCACATACATATACACATATATATACATTACATACACACATCACATACATATAAACAGATAAACTTACTTTATTTTCTTTTATTTTCCAGGAAGGTTCTCCAGGAGCGGGGGAGGGGGGGGGGGCTTGGGCGTACAAGGGGGGGGGGGCGAGCGGAGGAGGGGGGGGAGCGGAGCGGAGGAGGCCGGGAGCGGAGCAGAGTGGAGGAGAGGGGGAGGACTGAGCGGAGGAGGGGGGGAGGACGGAGCGGAGCGTAGCGGAGGAAGCGGAGATGAAAGGGACAGAGGGAGCAGAGCAGAGTGGAGGAGAAGGGGGGGCCGAGCGAAGGAGGCCGGGAGCGGAGCAGAGTGGAGGAGAAGGGGGGGCCGAGCGGAGGAGGCCGGGAGCGGAGCAGAGTGGAGGAGAAGGGGGGGCCGAGCGGAGGAGGCCGGGAGCGGAGCAGAGTGGAGGAGAGGGGGAGGACTGAGCGGAGGAGGGGGGGAGGACGGAGCGGAGCATAGCGGAGGAAGCGGAGATGAAAGGGACAGAAGGAGCGGAGCAGAGTGGAGGAGAAGGGGGAGCCGAGCGGAGGAGGGGGGGAGCAGAGCGGAGCGGAGGAGGCCGGGAGCGGAGCAGAGTGGAGGAGAAGGGGGGGCCAAGCAGAGGAGGCCGGGAGCGGAGCAGAGTGGAGGAGAAGGGGGGGCCGAGCAGAGGAGGACGGGAGCAGAGCAGAGTGGAGGAGAAGGGGGGGCCGAGCGGAGGAGGCCGGGAGCGGAGCAGAGTGGAGGAGAGGGGGAGGACTGAGCGGAGGAGGGGGGGAGGACGGAGCGGAGCATAGCGGAGGAAGCGGAGATGAAAGGGACAGAAGGAGCGGAACAGAGTGGAGGAGAAGGGGGAGCCGAGCGGAGGAGGGGGGGAGCGGAGCGGAGGAGGCCGGGAGCGGAGCAGAGTGGAGGAGAAGGGGGAGCCGAGCAGAGGAGGGGGAGAGCGGATATGAACGGGACAGAGGGAGCGGAGCAGAGTGGAGGAGAGGGGGGGGGGGCGGAGCAGAGGAGGGGGAGAGCGGATATGAACGGGACAGAGGGAGCGGAACGGAGCAGAGTGGAGGAGAGAGCGGAACAGAGCAGAGGAGGGGGAGAGCAGGGGGGGGGTGTCAGCCTGGGATGGTGGTCAGGTGGACGGCAGGACAGGCCGGCGGGGCGGCAGCAAGGTCCGGTTGGCGGCAGCACGGGGGAGGTTCCAGCGGCAGCATAGGACGGCCGGGCGCACAATGCCGCCCCTCGTCCAGCAGGTGGCGCGCCGCCTGAGGTGAGATTCTCAACTCGCCTCATGGCAGGTGCGCCCCTGTTTCTTCGTAAACATAGAACTACTGTAAGTGCAACACTGTTCAAAACCATGACCTGGGACTTTTGCGAAAAGTCCCATAAAAAGTCTCATAGTTACTCCAGTCCCCTGCTCTAATGATAAATAACCCCCTAGTGGTTGATGTATCTATTCAGTTTTCTGTTGTTTTTCACTTAATTGTGGTCTGCGTGCAAAAAAATGCAGCATGTGGACCATGGACCACCATTGAAGTGAATGGTTCTGCATAAAAAAATTGGATGTCCCACTGGTTACATTTATGTGCATTTATGTACATTATATTTTTTCAGATGATGCTACGGTGTTATGCTGTCTAATAACTGCAAAGCATGGGAGAAACACTTATTCCCCACAGACGTTTAAATCATGGACAAAGATACAATACTGATACAGCCATGTTTTTTGCGGACAAGAATCAGCCATCTGTATGAGCCCTCACTCTTTAATAAGCATTTTAGAATAAGCAAGCTTTCCGCTAGCCCGGAAAAACTCAGGTACATAGACCCCATGCCAAAGAACAGAAACAGTATCTTTTCAACTTGTTGTACTTTGGGCTGCTTACATACCACTAGTGAGAATTAGAGATAACTAACTACAGATAAACAGAAGTGGCACATGGCTATGACGTCACTGGGGGAGGGGGGAATTATAGCGGAGAGCCTCTTAAATTATTCTTTTTTTTTCCTTTTTAAAAAGTATTAAAACAATACAAAACTATATGAATTAGCAATCTCTGGGATTGTAGCAAATCAAAAAATAAAGAGGATGTGGCATTTTAATTGCACTTTAAGAGTCATAAAACCAAACCCTGCAAGAAAATCAAGCAATTACATTTTTTGCAGTACATTGCACAGTGTATTAAATGGTGCCACTAAGAAGAACACATAACAAGCCATCACATGGTTCTGCAAATGGAAAGATAAAAAAGTTGTTTCTAGAAAGAGGAAATAAAAAACAGAAATGGAAAACATAATAGAGCATGTATTAGCAAGGATGTTTAAGCTATGCTATTTATATACAAGTGCCTTAGTGCAAGGATGTATCTAACATTTCCTTGGCAGGAAAAGGGTTAAAAGAAAACTCTTGTGCTTTGTTAGATATACCATGACACCGTATACAGCTCTATATAACACATTTTAAATGGCTTACAAGTTTGACAATGTGGCCAACATATCGGCACCTGAAGTGACCCATCGCAGGCAAAAAGTGACTGTACTCATTTGCATATGCCTTTGGAACTGATTTTTATAAGTAAATTGGAGTGGCTTAATGAAAAAGAGGGAATTCTAGAAAGGATATTTTATGCTCTGACAGTGCTGTTAGATTAGTGGAGTAAATTGTGGTGACAGAGCCTGTACTAGCTTTTCCATTCTGTTGTAGAGTGTCCATTAACTACTGCCTAGGCTCTGCCACACTTTGTGTATTTGGAGATATGCACAGAACAAAATGCAAATCTCAGTTGACTAATAATACCTAATAGGACATGGGACATGGGTCTCCCGGACATGGCATCACTTTGAATATATATATATACACTCACCGGCCGCTTTATTAGGTACACCATGCTAGTAACGGGTTGGACCCCCTTTTGCCTTCAGAACTGCCTCAATTCTTCGTGGCATAGATTCAACAAGGTGCTGGAAGCATTCCTCAGATATTTTGGTCCATATTGACATGATGGCATCACACAGTTGCTGCAGATTTGCCGGCTGCACATCCATGATGCGAATCTCCCATTCCACCACATCCCAAAGATGCTCTATTGGATTGAGATCTGGTGACTGTGGAGGCCATTTGAGTACAGTGAACTCATTGTCATGTTCAAGAAACCAGTCTGAGATGATTCCAGCTTTATGACATGGCGCATTATCCTGCTGAAAGTAGCCATCAGATGTTGGGTACATTGTGGTCATAAAGGGATGGACATGGTCAGCAACAATACTCAGGTATTCTGTGGCGTTGCAATGATGCTCAATTGGTACCAAGGGGCCCAAAGAGTGCCAAGAAAATATTCCCCACACCATGACATCACCACCACCAGCCTGAACCGTTGATACAAGGCAGGATGGATCCATGCTTTCATGTTGTTGATGCCAAATTCTGACCCTACCATCCAAATGTCGCAGCAGAAATCAAGACTCATCAGACCAGGCAACGTTTTTCCAATCTTCTACTGTCCAATTTCGATGAGCTTGTGCAAATTGTAGCCTCAGTTTCCTGTTCTTAGCTGAAAGGAGTGGCACCCGGTGTGGTCTTCTGCTGCTGTAGCCCATCTGCCTCAAAGTTCGACGTACTGTGCGTTCAGAGATGCTCTTCTGCCTACCTTGGTTGTAACGGGTGGTGATTTGAGTCACTGTTGCCTTTCTATCAACTCGAACCAGTCTGCCAATTCTCCTCTGTTCTCTGGCATCAACAAGGCATTTCCGCCCACAGAACTGCCGCTCACTGGATGTTTTTTCTTTTTTGGACCATTCTCTGTAAACCCTAGAGATGGTTGTGCGTGAAAATCCCAGTAGATCAGCAGTTTCTGAAATACTCAGACCAGCCCTTCTGGCACCAACAACCATGCCACGTTCAAAGGCACTCAAATCACCTTTCTTCCCCATACTGATGCTTGGTTTGAACTGCAGGAGATTGTCTTGACCATGTCTACATGCCTAAATGCACTGAGTTGCCGCCATGTGATTGGCTGATTAGAAATTAAGTGTTGTCAGCATGTCAACATGGACCAAAATTTCTGAGGAATGCTTACAGCACCTTATTGAATCTATGCCACGAAGAATTGAGGCAGTTCTGAAGGCAAAATGGGGTCCAACCCGTTACTAGCATGGTGTACCTAATAAAGTGGCCGGTGAGTGTATATATATACACTCTTACAATATATAGTGAATAGAACATTCTCATAGATATAAGAATAGGTGATTTATTTCAGCAAAGTGCTAACTGAAATTGAAATGCTATAAGAGCAATATATGAATGCTGAATATATCACAGTAGCGCTCTTTGTATGACCCTTTCTTGGTGAATCTTACCTGACTTGGGTCAGTATGGAGGTGCTTGTCACTAGCACGACAGCCTTGCAAACATACAGCAGCTGGAAGCAAAAAGCAGGGCACGTCAGCTCAGAGCGGCAGAAAAGGCCTTTTCATGGCAGCTATTTGCAAACCTCTAAGGAGTCGCAGAGACTGCCCATTAAAACCCTGTTAAAACACTTCTGATGTTGTCAGCAGTGGAGAGCTGAGATAGCACAGTGATCACCGAGATGCTATCTGCCTCAAGCAGTTCAGTGGTACTGTCAATACTATGAGCAAGGAGGTGCAAGACGAGCAACAACCTAATTTCTTCATCAAAATTTCATAACCTCCCAGAGCTGCCTGCAAAAGAGCAGCGTGGGCAGACTCAAGAGATGCTAGCAGTCACTAGGAACTGCATTAACTCTGACCAAGAAGAATAAATGTGAACTGCTTTCTAGCATTATTTAATATCTAAACTGTATTACAACTTTACGACTTTAATGTGCAAAGAGAAACCTTCAACCACTATCTGTACCACAGGCTCTATAATGTATACAAAGGACTCTCACCGGCTCTTCCTTAGAGGGCAAACAAAGCACCACACAATTACTGGAACACCAGTCAGCTATCCTATCACCTTACTAGACTCAAAATATACCTGTTCATTAGAGGTTAAAAAGGGTAGGCATTGTTTGCACTAGTTAAAATATAATAGAGTAGAAATGATCCTGCCAGCTAACATGGCTGCAATCCTATCAAGTCATACATCTTAGCACAAGTATGTTCTGAACTAGGCTCACCCAGTTTTTACCCTTAGCAGTGCAGTAACCATATCCTTCAATCTGAATCCTAGTATATATTTCTCATACTTTGCAGCACCAGCGCTAATCAGATGAGAATTCCTGAATCAATCACTGTCTACAAGGACACCACCACAAAAGTGCTTAAAGAATTCATATTATAAAGAGCCAGATGGCATCAGCTATGTAGACAGTGTATGCATAGCATAAAAAATAACACTGTTAATTCTGTGTTCTTTTCTTATAGTCTGGAGGACAAACTATCCCAACATATAAAGGAATACAATAGCACAACACCTTGTCACTTGCTAATATCACTGTATAATACTGCTTACTGTTTTAGATGCTTGGTGTCTAGACATTTACTAAAAAAAGCCTGACAGAATATTCTTGCTAATGTTACTGTTTAACCCCCTATGAAACATTGTATTCTAAGCCTAAAGGTGTTTCCCCATAAATCATTCTTAAAGGAAACCTACCATGAGGAATCTACTATCAGAAGTAGATCTGATAGTAGATTCCTCCTGCCTGCCCCTGCCCTAATCTGTTATTTAATAATCCTGAAACCTAACATAACTTGTTAAAAACTTTATTTTTGTAATATGTAAATTATTTGCAGAGGCTTCTGGGGCATGTACTAGCCGGGTCAGGGCCTGGGAGCAAAGGATAGTCCACGCCTCAGTAGCCTCTGCAGTTACGATGAGTTCATTACTCCGCACTGTGGTCAGTCTATGAAATCCAGCCAGCACGCAGACAGACTATGGCCTAACTCTATACAGCCTTTTCTTTAGCTAATTGTCCATCCCCAGTGAAAAAAACAACTCCGAAAAGAAACTTGAGTTCTGAATCATGTGACAGCTAAACACTAGAGTGGCCTCTGGCCATTTTCCTGTATGTAGTTATGTACATACTGTGCAAATGGTTTAAGTGAAGAAATGGGTAGCCAAGAGATAGATACTAAGACGTTTTATTCACATTCCAAACTAATTGAAAGAGATGGATCATAATCCACATTCCAGATAAATGTTAGAAGCTGGGGGTTTAGCCAAATGTCCATCCTCCCCAGTCTAAACACCACATTTGACATTCTTTAATATAACCCTTGTATGCAAAAAACAAGTATAATAAATAATGAATGACAAATGAGAACCATTTTTCGACACATTAATTTCTAATATCATTCAGTGTGGAGAAAAAGACTAGCTGCACTGGATGTCTATACTATCAGTCAGCAACAACAGATACTATGGGCAATAACAAGGACAACCGACAGACACACAAAGCTTCAGATTCTGTTAAGAGCATAAGCCGCTAGCAGGCCACATTTCATGAATAGGGCATATTGTTGCCAGAATAAGGGAGAAGAGATGCTATCTTGTAACTTGCTTAGTAAAATACATTGAAACAGGGTCAGCTGTCTAATATTTCCCCAGCCATATTGTGATATTTCATTGAAAATTAGTTACTACAGTCCATAATTACTAGTTTGGGCAGGCAGGTTTCACAGAATGTTAAACAACTCAGCACTATGCCTACAAGGACGGTGAGGTGTGCAAATAGATATAGATCATACCTTTTCAGAAGGCTGTTCATATAACACAAACAATCAAGTATTTGGTCCTTACACCGCTAACCCTATTCACCACAGAGAATAGGAAACAGGGAAGAGAAGTATCCTAAGGACCAATGGGTAAAGCATGACCTTGTTGAGGAGGCCATCTGGAGGACAAGTTCTTCATCACCCAGCCATGTGGGGGTAAGGTGATGACACAAACACTATCCTTTCAGAGATGTGAAAGAAACAAGTTATTAAATAAAGGAAATCTGCCACCAGGTTGAATGATTGTAAGCCAAGCACACTTACATGCCCCCTCTCCCCTGATCTACTTTTAGCTTCTTATGTCTTTGTCTTTTACAAAAGAAGATTTTAAAATTATGCAAATGAGCCTGCGGGGCTCCAGGCTAAATTAACACCTATGGAGTCCAGAGGACTCAGACTCATTTGCATAATTGTTAATGCCTTTTATTTTAAAAACAAGGACACAAGAAGCTAAAAGAAGGACAGATCCTGTCAGAGGAGTAGATGTTCTTGGTTTACAATCCTTTTTCCTGGTGGTAAATATCCTTTAAATATGGTGTATAAAAATAGATATAATGGTAAATGATAAATCATAGTATCAATCAGGTTTACCAGCCAAAGGGGCTCAACTAAACTGGGCTTGGAATGTTTGTTTAGTTTATCCAGGTTCAAGTTGGTAAATTCTGCATACAAATGCACTGATTCCTAGCTTGAATAAATAAATACTGTATATACTCGAGTATAAGCCAAGTTTTTCAGCACAATTTTTGTACTGAAAATTCCCCACTCGGCTTATACTTGGGTACATAAAAAAAAATAAACTGATTAGTCACCATTCTGACTGTCCGGGCAGCTCCTCTTCTATCTCCATATATCACAGTTGTGATATCATGGACCCGCCACGAACAAGGAGGTAGAAGAGGAGTTGCCGCGCACATTGCTGCATATTGTGCATATTGCAGCTAAGACTTACAGGTAACACTTTGGATTGGTAATATCAACGATTGCCGTCGGCAAAGCTGCCAGCAGCTTCAAAAAGATGGCGGCCCATGGGCACCGCCATCCTGCCGAAGTTCGTCGCTCCCCGTGATGTCATCGGGGAGTGGCGATCCGTTGCTATGACAGCCTCGGGTTTTCAGAAGACCTGAGGCTGTCTCGTTTTAACCCATTCATTACAATGTGCTGATTGCAGTATATGGAAGGATAGATCAGACAACCTAGGGTTACAGTACCCTAAGGAGTAAATAGTAAAAAAGTAAAGGAGTAATAGTAAAAAAAAAACTTTAAAAAAATTATAAAAATAAAAAAACATAAATATTCAAATCACCCCCCTTTCCTTAGAAGTCACATAAATATAAATAAACAGTAAAAATCATAAACATATTAGGTATCTTCGCTTCCGAAAATGCCTGATTTATCAAAATATAATAATGGTTTTTCACTGCCTTTAACCCTGTAACGGAAAATAACACCCAACACACTTTTTGCCATTTTGTAAAATATAAAAAATTCTATTAAAAGTGATCAAACGGTCGTACAGTTCTATAAATTATTGCATTGAAAACATCATCAAAAGTTGCAAAAAATGACACCATCAACAGCTCTGTACACCAAAGTAAGTATAAAAAAGTTATTAGCGCCAGAAGATGGCAAAAAAAAAAAAATTTTGTACAGGAGGTTTTAATTTTTGTAAATGTATAAAAACATTATAAAATCTAGAGAAATGTATTATCTCCGTGATTGCACTAACCCAAAGAATAAAGTATACATGTCATTTGGGGTGCACAGTGAAAGCCATAAAATCCAAGCCCACAAGAAAATGGCGTAAATGCATTTTTTCACCATTTTAACTGCATTTGGATTTTTTTCCCGCTTCCCAGTACACGCCATGGAATATTAAATACCGTCACTATGAAGTGCAATTTGTTACACAGAAAACAAGCCACCACAGAGCTCTTTACGTGTAAAAATAAAAAAGTTAGAGATTTTTGAATGTGGGGAGCAAAAATGGAAATAAAAAAACAAAAAAGGGCCAGGTTGTTAAGGGGTTAACATAACAGCTTACCAAACAGGGTTTTAAGAGTCAGACTTCAACCAATCTGATAGTAATGACCTGTCCTAGCAATGTATGGTCTTAAGTTCTATCATATACGGCTGAAAGGGCAAATGTTAAGTTAAATGTAACAAGTTTCCTTGTTATTACTGTGCAGAGCTATATTTTACCACACATACTCAGCTATATACGAAGAGAAAGGAGGGGGGTCCTTAAGTTTCATACTTGATGGCAATTACCTACAAGGTCCATATTGCCTGGTGTGAGCCTTCTTCTGATTGGTCTGTCTCGTGCCGCTGTACCTAAAGTATACATGATAATCCGAGGTGCAGTAAACCCTCTGCGTAAAATGATTAAGAGGAATTATGCATTAGTGGAACAAGCCATTTAATGCTATTAAATATTTCACCTAACATTAAAAACCTATTCAGTGCCATTAGAAATACTCCTCTGCAGCAGTCTGGATTTCAGTATAACTGTTCTAAATACTTAACTATGATTTTAATATTTGGCATGAAAACCCATTTTGAAATAGGTGCAGACCAGGCAACTTCAGTAATTTAGTATTTGTTTAGAATCCATACCATCATCGTATAGTTTACAATCTCAATCTCATAACCAGCTGAGTGTTTTGTTGAAAGCGTAAGGCTTGTAATAAATATTTTAAAAGCCTCCTACTAATTAACTAAGCTTCCAAGTGTATAAACCTAAATCAACTAATTAAAATGACATTAACGTTATAAGAATCCCAAAAACCTACTTAGTGTTCATTTTCTGACCGTGCCGTATATATGCTGTTTAATTACCAACTTTGGCTGCTGTTCACAAGAGGGAGAAAGATCGAGATGAATATAATTTCCTATAATGCACTCTGCCACTCAATGGTGGATATTTCTAAACTGAAATACTTTGAAGGGTCACCTAAAATCCATGCACTCTTATCCAACATGTACTGGAGCTGAGTGTCTGCCTGCTGAGATGAAGTTTATTCACAGGAAATATAGAGGAAAAATTCATGCTCTGCTGTCTAATCGGAGCTGACATTGTATCTCGAGAGAAACAGGAGCTTAGGATTTTGGGCAGGTCAGCATAGGGCAATCAGGCAGCCAATAAAATATTAAATCAAGTGCTTTGATATCATACATGTAATCTATAGGTGCATAACATGTAGCTAATGCACATGGATAATAGATGCCAAAGATAAAGTATCATTCTTTTAAAAGAAGAGAAATTTGAAATTTTAATCCGTGAAATAGACTATTCTGCCTTGGTTCTGGTAACTTATAATGTGTACCAATAAATGTAGAATCTTCCTATAAAGAACAGCGACTAACGCAACAAAGATGCTTGAAGCAGCCTGTGTAATTACCCCCAAATGTTTTCATCTGCTTCTTTATTAAAACTGATATAAATCAATGATTCATTATGCAATAGGAATGCTCACGACTGGCACAGAGAATTAATGGGAATTAAATGAGTTTTCCAACTTTATGATTTTTTTTAACCCTTTTCCATGGCAGTCATTGCTTATGGTGCTCCAGAGATGATGTGGCATGTTGAACTGGTTACTGGTTGTAATGCTCACAAGTGCATACCTTTGAGTAAACCCTTACAGTCACTTCCTGGTGAAAGATGAACACTTATTGATAAAACTGGCAAGAGGCAAAGGAAACAAGAAACTGGTGAGCTCAACTTTTTGTGTCGTAAGTCAAATTACAGAAAATATTTTTGTTTTAAAAATGATAACTCACACAACATTGATTTCTAACTTAACATGTTATCAGGAATGTGATTTTAGTTGGTGACAGGTTACAATGGCCTATGCTATTCTGATTTTAAAAATGCTTTTCTCAGCTGAATCATTTCAGTAGTTTATATAAGTAGTAGTATATATCAGTTTAATGCACATTATCTAGCTCCCTGCCAGTAGCATGTTGTGAGTCCCTGAGGAGGTGAGAGCTGCAGCTACAAATGTCAATGTGAGTCAGTCTCCTCTCATCCACACTCATGCAACTCTCTAACTCCTCCCTACTTCCTGTTTGGAGAAGAGGAAGAATACATGAGGAGACACAGCCACACACAGGCAACAGCCGCCAATTCTCCCCCAACCCTCCACCAGGACTCACCATAGGCTGCTGCAGGGAGCCAGGTAATGCAAATCAAACTATTATAAACCACTGGAATGATTCAGAATACTGACAAAGGAATTTTTAAAATCAGCATAGATTAGGCTATTGGGACCTGTCACCAACTGGTTTGCTTTAACAGGGGTGATCCATTTCATTGTTTAAATAATGAAAAGTTATACAATTTTCCAATATACTTATTGGAGCAGATTTATCAAGCAGTCTGAAAGTCAGAATATTTCCAATTGCCCATGGCAACCAATCACAGCTCCCCTTTTAAAATATTCATGAGCACTGGTGAAATGAAAGCTGAGCTGTGATTGGTTGCCATGGGCAACTAGAAATATTCTGACTTTCAGACTACTTGATAAATCTGCCCCATTGTATCCATTCCTCATGGTATTCTAGATCTGTGCTTGCAGTGATTTTTATAGAAATCTTCTGGAAGTAAACAATGAAGCTTTCTATAGAATAATAGCAAGCAGAAATCCTGAAAACTGTGAGGAATTGATAAAAAAAAGCATATTGAAAAATTGTATAATTTTTCATAATATGAACAATAACATTAATTTGCTGAAATATGAACACTCTTTTAACTTGTAAGGCCATTAGCGATCAGCATCTATATACAAACAGAGATCAGCAGTGATGGGTGAGGGTGCGCTGGACTGCAGAACTACAGAGAAGAGAGTATATGCTCTGTGTATACTTATTCCCCATGGGGCCTAAATAAAAAGAAAGCCAGATCGCCGACAAGTAATGCATATGATCTCAGTAACCAAAATATTTTGTTTAATTATGTTTTTAATGTATTTTATGTAATATTGGAAAACAAATACAATATGCAATACTATGTACAGGGTTGCAACTTTAAAGGAAATCTACCATCAAAATCCATCATGAAAAACTTCCACTTACTCATAGGTCCAGGCACTGTGACTGTGATAATCTTCTTAGATTTGTTATCCATGTCCTGCTTCCATCTATAATAATTTTTTTAAATTATGCTAATGAGCCTAAGTAGCATATACTAGAACTGCAGCCCTACCTGGCTGTACCGTGTAAAGGGCTGGTATATGAATTGATATTCTTGAAATGTAATTTTGTGGTGGTTTTAATATTTTTTTAAAGAGTCGTTATAATTTCCCTATTTACATTTACTCCAATTTTTAAAGTTTTGCACATCCTGTGAATATAAGAAATTATTACCACTTTGCATTGTGTTGTTCCCACAATTTTACCCAGTATTGAAAGGGTTATGTGGGCTAAGTTGTATAAACTGTAGTGTATGTGTTGGAGGAACAAAGGTTTAGGATACAAATCTGTCAAGTTTGGAATATTTCTAGCACAGACAGTAATGGATGACAACAATAGTGCCTCAGTCATAGAGAATAATGGCTGGCTTATTTCATTTTTTTGTCTTACAGAAACGATTATTTGTGACTCTTCACTTCCATACATAACATTCAGATCCTTCAATGAAAACCGTTTCCCACATTGTGTTGACACCCACATATCAACATTTCTGTGTGAATGAAAATCTGGATGAGAAGCTGCCGACTTTATTAACCTCTTGCTGAGCTCCTGTTTTGGCAAAGAACTTTCCCACCAAGGGTAATGCTCGAAAAAGTTATTCATAGATTGTTACATTTGTGTCTAAAAATAAATCGCAAGACTAGATGACAAGACTGAAGGGGGAAAGGACATTTCTCAGGAACTGAGAATCCTGAAACTTACAGAAAGGAAATAACTTTCCTTTATGGCTTTATGTTTTGGCTTCTATTTCTTATCAACTTGTCAACTATCATAGAATGCGTAGCCAGAGTCATCATAGTGTCTAATGCTGAATAGTCAATTTAAAAGGAGTCTACCAGCAGTTTTGACAATGAATCCCTTAAAGACCAGGCCCTTTTCCATTTTTCCAATTCCATTTTTCATTCCCCAAAGTTTAATATTCCATGCCATGTACTGGGAAGTGGGAAAACATTCAATGTTTAGAATGCTATCATTTTGAGGACTATATAATCTTTTTTTTAGTTAACTTTTCTACAGTACAGCAGTATAATGGGGATTTTACTGATCATGCAGTACAATGTGCCACTGGCACATTGTAAGGAATGACCAGCTGCTATCCCCAAGGACCCAAGGCTGTCATAGAAACAGATTGTTGCTCTCTGATGACATCACGGGAAGAGACGATCAAAGCCAAGATGGTGGTGCCCACATCCCTCCAGCTTTGAATGCAGTTTGAATGCAAAGATCAAAATGGAGTTTGAAAAGATAAATCCATTTTTCACAGTCCTGTTTTTACTAAAACCACACACAAAGCTACAGTTATACAGATCTCCAGGGCTGTTACCTAACACTGCCAGAATTTTTGTAATGTCAAAACTGCTGATAGATTCCCTTTAAGACTGTACATGTAGTGGAATGGCTTTAGAATTTCCCCCAATGGTAATTCCCCAGCCATTCTGCACAGATCAGAAACCAGATGGTTTGTTTTTTGATGCATTTGGTGTCACACTATTGGAGCTTTGCCTTTGTATTGCAAAGGTAAAATTCTTGCCCAGCAAATAAATTACATGAAGTGGTTTTTGCTGAATTTTCTGCAATGTATTTATGGGATTTTATGCCTGTGTAGCTGCTAAACAGAGAAGGGTAGGCGGCTCCATTTTCAGTGTAGTAGTCACTAGTAGGGCATGGTAGGTCTCTTTAGGTCTCTTTTATTGAACTGGAGCTAAAATGAAGCCACTTGCTGCAGTCTCTACACAGAGATCAGAACACTAAAAAACAACTGAACTCATAGCAATCTGATGGCGTGGAAAAATTGGTAATTGTTAAATAATTAAAGTAAATGTACTATCAAAATCAATCATGATAAACCAGGGTAACTTGCTCATAGACCCAGGCACTGTGGTAATCTTCTAGTGTCTGTTATCCATGGCCTCTTTCTTACTAAAAGCAAGTTTTTAAATTATGCTAATGAGCCTGTGGGGCTCTGTGTGGGGGGTGTTACAAGGTGAATGTGCTTTTCTTCTAGCCATATGTTTTAAGCTTGATTCATGTAGTAGACAGAATTGCATGCAAATAATAAATTGTCTGCTATAAGATCTCAGCAAGCATTGTTATATGAAAGGCCTAAATATTTTCTAATTTCCATAATAGGATATGTTCTGATGTTTTTCTCCTCAGAAAACTGGCCATAGATAAAACACAGCCCCTACTTGTCAAGAAAAATGATGAAAAGTAATATAAGGAACATCACAGAGATCTAAGACTGAGTTCAGTTAAGTGACCTTCAGTGTGTGAGCTCTACTGAGGCACAATAGAGTATTCTTCTGGTCAGCCATTTTGAACACAAAAGTGATTAAAATGCTGCCAGAAAATAAAAACAGTCTATTGAAAAGATTGCCCTGGGGTCCCTATTTCAAATCAGATGTTACAGCACTGCACAAGAACAATGAATGCATAGTCTTCTATGTCGCCTCTTGGTCACTTAGCACATAGAAAGGCCTTAAAAAATTACTCAGAGGACAATGGACCCTCAAGCTTTCAAACCATTTTGAGAATGTCTACAAACCATACAAAACACATATTAAAAATACATTTTACACTGCCTTTGACATTTCACGAGTCTTACACAAGAACCTTTTCTATATTAGAATTTCTGTAGGTTATTCTTTGCTCCATAAAGGGTACTGTCAAACTTTTTAAATGCTATGCCTTTTGACCAACACTGATGACATACTGATCCTTTGTGAAAGGCGGACACAGAAGAGCAGTCACATAGTCAACAAAGCTAATTACTTTGATAATTGGATTTTATTAAAATGATTATCTAAAAAGAAGACGCAATGAACGGCGGTGACACGCACCAATCTTGCTTGTGGAACAAAGATGTTAAAGCGGTCACTATACTGAAACCATGATTTTTAATAAGAATGAGGTCACATGATAGAAACAGATCAATGACCATAGCAGAAATGTATAAGCAGATCCTGCTGAAAGCTCCCAGTGCTAAAAACACCTGTATTCATTTTCACAACTTTCCACCTTTACATGGTAAGGCTGCTTTAACATTAATGTGGGAAAACAGACGTATACAACCTATATTGTACTGTTGGGTGCTGGTTACTAGTGCGGCTCCCTGAAGTTGAGCAGTATCAATAACAATTGTGCACGCCTGCTCTATATAATGGCCCAGATTTATTAAAGGGGTGGCGGCAGTTTTTGTCTGACTTTGAACTTTCTTTTCACTGCAACTGCTTACAATACCTTACAATAACCTGCTATATGGACACACGCCAGGGCATTGAAGGGAACCTGCGCCATTCAGAGCAGATTTGCATTGTCACATTTTATACATTTTTTTTTTCTTACACTTTAAAAATACTTCATTTTAGTGGGTCTTTAGCTTATTGACAAGATTTTATTAACTCATCATTTCTGGCTTCCTTTTTTTTTGGCATTTTATAGGGCCGTTCACTGTACCATAAAAATAATGTTAATGTTATCTTGTAATTGTATAGACAAACTACGATTACGGCGATACCTTATTTATATGTTTTTATGCATTTTTACAATTTGACTGAAGAAAAACGAATCTCATTTATTTTACCTATCGCCAACTTTAATTATTTTTTGGTTGACAGAGGCGGTTTCGAACTTATTTTTCCGTGTCAAGATGTTATTTTCAATGGTACCATTTATTGCGCATGTAACTTTTTTGATCATTTTTTGGAACATTTTTGTGAAGGGATTTTATTAAAAAATTTACATTTTGGCCAAGTTTTTTTTTTTAACAGCGTTCACCTAGTGGGTCCAATAATGTGACCCATTTATTGTACAGATTGTTAAGTATGTGGCAATACCAAATATGTGGGGGGGGGGGGTTGCTTTTTGTACTTTATTAAATGTGTATAACGAATGTTGGTGTTTAGGGGACATTCACTTTATTTATTTATTTAATAATTTTTATTGAAAAGACTTTATTAAGATGTATTGCACTGTGTTATGCCTGGAAGCAGGACCTGGGTCCCGTAAGACATTTTGCAGCCCCTGGGGGACTGGCAGACTCCGGGACTGCCATTGGAGCGTCGGACCCACCAGCTTCGATAAACGGTGCAAAGGGGTCCTAATCACTTCAGATGCCACTTACGCGTGCAATTGGAGGAATTTGGAGCTGGACTAGAAGCTGGACGTAGTAGTACTTCATGATGCAGGTAGTCACTGCCGCCTTTAACATACTACTATGTCCAATGTCGATAAGGGGTTAAACTAACTGTATTCATTGTTTTTCATTGAAACAAAAATATCTGATTGACAGGGGTGACCAATGTCGCACCCCCTCCCACCACCATCACTTACTAATGACCAATCTTTGGAATTTTCAGGATTCTGTAGAAGAAGTGAAACTGTGCAAAGTTTTCAAATTAAAGGATGAAATAGTGTTAATGGCAAATGTTCTATGCAAATATCCTTTCACCCAAAACCGCAATGTAGTAGGTGTGGCTATTACCCAGCTGTTAAGCATTGCTTCCTTTAAGATAAATATATTTATAAATTTGTTGACGCAGTTCGTTATCTCTGAAAATAAAAGTTAATTTTCTCAACAACATCTTGCTCTATGCTTTATGATATGCCCTGACGTGGGAAACAGTGTTTGGGAAAATCCAGACTCCTAAAAAGCTAACAAACCAAATGTAAAGGTCCTGCAAAGTGCCATCAAGAAATATTTAGCTTTTTCACAGTCATGATCTAGTTCACACGACCCTCATCTTATTTTTAGACAAGCGCCCATTTTCATTTGGATGCGGTGCAATACCTTGCATCGGAATTTCATATCTGTACAAATAAACTTTCTTCAGTGTCAACTTAAAAATAAAACACTGGGAGAGGCGGAAGGTTTCTCCTTTTCCAAGCCTCTGTGAATGTCTCCGGAAAAAAGAAACAGCAACTTTGGCCTAAGACGCTGCTCATAGGAAAGGACCCCTTTGGATCAGGTTGGAAGATATTTCAAAGCACATAGAGTGAGGAAATGTTTGTAAAACAGTTAGTAAATCATAGCGTAGAAGGTCACCAAGCCTAACAGCAGGAATGACACTTCGCCAAAGCCCCAGCTGAGAAAGGGGCGTCTGAGTGGACAGCTTAAACTTGCTTAACAAGACTTTTGTAAATCTTATTTTTTAATTAGCTGTGTCCTAGACACCCTTTAATTTGCATTTACTTTTACCAACATATGTTACAAATCACTTTTATGTGTTCTTCCCACCTTATTAGCACCTAATCCACTGTTCTTTGATTTTTCACTACTGTCTAAGCCAGCAGTAGAATGTAAGGTTTTGGACATACAGGCAGTCCCCGGGTTACATACAAGATAGGGACTGTAGGTTTGTTCTTAAGTTGAATTTGCATGTAAGTCGAAACTGTATATTTTATCATTGTAGTTCCCGACAATTTTTTTTTTTTGCCCCAGTGACAATTGGAGTTTCACATTTTTTTGCTGTAATAGGACCAAGAATTATCAATAAAGCTTCATTGCAGACAATTTTAAGCTGATTATTGCAATCTGGGACTATTTTAAAGCATCCAGAGAGCTTCACCAGAGGTCACAGTGGGCAGAGGGGTCCGTCTGTAACTATGGGTTGTCTGTAAGTTGGGTGTTCTTAAGTAGGGGACCGCCTGTACCTTCTATAAATGGTTTGTAGTTTCATTATGGTGCTGTATATTAATAAAGATAGATAGATTATAAAAAAGAGCCTGAGAGTGAGAATTATTATTATATAGTGATATATTTAATCATCAGGAAAACCACAACTTTTGTGAATGGCAAATCTGCAATTAAATATATAAAATAAAAAATCAAACAGACTTCTGTCAACAGAACAGAATAAGTAATTGTTTATACTCTAAATGACAATTTGTTTTGATATTTTGGGACATTTTTATTACTTTTCCCTTTTGAAAAACATTTAAAAAAGGTATAATATTTTATACATGCTACTGTTGGCCATAATGATGAGGGAGCATCATCTTTTAACATCAGCGGTCCTTAATTTAAAATAAAATACTTTATACTTACCTCCAGCGCTCCTCTTCTCCCCGTCGCTTGCGCATGCCTGTGTGCACTATGAAGAGGTTGATTAGGTCATAGTGTGTGCGAGTGGGTAAAGCCCATAGGCATGCTGCTGGCCATCTGCCGGAAAGGCACAGGGAGAAGGAGGACCTGGAGACGCGGGCAGAAGAGTAGCATCAGAGGTAAGTATACAGTTTTCTTTTCTATTTCTAAGTGGGCTGTGCAGGGGACATTACTATGGGGGCTGCACTGGGGGCATTTCTATGGGGACTTTACTATGGGGGCTGCATTGGGGACATTACTATGAGGGATGCATTGGGGACATTACTATGGGGGGTGCATTGGGGACATTACTATGGGGGATGCATTGGGGACATTGCTATGGGGGCTGCGCTGGGGACATCACTATGGGGGCTGCATTGGGGACATTACTATGGGGGCTGTACTGGGTAAATTACTATTGGGGCAGCACTGGGGACATTACTATAAGGGGCTACACTGAGGACATTACTATGGGGCCTGCGCTGGGGACCTTACTATGGGGGCTGAAATAGGTATATTACTATGGGGGATGCAATGGGCTTATACTCAAGTCAGTAATTTTCACAGTTTATTTTGTAGTAAAATTAGATGCTTATACCTGAGTATATGCAGTATCCATATATTTTTTTCCCTGCAGTTTCCTGTGGTCCCCTTCTTATAAAGACATAAAAAAGGGGCTATATAAAAAGGGGCAATATAAAAGTAGGTTACATAAACAGGATGCCGTTACATAAAAGAGAGCATAAAAGGGGCTACAGAAAAGGGGGCATTTTAGTTTGGAGGCTGAAGGAAATGGCACATTTTATGGATTGGGGACCACTGATGTACATAACAAAAGACCTTGATGATGTCATGATTTATTCAATTGCAGGGGATAATTCTTAATGCCATAATGCATTCCCTCCTGGAAAATGGTGGCTAAAAACCATGGAAAAAACAGATGGACATTCTTCAGTGAATTCACTATCCCCAGCCTTAATTTTGCTTTTCTCAGCTGGTGTATATTTTGATGATCTATTAGAAGTCCATTTGGAATAGATGCATCCATTTTTTTTCTAGGGGTGTTCCAAAATAAGCGTAATGGGGCCTTAGTAGGCCCTTACTAAGGGCCGTGTGCCAGTTTTCTGTCAGACTTTGCATGTTCTTTCCAGTGCAAACTGCCTGCACAGGTATTTAAGAAGGATCTGCACCACATTTGTGTCGCACATGACGCTTTACAGCTTCACAGCTGCATTAGTCTTCATGCGACACAAATATCAGCAGTGAAGAGGGTGATCTGTGACCATGAACCAGATATAACATGCAAAGTCCGACAGAATTGTGTAGCATGCCCTATGTTAAAAGGTGCCCCAAAGAAAAGTGGTGCACTCTATCGGGCCAGTGCAGAGGATGCCAGATTCATGCAGAACATGCGTCAGAAATCCTTAATCTGGCGCCCTCTTCAATATAGTGTTTTCATGGCATAGTTGAGGATTATACTCCTGTGTGCTGTCAACACTATGTATGAATCTTAATTTATTGTATATGTCGTGTCGCGGTCTGTGCTACGACACAGTATACGCTGTATGTCTGTGCAAATGTATGTAACTTTAACTTATGCTCATTCAATAAAGCCCTCTTCAATATACAAAGGCAGACTGCACATAATGTAGTTTGCACTGTTCTTAGCAAATTAATTAATTTAATCAATTTTCAAATACGTCATTAAAATAAAAGCTAATATGTGAATATTTGTAATTTAAAATTTTGCTCTCCTTAGCAGAAAAATGCTGTGGACATACACTGTAATAAAGAATTAAAATGCTACTGGACCTTTAATCAGTCCATTGATTTTCTCCTAGTGGAGCAGACACAGGACAGAAGATGGCTGCTGGCCCCCTGTCCACATCATATGTCCTGGCAGGTCATGTAATCGCTATGCTTGGCTGTAGTCGGTTGCAGTGGGTTTGATGTCACTGAGGGAGACGGGCCTATCACTATAAGGGGGTAGAACCATAATCAAGGAGCAGAGAAACCTCAGATATCTGTGCTTAGGCTCATAGAGGAGAAAAGTCAAGGTGTGTGAGGCGGGAAACAATTGGATATGAACAGGAAATGGACAATAGTTATCATTTATTGGGGCTGAAGGGACAAGAAGGGTGTATATACACGGGGCTGGAGAAATGCAGTTACAAAGTTAGAAAGCTGGAGGGACAGGAGCAATGCCTTTACATGAGACTGCATGTTTGGAGGCTGAAGGGACAATAGAGATGCATTTACATAAAGCTGCATGTTAAGAGGCTCTTGTACTTACATATGACTGCATGATAGTAGGCTGAAGTGAGAGGAGGGATGCATTTACATTGGGGCAGATTTATCAAGCTGTCTGAAAGTCAGAATATTTCTAGTTGCCCATGGCAACCAGTCACAGCTCCCCTTTAAAATATTTATGAGCACTGATAAAATGAAAGCTGAGCTGTGATTGGTTGCCATGGGCAACTAGAAATATTCTGTCTTTCAGACACTTGATAAATCTGCCCCAATATGTTGACTATGTTGACTTTACTTGTTGGTGTTTTTAACCCCTTAACGCTCTGCACCGTAGCTCTAAGGCGCAGAGGTATAGGGAATGTATGAAGAGGGCTCACGGGTTGAAGTGTCTGTGATTTTTACTGTTTATTATGTTTTATATCAGTTCTAGCGAAAGGGGGGTGATTTGAATTTTTAATATTTTATAATTTTTTTTTTTTTAAACCTTTTTTTTCTTTTATTTCCACTATTTCTTAGACCATCTAGGGTACATTAAGGTGTTATTTTGAGTGCACAGTCAAAGTCGTAAAAACATAGCCCACAAGAACGTGCGTTTTTTTTCCCATTTTTCCACATTTGGAATTCTTTTTCAGCTTCGCAGTACACGGCATGTTAAAATAAATAACATTACGGGAAAGTAAAATTTGTTACGCACAAAATAAGCCCTCACACAGGTCTGTACACGTAAAAATGAAAAAGTTATGGATTTTTGAAGGTGGAGAGCGAGAAATGAGCGGAAAAAACCCTGCGTCCTTAAGGGGTTAAAGGGGTTGTCTCGGATTTTCAAAACATGTCTGCTTCTTTCCATAAACAGGTGATGTATGGTATTGCAGCTCAGTTACATTAAGTTTTCTACAGCACAAGCTGTAGCCTGATGTAGAGCTGTTTGTGGAAGAAAGCAGCCATGCCAAATGCCAGACAGAACATTTAAAGAGTGCTTTTTTTTTACATGGGACTGTATGTTGGATAGAGAAATGTTTTTTTAGATGGAGGGGACTGGATCATGATGTACATGGAAGCAATCCGCACATGGGATTTAAATGCTCTAACGAATGATATATCAGTAAAGTACGTGATACATGCGGTATGGCCATTGTTGTGTTAAGATGCCATCTCATTTCAGCGGTGTTCAGTGAATTTTGTTACACATTACTATGGTATTAGGGCAGGACCAGTCTGTTAGATCATCACTAAAAGGAAAGCATTAGAGAAAGGATATGTTACTGAGAACGCAGGGCTCATGGGAGTTGTAGTATCCAATGGTGGCCATGTTGGAGATGACTCTGCCTGCTTTAAAAATTCCATACAAATTTGTAACTCAAACTATTGAAGATCAATTTTGAGATTAACAACATTGGCCCAGATTTATTAAAACCCCTGTGCCAGTTTTCTGTCTCACTTTGCACATTCTGTTCAATGCAAACTGCTTGCACATGTATTTAAGAAGTGTCTGAGACACAAACTGCACAATCCACAGGCAAACTGCACCTAGTACAAATTGCACTGTTTTTAGCAAATGTGGGCCACTGAGTTTTGTTGTGTTCATTTATTTATAGCATTATGAGTTTGTGTATCAGATGTCCATTTTCCCATCTTTGATTTCTATTCTCCTGACCAAGGGCATGAATGTAGTGTGAAGCTACTCAACCAAAATAAACAAGGATGGCAAATGTCTATACAGGCGGTCCCCTACTTTAGAACACCCGACTTACAGATGACCCCTAGTTACAAACGGACCTCTGGATTTTGGTAATTTATTGTACTTTAGTCCCAGCCTAAAATAAACAGCTGTAACAGTTATTAAAGGTATCTGTAATGAGGATTTATTTTTAATCCTGATTCTTATGACAGCCCAACATTTTTAAAACCCAATTGTCATAGAGGCCAAAAAAAATTTTGGCTAAGGTTACAATTATAACGCATACAGTTCCAACTTACATACAAATTCAACTTAAGAACAAGCCTGTAGAACCTATCTTGTACATAAACCATAACCCTGTATACACTCTATATGTGGCAACTCCGCTTCCTTCAAATCACCAAACCAAAGACACAAAAGATAGAAGCTTGTCACCAAAAAATGTATGGAAAAAACATCTTTATTAATGTAAAAAAATGATAAAAATGTAATACATGGAAACAGTATAGTACTGAACCGCACTTTGTAAATATAAAATGTCGGTATAAGTACATATTAATGTCAGTAACTGTACCAAAGACATATGATTACAAGCACAAGGTATGCAAAAAACTGTTTGTACAATTACACAAGGTTATCCTAACAAACATGTCAGATTAGGGTATTGAATCAACTACCTGTGCAGTGCCTGCAACAACGCACGTTTCAGCTACTCCAGCCTTCATACAAGGGGTTGAGGGCTAGTGTGAAGCTAGACTACATGTTCCCATTATTTATATAACAATCCACTTCCACTTGTAAATACTAGCATTCAATTATGGAGATTAAGTACATGAGAGTATACAGTATGTTGTGTACCTTATATACTATACTCGTATCTATACTTCTTTCTCCATTATCAGCCTGTAAGAAAGATGGCATCACAATATTTCTTGAAGGTTTCTCTTGCCCTAATCTCTCACACTTTAATGCAATTTCAAACACCTAAAGAGACATGGATAGCATTCAGCTTTATAGAAAGCATAGCAATTCAATTGACACAATGTAATAATGCATTACAAGGTGGGAGGCATGCCCTTTGTTAGACTTTAAGTAATACTAGCTAAATGATTGCTTGTATGATGTCCTATAGAAAACCGTCTTCTGTAGGTACTTTCTTCTTTGCTATTTAATCAAATCTTCCCATTCAGACTCATACAGTCAGCATGTGCCATAAACTAAATATAACAGGAAGCGGCGCAGAGGACAGGAAGAGCCATTTACATTGTTGTAAATAAATAATTAAATAATGAAGTTTATTATTTTTAGAATTATGACATTTATTAATTATGTAAAACCAGAAGAAATACTAAGGTGTAAAAATCTATATTGTCACATTTTAAATAATTAACAGAACAGAATTTTTTCCCAATTTTTGCAATATGTTCATTATAATCGTAATGATTATTATTATTATTACTTCTATTATTTTGATGCAGGCTCTATCTTCAAATACATTTTTATGAAGTTATATAGAATGTGGGACATAATGGGATCACTAATCTTACATTTCACTGTTCTGATATTACCAAGGACCTTTCCCTCTGGCTGCCAAGCTCAGTTCATTAGCAACTTTCTCTGTCTGCAGATCAATGCCCGTCAAGCACGTCACTGACACTAAAGGTATAATTACCCTGCATTTGCATTGAGTAAATTTGCAAAAGACATTACCTTTCTATTTTTTATTTGACATTGGCATATGATGGCATGTATTTTTACAATAAGATTTGTATAAGTAGCATAATTTTTCTATTAAAAATAGCATAATGATTCACATGTATTAACTCTTTCCTGCAGTGGAACAGAATAAAACAGCTGTTTTGCCACTTGATTTTCAATCAAAACTTTTATACAGCTCAATGTAGAGTATAATAAAGATGCTAAAATATTCGGTAACTTGAGCTCAACTTGAGTTCAAAGTCTTCAATCTATAATTCTTTCATTAACTGACTTCCAACTTGCAATCTTCATCTGACCTCCAGGAAAACATAGAAACTCCAATCCAGAATAGGCTTCTATTCAGACCACTGCATTACCATGCGTCTTTCCGCCTTCTCATGGATTGAATTTGGGTTCAATTCACAATAGATAAAAACAGCTTTAAAAATCACATCGATGTATGTTTGTCTGCCATCCACGTCCGACCCTGGGTTTTGCCTGCGTGACTTCATCTGGGGGCTAGCCTCCTTCGCTGTTAGATCAATGCATAGGCACAAAAGCAGACTAGGAACAATAGGTTTATAGAGAGAGGCAGGAGGGTGAAGTGGGTCACATGTAGCCTGGAAGCTGTAGATCTGTGGACAGCGAGTGCTGGTCTGGAACCACAGAATATAACCTCTCTGGAAAGTACCTTTAAACGATAAAGCTACTTTGGAGCCACAGAGGTCCCTGTTTTTCTCCCCATGTTCTGGCCAGCCAGTTTCATAATGTCCAAAATGTATTTGTACATGATCTGCAGCAAGCGGCGTATGGAATAGACAGCAGTAAATATTTATAGGTCTTATGTTCAGGAAGTATTCCTAAGGGCTCATTCACATGGCAGTCTGCGGGGACATACATGCGGCCGCATGCACGTCCCCATTGACGGCAATAGTGGCACGTCGCAGATACGGTGCCACACATGTGTGGCACCGATCCGGGCCACACACCGCAAAAAGATAGAGCACGCGGCACGGCGGGCATACCGCATGTGAATGTACCCTAAAAGTGCCCTGGTCTCCACTTTCACTGAGAAAAGAATATAGGTGAAATATGGTAATTAACTAAAAGTACAACAATAGCAGTGGTTAAACAAAATAAAATCCAGAAATTACTAAATTATATTATGATTCATATTTATAGATAGACATATTGATGTTTTCTATTTGATTTTGCTTACAGGTGCAAAAAACTTTTTTTCTATGTAACACTTCTGAAAACATAATTGAAAACTCTAGTCATATTCTGAGCAGGATCTATTTATATGCATCATCAGTAATTACTAAGGAGCAGAAAGGAAACCTTATCTTGCAGAAGGATTGTTGGCCTCAGAAAGGCCTGTTAGTGTTTCCAATTTCCTTATATAACAAGGCCCTAATGTTGTAAAGGAAGTGGACAGAGACAGAGGAATCAGGCAGGATAAAAAAGCACTAGACCCATGACCTCTGGGGTCAGGAGGTGATGACTTTAGGGTGGAGCAGTAAGGTGGAAGTCTGGAAGGATAGTTTCAGGTAGTGTTGTATTACCACATTTCTACTGGCTTCTTGAAAGGGAAAATAGATATGATCTGGCATTGAGACAGATAATACAGACATGAACACACGCAGGCAAAGGGATCACAGGAACCCACTCAAATTAAGTTGTCACTTCTGAATAGGAAACCGATTCTAGAAAGACCTACTTGGTAATTAGTGCTATGTGTGCAATTAAGAAAAAAGAAGTATCTGGATATGCTGTCATCATTAATGAGTCACCAATGAATGAGCAGCACTGTTATGAGGACTGCTGCATATCCTTATAGCCACAATGTCACACTCACTTGAACTCATCTCCTTTATCTCTCAAGCCCAATCTACTGTACACAATGCAGACTATGTGAATACCAACACATTTACATCAAGGATCATTTTGCTAGGTGGATCCATGGAAGAACTGCACATGTAGTAATATTTACAGTTAATTTTAGGAACTCAGGTACCCACCTTACACATAATACAGTAGTACATTGTACTCTGTACTGCATACTATAGATCTTTTAATTAAATATATAGTAAAAACATAACAACAATACATAACATAAACCAAACATAATATAAAATATGTACTAAATATTTACAATAAATCACCTGCTGGTCCAGCCCCATTCACACTTAGCAAAAACACCTAGAAATAACAGTAACTTAACATACTGCATACTGTAAGCACCAGAAGCAGCAGAAGCCCAATGGCTGATAAAGCCCAATAACTCCTTACTTTATAACAAATAAGAACAATCAGTTCAAAATATTAACCCAAGGGATGCATGTGAAGAGATGTATGGGGAGTTATGTATGAGGTATATACAGCACACATTTTAATCAACAGAAATTAGATAGAAGACCAAAAAGATTGGTGGTACATTTTTATCCTTTAGAGAAGACCTGTCAGGTCAATTTGGGAACTTAAACCAGCTACCTTATGAACCTGTGGATAAGGGTCCCAAATCAACCTGTATATAAGCTTTGCATGGCCTCAATAAAAGAGAAAAACAAACAGCTTGGACAGTATCGCGACTTCACTGTGCATGCACTGCGCATACAGGGCAATTTGAGACATTAAACCACCGGTCCATAAGGATCTGTGGGTGGATTAGTGTCTCAAATCGCCCTGACAGGTTCCCTTTAAGCCACATGAACCTCCATTGTAACAATTTGTTTAATCTATGTGAATAAAAAGTGGCTTACATAGTATTACACATCTGATTTAATATGATTTTTATCCAGAGTGTTTTGCTTGAGGCCATTTTTTAGACATAGACCCATTGACTTAAATGGGAGATAAAGTCAGTGACCTGGCCACGAAACCACAAAAAAAAGAACATGTCCTATTTTTTGCTACATGTTTTACCACAAGGCTTCTCCATGGAAGTCTATGGGAATGCAAGAAAATTTTGCCCTAAATACAATTTTGCGGTGAATTGCCCAGGAGACCAGGTCACGCCACCATACTTTTTTGTGCAATATTCACACATAAGCAATGGTCAGCATAACATTAAGCTTTGGATTGCCCACACCTTGGATGGAAGACAGCTGCTGCTTGTGTCACTAGCTTTAAGCTGAAAACACATGGCAAGAACAATCTAAAAACTGATGAATACTATAAAAACCAGCTGTAACCTTCAACTGTTGCACTTTAATCTGGATCTATGTCATTAGAAATCTGTAGTATGTGTCAAAATCTGCAGCAAAAATTCACATGAAGCGGGTTTAACACCTTTAGATCTGTGGGGACATGCCAATGTGCTATAGATGTTTGAATATATTACGGTTAAAACATCAATATAGAGTATAAGATCTGTGTATTTCTAAGAAATTTTTCTCATATGCACTGAAGAACCATAAAGACATTGCTGAATTACTCAAATGTTAGTCATTACTTGGTGCTAAAGACCAGCATTCACTACTACTTCCCTAACACAAACCTGTAAATCTGTAAGAGAAGGGACCTGGTGGTTTGAAAATCTTAATGTCGAAAATCTGGGGAAAAATCTGAATTCAATACTAGAAAGAAAGAAAAAACATATATATAGCATGGGCTTAAGATCCAAGAGAAGGAGATTAACTATTCATTGAATTTAATGAGGAGTTACAGGATAAAACATCTGGATAACAGCAACTGACTTGTTAAATGAAACAATCTTCAAAGCGCACGGCTTCATAAACTTGTATGCTTCTAGTTTCCATGTCAGCAAACTGCACTGTGAACAGGGGAAACCCAGACTGGAGGGGCCGAGCTAAGATTCCAGCCTGCTGGAGACAAAACCAATCAGGAGGGTGACATAGTACAGCCTGTCTCGAGCAGACTTTGTAGCATGTCTCCCTACCTCAAAAGAGCTTTATGGCATGACAAATGGGTGGAGAGCACAAGCACTGTGCTGGACATCCCACCAGTGGAAGCCACTATTAATACTGTGTCTGCTCCAAATGTGTTGACAAGTCACAGAGGTGGAGCTTGGTCTTCCTCTATCTACAAAAGCTTGCCAATGCACGATTCTTCCTGTACCTCCGTTCAACTCCAGACAGGAATATAATAATAAAATGTAAACATGTGCTGTAGACTCCACAAGAAACAAATATGAACAGTTGTTGCAGCCTTTTATACTATGATAAGTGGTCACATTGGGGCACATTTACTAACATGCAATTTGCCTGTGTAGTGTGCAGGGTGTGCCAGATTCAGGATTTGAGGCAACCATTCTTCATGAATCTGGCACCCTCTGCACTTCCCTGACTTTGCACTACTTTGCTTTGGATCTCCTTTAACATGGGCTGTGCGACACAATTCTGTCTGAATTTGCATGTTAAATCTGGTGCATGGTCTGACTTGGACATAGAACGCCCCCTTAAGTGCAGGCGAGCCACAAAGCGGTAGCTGGGCGAAACAAATGTGGCACAGACACTTCTTAAATATCTGTGCAAGCAGTTTTCATTAGAAAGAACGTGCAAAGTCCAACAAAAAACTGTCACAAGCACCTTAGTAAATGTGCCCCATTGTCTTTTTTTGTGCCCCATTTTTACCATGTATTGTCCAAAAAGGAAAAAAAAAACATTGGGGCAGATTTACTTACCCGGCCCATTCGCGATCCAGCGGCGCGTTCTCTGCACAGGATTCGGGTCCGGACGGGATTTTTGAAGGTAGTTCCTCCTCTGCGCTGAAAATCATCTGAACGCGCCGGAATACACCAGCTCGGAGCAAGTGAAGGTAAGCGCTTCCCAAGCGACACTTTTTCGTTTTTTAAATGCGGCGTTTTTTCCGAATACGTCGGGTTTTCGTTCGGCCACGCCCCCCGATTTCCATCACGCGCATGCCGGCGCCGATGATCCACAATCCGATCGCGTGCGCCATAATCCCAGGGCAATTCAGGTACAATCGGCGCAAATCGGAAATATTCGGGTAACACGTCGGGAAAACGCGAATCGGGCCCTTAGTAAATGACCCCCATTGTATTTTAGATGGCAGACTACTACCCTGTTTGTTCTTCTCCTTCTGAATAAGGAGAGCAGGTAGTTGTGTGCCCAGTCACTGTAGGGAAAGGCTGTGACATTACAAACTGTGTTATCACATAGCTCACAGCACCAGAAAGGAGATGTCCTTTAAGCAAAGATTTTGCCATAGGCACAAAAAATAGAAGGAAAATGCTTTTCCTGAAAAGAACTCTTAGAGGAAGAAAAAGGAAACCTTTTAACCTGTCAGATTTCATAATTCCAGTGAAAAATGCCTCACTTGTGGCACAAAAGCCTTGCGGATCTTTCTTCCCTGAGTGCAATGTTATTAATGCATTTTGAAGAGCTAATGGGTCTGTCCATACTGGTCACATACAAAACAGTGGGAGTCACATTTAGATTTGTATATTTAGCTTTGGATATCTCTGAGATAAGCACATTGAGAGCCTGTTATTCTATCTATATAATAAGTGTCTGCAAGGAAATATTGGAAGCTGTAATAACACCACCTGAATGTGTGTGTGCAATATATATATATATATATATATATATATATATATATACATATGTATATATATATATATATATATATATATATATATTTCTACATATATATTGTCATGATTAATTCATATTATTGCTCTTAAATAATATCACAACGTATAAAGAAAAACTGCTTCCAACACATAACTCATATTCTATGTGAAGGCTGATGAAATATTGCAGCATTCTTTATAAAAATGTGTCCATATAAACAAGGATTTTGTTCTTGAGAGACAGAGGGAGAATACATCTGACATTAAGATATGTGCCTCAGGGGTTAAAATCTGCAAGAATGAATCTGATACAGATAAACAAGGAGGAAAAAAAATTTGAATACCGATAAATTCAAGTCTTCCGCCTCGGAAACTCCTCACTTATTTGATTAAGTTAGGTGAAAAAACGGAGCAGTCACGCTTGTAGCTTTTCTTCCTTTTCCCTACCCTCCTCTCTTTTTATTTCTAATGTGAATCGGAAGTCTATGTGGAGCAGTCTGGCTAGCCCCAGTCTAACCTCCCCATCTGGAAGGAAACTAACCAGCCTTGGGGCTACTTCCAACCCTTCCCAGCTGTTTGGTTTTGGGTTTTTTGTTTTTGCGGGCTTGAGAAAGCATATTTATATAAATGATTGCCATATCCTCTGCCAGCTGTTGACCCTGTTCTTGTCCCCGGTTGGGGCATGTTTTTCATTTTTAGCGGCCACAGACTGGAGCTGACCCTCACTGGACTAACACGCAATGCAGACAGCTATATGTGTTTGTGCAGTGACACTTAGCACAAAGGATACACAGTGAAGAGCAAAGGACCGGTGTTTCCCTTTGGGCTAATGTCACAAAATTGAGAACAGAGTATATCACAGCTTGGAATCTGACAGTCTTCTGCTTTCATGATTATCCCCTTATTATATAAAATGAAGTACATGATGCAGCTTTTCTTCTTGTTGCTGCTATAGAATAGCAATCTAGTGTTTAGGTCTGTATTATTATGCATTATTTATTGTGACACTATTAGGTAGGGGAGTCTGGTAGCACAATTTCAGACTCATTAATGAGTCAAGACATTTGCTGAATTGCCAGATCTAGAGATTTCAGGCAGTGTAAATATTATATACTGATAGCTGCTCACCTAGGTGGTACCCCAGGTCCACCAAATTTTTACCTCTTTGTATTTAAAATTATACAAATATATAATAAAAAATATATATTTTAGATACTGACGATAACACTGTTATGCTACTAATTTGCTCTTTCACTGGCAGAACTGGATAATTTTGCCAGCTATAGTTAAACAAAATAAATATAGTGTATCCAATGCATCTCCACATTAGACATGACAGAGAGACAGAAGGTGAGAAGATAATCCAAAGCTATCAGGTACTTTCTCTCACTATGCCCCTTCACTGATAGTCCAGGGAATTTTTAGGAGCTTCATAGGTCCCTTACATGGTTTGTACAAATACAGAAAATCATCCCTTCTTTTTTCCATGAACAGCGCCTCTATTGTCCATAGGCTTTTTCTGGAATTACAGCTCCATTCAACAGAAAGGACTGCAATGCCAAACTGGAAAAGAGTTATATTATTTTCTGAAATAAAGCAGCAAATTAGTTCTTCTTCAAATCTAATATAAGCTATATAAGTATTATAGGCGATATCTCATTTTATAAATTGATGGAACCTCCCAAGTATAAGTATCTGCATGTTATAGGGAAATAAACCTTGATTTCCAACACACCATTATTATTTATATCCATCATTTCCAAGATATTCCCATTTGAATCTGTATGCTAATGAGGCAGTTGCTGCACCAAGGTTGTGTCACCAGCACCAGGATCACCGCTTTTCCTGCCTGGACCTCTACCTTGTCAGAAAGGTAGGAGGTTTGTCCTGTTAGAATCATGTTAGGACACTGGAAGAAGTAATTTAGGCAATGAGGACATGACCTTCGGTCACCAACAGCCTCATTAACATCAAGACTAAAATGGAAATATCTCAGAAACAGAATAATGTACAAAAAAAAAATAATGGTATGATGGAGATCACAGTGTATTTCTCTACAACATGCTGCCAGCAGATTATACTGCTTAATGGAGATGGCAGACCATCTTATTCGAACCTCACCCAGCTGGAGGATAAAATGATGTGACATTGGCTAGCACTGTGTCAACATTTAGCCAGTTACCATGTTCGTGTGGGCCACTGTTGAACAGCAAGTTGAGAGAGCATTCAAGGGGCATGGCCTGATCCAATAAAGGAACAAATGACCATTATTTTCTGCTACGCAAATGCAGAGAATGGTGCATATTTCACAGTATGGTTGGAATGCATGTGTATTTAGTGTATAGGTGCCCTGTGTCTGATGTGTTTGAGATATATATATGTGTCTGCACTTGTACAATAGGGGTCATTTACTAAGGGCCCGATTCGCGGTTTCCCAACGTGTTACCTGAATATTTCTGATTTGCTCTGATTTTTCCTGAATTGCCCCGGGTTTTTGCCGCACGTGATCGGATTGTGGCGCATCGGCGCTGGCATGCACGCAACGGAAATTGGAGGGCGTGGCCGAACGAAAACCCGACGGATTCGGAGAAAGTGTCACTGGACACGTGCTTACCTTCACCCAGCAATGGATCGCGAACTCCGGCGGACCTCGGCGGACTTCAGCGCAGCAGCGACACCTGGTGGACATCATAGGAAATGCCTTAGTGAATTGCCAGAAGACCCGAATCCACCTCAGAGAACGCGCCGCTGGATCACGAATGGACCGGGTAAGTAAATCTGCCCCATTGTGTCCAATCACCTACTTAGTATAAAATATAAAGGAATAAAGAATCTATAATAAACACTGTTTAGGTTACTATGGCCTCAAAGACAGTTGTATTGAGTAGTTCACAGTAGCAGTATGGACTAAGTAACATTTCAATGTCAGCCACACTTTATTGCAAAGATAAAATGGAACAGAGACAATGAACTGAAGCCCTCTGCAATCTCCAGAAGCATCAGTGCCCTCAGTGATAGTAAGTTAAGATGGCATGTGTGTTCTGTTTGGGATGCAGAAGAGTCTTCTTTATTCTCAATGCACTGATTTAATTAAAAATAAATTTACTGTTAACGCTTAAAGTGGTGCCAAAATTATCCAAACAGAAGGTTTATGATAATTAATTATTAATTTGCAGTCACAAATTCACAGATTGCGGCTAAATCTTTATTATTTAATAGCTCTCTTTGCATAGGTGAAAGCGAGGCAGCGACGGGCCAAAAATCTATCTTTTTCCCACTTTGTTACAAGATGAAAGAGGTTGCTGTTTTTATGGTACATCTACCTTGGCAGAGATTTATCTAAACATTGGACTTAAAGTGTTACTCCACTTTGCAGAACATATTACGGAAATAAGCTCAAATTGAAGTCATTTAAAGATCTGCAAAATCTCTCTACATTCCTGTAAACTTAACCAATCCAGTCCTAAAGCTGTATGCAAATTACCTCAGATGGGTCCAATGAGTCATTACCATATTCAAGCTGTCCAGCTTATTCATGAGTTGGAGGCCCAACCACACCCCCAGTGCTTTACTGACAGCCTGTATAATGATATGACACTCCTGGTGCTGCCTTTATGTGCTTCCTTGTTCTGGCACCCCTTGCAGCCTGTGTGTGTGTATGAGATACTCCTACACACATGACTGACAGCCTGTATAATGATGTGACACCCCTGGTGCTGGCTCCTCTATGTGCTTCCTGGTTCTGGCACATCCTGCAGTCTGTGTATGTATGAGATACTCATATACACATGACTGAGTCTGTATAATGATATGACACTCCTGGTACTGGCTGCCAGCCTTTATGTGCTTCCTGGTTCTGGCACCCCTTGCAGCCTGTGTGTGTGTGTGTATAAGATACTCCTATACACATGACTGACAACCTGTATAAAGATATGACACCCCTGGTGCTGGCTCCTCTATGTGCTTCCTGGTTCTGGCGTCCCTTGCAGCCTGCGTGTATGAGATACTCCTATACACATGACTGACAGCCTGTATAATGATGTAACACCCCTGGTGCTGGATGCTCTATGTGCTTCCTGGTGCTGGCACCCCCAGCGGCCTGTGTATGTATAAGATACTCCTATACACATGACTGACAGCCTGCATAATGATATGACACTCCTAGGGCTGGCTCCTCTATGTGCTTCCTGGTTCTTGCACATCCTGCAGTCTGTGTATTTATGAGATACTCATATACACATGCCTGAGCCTGTATAAAGATATGACACTCCTGGTGCTGGCTGCCAGCCTTTATGTGCTTCCTGGTTCTGGCGCCCCTTGCAGCCTGTGTGTGTGTATAAGATACTCCTATACACATGACTGACAACCTGTATAATGATGTGACACCCCTGGTGCTGGCTCCTCTGTGTGCTTCCTGGTTCTGGCGCCCCTTGCAGCCTGTGTGTGTGTATGAGATACTCCTATACACATGACTGACAGCCTATATAATGATGTGACACCCCTGTGCTGGCTCCTCTATGTGCTTCCTGGTTCTGGCACGTCCTGCAGTCTATGTATGTATGAGATACTCATATACACATGACTGAGCCTGTATAATGATATGACACTCCTGGTGCTGGCTGCCAGCCTTTATGTGCTTCCTGGTTCTGGCGCCCCATGCAGCCTGTGTGTGTGTATAAGATACTCTTATAAACATGACTCACAACCTGTATAATGATATGACACTCCTGGTGCTGGCTCCTCTATGTGCTTCCTGGTTCTGGTGCCCCTTGCAGCCTGTGTGTGTGTGTGTGAGATACTCCTATACACATGACTGACAGCCTGTATAATGATGTGACACCCCTGGTGCTGGCTCCTCTATGTGCTTCCTGGTTCTGGCGCCCCTTGCAGCCTGTGTGTGTATATGAGATACTCCTATACACATGACTGACAGCCTATATAATGATGTGACACCCCTGGTGCTGGTTCCTCTATGTGCTTCCTGGTTCTGGCACATCCTGCAGCCTGTGTATGTATGAGATACTCATATACACATGACTGAGCCTGTATAATGATATGACACTCCTGGTGCTGGCTGCCAGCCTTTATGTGCTTCCTGGTTCTGGCGCCCCTTGCAGCCTGTGTGTATAAGATACTCCTATACACATGACTGACAGCCTGTATAATGATGTGACACCCATGGTGCTGGCTCCTCTATGAGCTTCCTGGTTCTGGCTCCCCTTGCAGCCTGTGTATGTATAAGATACTCCTATACACATGACTCACAGCCTGCATAATGATGTGACACCCTAGGGTTGGCTCCTCTATGTGCTTCCTGGTTCTGGCACGTCCTTCAGTCTGTGTGTATGAGATTCTCCTATACACATGACTTACACCCTGTATAATGATGTGACACTCCTGTTGCTGCCTCTATCTGCTTCCTGGTTTTGGAGACCACGCCCCCTGCAGCCTGTTTTTATGAGATACTCCTATACACATGACTGACAGCCTGTATAATGATGTGACACTCCTGGTGCTAGCTTCTCTATGTGCTTCCTGGTTTTGGCTGCCGTGCCCCCTGCAACCTGCGTGTGAAAGATACAACTGCTCCAGGATGCAGCTATGTAAATAGGAGTAAAAGTCTGACATGCTGTTACTCCTATACAATACTTGATTTCTGTGTGTTTCACACAAACACTAGCAATGCTTTACTATACATTACACCCAGACATGAGGAAGGGGGAGGGGAGAAGTAACAGGGGTGACATCCCTTTTTCTCTCTATATGCCCAGGCTCATTTACATAATAAAGAAAATATGATTTTAGAATGATTAATGTATGAATTATCTAGATAGAGGGGTGGAATCCTTGTTCAACAGGTATTGGTGACAGAATAAGTTACAGAGACCTGATGACAGGTGTCCTTTACAGTCTACAGAATTGAACTTGCAGTCCTGTGAATACTGTATGAAACATGTGAAAAGTGAATACCATTTTCATTCTGTATTGTATATTATTAGCACTATAGTATGTATATACACTAACATACAAGTGCAAACCCCTTTTGGGCCTCTTATGGTCAACTTTTTTTTTTCAAACTGTAAACGCCACAAATATCGACAATAATTCTATTGTTCAATGTATTACATTCTGCACCCAGCACAATGTAGCATAAATAACATTTTAGGTATACAAATTTATACAAGAAATTTTCAATAATAAATAGTGCTAAAATATACTTTGAATCGTCATATTTTGAGAGCCATAAATATAAAGCTTTTTAACAATAAATAATTCTAATGCTTGTTAACTTCTAGAGGAAATGTAGCTAATTTACAACTATTCTAGCATTGTTATTTTCAAACATATTTGAAAACTGAGAAATAATGCATTTGGCTCATCCTACAGGTATTTCAGAAGCAGCAATACCAATATATAGAGATGGGGGCGGGTTAACATAATAAAGCATATATTCACACCTATTTTAGTCTAATGCTGACTGATTCCCTGCCACAAAGTAATGTATATTACACTGAAGCAGTCGTATATTGAACTACTGAGTCTACTTCCATTTAGAGAGGACCACCCTGCAGGACCACCCTACAGAAACATGACCAGGTCAATGCATTTAGCTTAGGCAACTTGGACAAGTGTCATAGTGACAATGTTTTGGAGAGGCATGAATAAAATGATTCTTAAAATGAAGTTGAAACTCATTCTTAGCCTTCCTGCATACACATTATTGTAAGTGGTAAACAATGGACCGTTAATCTGTTTTGAAGGTCCGCTCACACACCAATGAAAAGATGGAATAGGACTTTCTGTAAAATTTGTGGCTCAGACAGTTGGCTCACCCATGGGGCGCTGGAAACACGAAAAACACACATGGACCAAAACTAAACTCATGTACATATAGCCTTAGCAGGTTATTTATCAGTTGTTTTGCAGGGTTTTTTTGACGCATTGAAGTTCACTGCTAAAAAAGTTGCACAGGTCTATTTGCGCCACTTCACTAATCTGGCATAAACATAGCACTACTAATAGTGCAAAAGCATGCAAAGTCAGACTCTGACTTTTTTTTACAAGTTGCAGGTTGCATGTTAACTCGAGACCCATGCTGGCATATGTGCTGTGACTTTTTATGCATTTTGCAACTTTTGTGAGACTTTTTGAAAAAAAAAAATCAAAACAGCGAGTAGAGCACATGACATTTATTAAAGGGCCAAAGCCACTTTTATGAATGTGACGGACAAAGAACTGTTGCACGGAGCCAACCTAATGATAAATAACCGCCTTAGTCTCAGAGTCATTGGGGCATGTAAGGAAAGGGGGCAGAGAGGTAGCCACCATTGTAATGTGCGCTAAGAATGTCCAGATCCAAACAACATAGCTGCATTAGGATATTAGTTTAAAGGAGTCAGAAATTCCCACCTGGATCTATGGCAAGACTGATGCCACCACCTTTAGAAAGAATAAGGGCATGTTAGAAACCTGGCTGAGCAGATCCCCCCTTTACAGTGTGGTGGTGAGAGCCATAGCCATTAACTAGTAATACAAACTATTTTACTTCTGGTAGGTAAATAATGTTGCTCCTGCTATACACATTGTATGTAATGTGCATATGTATACAGCTTCATACACCATTATGTTTAGCAGGACACTACATTTACCACAATAAATAGATTGATTTTGTGGTCACAGGAGCTAGCCATCTCTTAGCATGGGCTTTGCATGTATGAAGGGACAGCTGCTTAGATGACCACACTCCAGAGCTTGGCATTCTGAACAGCTTCAGCACAAACACGCCAGACCTGTGCAGAATTAACTGATGGGATCTTTGAAGCCTCACTAACCCAGATTAACTAAAGACCAAAATCTGTGAAATCACTATTCAATCTCCTTTTTTTCAGACTGGATGTGTCTGGTGAGGGTGAGGATAACAAGACATTTCCAAGCCATCTGCCACGTGTTTGGAGTCTGCTTCAGGAAATTAGTAGCCACACCAACTGTATGGATTTATAGCACCCTTTTAACTGTGCTTTTGCATGTCATAGTCTCCAGACAGTATGGATTATTTTTCAGCGTACATTCATGTGTTTACACAGCCTAATGTGCATAAAATGAAAATAAGTTATAATCCGACCCTCTGTACACTGATTTATAACCTTATGAAGCATAAATACATAAAAATGTACAATTCCAATAAATGAACCATCTTCAATTTGTCTATGTAAATATAAAGCTATAATAGTAATCTACATTTACTATTGTAGGTGCCCTAAATACAAAGATAGAAAAGTAAAGTTACAGATTAAAGACAGGGTCTTCCCAGCGATTGCTGATGATCGGGAAGAAAAAAGTAAATGATTTATGTAATTTATGGTCAAACTGTGTCCTCCTGGGTTAGAGACCATCTTTATAGTGTCTGGATCATAGAGATATGTCCCCAACCTGTAGATTCTAGTTTAGGACACTCATATTTGTCAATATTGCATATGGGAAGGACTTATTCAAATGGTTATCCCACTTTAAACTAAAATTATGGCTTGGAAGCTTAAACATGTTAACTCAAGTAAGTACTTTATTTTATTGAGAGAAATACAGTACATGCTGAAAAATGTGCAAAAGAACATGTGGATGAGACTCTAAAGTATACACTGCTCATAAAATGTTGAAAAAATTAACAGGTGGAATGGATGTAAAGGCTAGTGTATATCTTAGTTTATTCATCAGTTTTTGCATCAGTTATTGCAAGCCAAAACCAAAGACCATGCAGAGATAAGGTAAAACAGATAGCTTTGTGAATTAAAAAACACATGAATTTGACTTACATGAAGGCTACCTGCAAACAAATGCAGGCAAAATCGACAGATGTTAAAGTCCGTTTTTCAACCCCGATTTGCCCCATTTTTTATGGATCCTTATAAACTGTAGTCTATGAGTGATCTGAGGAAAATGGTTCTGACTAGGACATACTCTACTTATAAACAGATCATTCACATTAAAAAGTATTGTATTTCTCGTCTCAACAGCCGTACAGATGCTATACGCTAAACACTCCTTTTATGGTAGCCTATATTCTGTAAATCAAAGGATGTGGCTGGGAGGGGGCTTCTTTAAAAAAGCCCTGTACTTACCTCCATGGTCCCTCCTGGTGTCCCACGCCACCGTCTCTCCAGTCCGTGCCCCTGTTAACAAACAGCGCTGCGGATGGCCAAGGTGACTATATGTATCAGGTGCAGAGATATGGGGACAGGTGGGCATGGCCGGCCATCTCGGCTGGCTGGAAGCTGAACTCAGTGTTTGTTTACAGGGGCACAGACCTTAGATACAGCAACAAGGGACACCAGGAGGGACAAGTTTATCTTTTAAAGCAACCTCCTCCAGGCCACATAGAGGTTTTTAAAAAGTCTCTGAAACCCCTTTAAATGTTCAGATAGGCTGTTGCTATACCCTACAGAATATCACAACAATCTCCTATGAATCACAAGATAGAAACAGAATAGAGGTACATCCGCAAGTAGCAGATATTCTTGAATCTGAGGAACTGAGGATCAGTTACATTCATTTGAAGTGGCTTTTTGGTGGTAAGGACAATATCACACATTATTGGTCAATCCTTTGCATTAGTATTTGTAAGCCAAAACCAGTAGTAGATCCTGCAAAGTATAATGGAAATATTTGTATGTGTTTAAAATGCATTTGTGAATGTGGCTTAAAGTTGATCAAAATACCATTTTCCGTCAATTGACCTAGATGATGCGAGACGAAAACAGATATTTGCATATAAAAATGATTGATAAAAATGCTTGGATTATTTCTTCCTTCTTTTTTATGCGCACGTTTTTAAATTAGAAAGCACTAAGCAGCAGTACATTAAACTTAGCTGGAGGATGGAGAAGTACATGTAAGATCTAGACCACTGAATGTAAAACCATGCAGTAACAGAGCCCTAATTTACTGCAGTTGGAATAGGGTCATAAAACCCTGGCCAGATTCTTTAAAATGCCTGTAAAAGACACTTTGTGGTAAATAAATTAAAACATTGCCTATGCTCATGCTAGGAGAACATTGTGTAAAACTGTTACATTTGAGCATCATGGTGATCTGCTGTATACCAAGTGGCCTTACTCTCCATTTATAATATTAGACCAACAGTGTGATCACAGAGCCCTGTAAACTAGGAGCACATTCTATCTAACATTACAATGTCACCCACATACTGCAAGGAAATAACATCAAGTCTTGGTCAGAAATGGAAATTCTAAGGCAATTAAAAAATTGGACGGTGTAAGTGGAACAGCACCTTTTAAAGAGGAAAGCACACGCAAGCTCTCTTAATGGCTAGAAAGCATTTTGACCTGACACTGCAATTGATCTGATGCAAATTATTGAACTCGTAATCATACACATTTCAGAGTGCAAAGATATTAATTATTAATGAGGGGAAATGCAGCAAAGAGTATATGTTTTTAACAATGAATAGGCAAATTATAAGATGGATGAGGCTAGGATGTACATCAATCTTCTCCATCTCAAAATGATGACATGGTGGAGGGTACAAAAATAAAGTAATGTAGTATTTATGGTGCTAAGGTGGGGATATTTTTCTTCAATATTGCATCCCTAAAGTATTATGGTACAACTTCAATATTAAAAGTACTGAAAGACACTGAAAGCCATGAATTTAGTTTCACAAATGTTTGAATAGGTATACATAAGGAACTGCAACTTCTATCTGAAGCTTCTCAGAAACTAACATTTAAGTGCATTATTCGGGAAGATCACAGGACTCATTTTCAATCAATGCATTGCTTTATTTGTACCTAATATGATTACTTAATATTATATGAGTTATAAACAGCATAAAAATTACCCTTACCACCCAAAGATATGTACCAAATGGTAGAAAATAGGTTTAAAATATTATAAAATATTCTAAAAACAGTATCCTTTTTCGTTTAAATATGGAAATCTAGGAATGACTACAGTGAAAAGTTTTCAGCTTTCATAAAATTGTTTCACATATTCACATGCTCAGCTTCATTCACTTATAAACATGGATCAGGTACAATCCTATCAATCAAAGTGTAGAAGCACACATCAATGGCCTACTATATAGATAAGCCATTAATGTGAACCCCCTTTAAGCCTCCAGATCCTGGGAGCTAAGACATGCACTGCTGAGCTATAAGATCCTCACTGTGAAGACATGACAGTCATGAGTCATTTGCTTCAGTCTCTTAAACAGTGCAAGATTAAGAAGCCAAAAACAAGATTTATTTAGCCTTTTTACAATGACCATTGGCATCCACAGTATGAAGGTCCCCGTATCTAAGCTTACAGTGTGGATTTATTGATTGTTAATGGAGTGAGTACAATATTGTAGGCTAATGACATCTAAATTTTGAGATGAGTAAAATTTGGAGGCAGGCAGATGCCCCTATCTTCGGTGGTATGCTATCTAGAAATATACTTTTGGTGTCAAGTTAAAGATATGAATCTCATCTAGAGATACAGAAATGTAAATATGTGGTTGGAAATGCAAGCTATAGATAAAGGTCCAGTTTCTGAAATATGAGATCATTACATTTAATATTACACAAAAAACATGTTTTAGGTACCACATAACTGAAGATAAGGGTGTCTGAAGTGACACTACCCCTCCAGCCACTAAACTAGACTCTTCTCAGGCAAAACGGGATTCTTTACTGCTCATTTTCACATGACTTTGGAAGAGATTTTTTTCATAGGTAAACATGTGAGATTTCTCATAAAAGAGGGAATTCTAGAAAGGACATTTCATACCCTACCTGAGGGGGCTAGTAGAAAGTGTCCCTTTAAACACTAGCGGTAGTTTAGCTTGATAGTTAACTTTGGAACCAATTTGGCCACAATTTTTTTTAAACTATTATTTAATATTTTTTATTAAAAGTACCAGACAATAGATTGTAAAATCACACTATATATATGCCCTGAAAGCCATGAATTTAGTTTCACAAATGTTTGAATAGGTAGACATAAGGAACGCACCTCATTCAGTGAAAGGGCATGTAGGTTAACAGGTCAATGACCTAGGCGGCCTATGACTTGAGACAGCGACCTTTGACCAGGTGCCACCAGTTTTGTTTAGCTGCATGTTGCCACGGGTGTAAATACAGGAAACACAAAGTGCTAAACTTGTTAGCTACATGTTGCTTAAGGCAACTAAGGACTTCAAACTGTCAAAGCAAAATCCATATTGCTGTGAATAAACTGCAAAAGGTGCTATTACACTATCCAAGTACAAATGTATAAATAGAGAAATGAATGGCTGAAGCAAATGTGTTTGAATTTTAATTTTCAGATAAATGGATACACATCACATCAAATTTCACAATATAGAGTTATATGGCCCCTCATAGCCAGTTATTTTAAAATGGTTACATGTGCAACACCCATGCAGATGTAAAGGAGTAGGTAGGTGTTACAAAGTGTTCCTCTCCTTGTCAGGCACTGTCTGATGAGCATGAGCCTGAGACTAGGAGGTCTCAAGCATGTAAATCTTGTAATGCAGATGTAAGACCCTGCCAGGGAGGGAAGGGGTTAATGTTGTTATACAATTGAACACTCTGTAATTGCTGTAAGGAAGGAAGGTAAATAATTATAAGTTATTCTACACCAACGTGCCCTAGTGTGATCCCTGGATCAGGCTGTATACCACCAAGGGCACCCCTATCCTCCAGCACTAGGGACCCCTTCTACATACTGGGGTTGCCTGAGGGAGAAACCTACTCTGCAAGTCTCTCCCTCCAGTTTCTTGCACAAACCACCTGTTGGAGACCTGAAGGGGTGTGACTAAGCCTCCGTTCCTGTACAAGGCCGCACTAGCCAGCCA
Organism: Engystomops pustulosus; assembly: GCF_040894005.1. NCBI lineage: Eukaryota > Metazoa > Chordata > Amphibia > Anura > Leptodactylidae > Engystomops > Engystomops pustulosus. The sequence goes on along the minus strand of NC_092412.1, from coordinate 130,581,176 downwards.
CTGCAGTAATCTGGACCCTGGCTTCCTCCAGCCATCGTGGGGAATGTTGCACATGTACACAGCAACAGCTGTTAAAGGAGCTGGCCAAATATTAACATAAATGGTCTATGTGTTGGGCAACTGACCTGCACACGGATCAGGGTCCATGCCAGAAGCAGTGCTCTAGTGGTTAAAAGCCACAACTGCGGCTCTCATAGAAGAAGATGGGAGCTAAGTGGTGGCCAATATGGGGAGCATGAATCATACCCCTTCAATGATCATTCCCAGGATAGCCCTTTAAAGGATTCTTGAATAAATAAAAAAAAGTGCATTTTATACAATACATAAATCACTCCTTAAACAACGACAATTTAATAGCACTACACTGCGAACCCCAAAAAGAAGCCAAGATGCTATCAATTGGATATGATTTTATTCTACAGGACTATAAATAAATAAATTAATAAATCCCTATTCAAATAGGAGCATCATATTCCACGTCACTATATACAGTCAACAACACAGAGCACATACCCACAATGCCATGACCACTAGGAAGGATCATAATACTGATCTGACAGCTTTCAAAAACAACATTAGCATCAAGTTACCATATCAACTGATTAACCAGGGATAGCTATACATAATGCATCATGCATGGACATGCTTGAATTGACTGCTTACTGATAGCTTTTCAACTGCCCTTCTTCTCAGCCCTGAAACATATGTTTTTAATATACATCTCTGATTATACAGATCTGTGACCTTCGATGGGCTAAAGAAATTTGTACAGTTTCAGTAATTCCATGTGATATGCATGTAACCCTGTGCAAATACCTGTATATGCGAGACTTTTATCAAATTCCTTGCCATTTTATGCAAATTATAGTTGCATATAGAACAAACTTTGAGGAAAGACGGCTCAGGTGTACTCCGCAAACTGTTTGCGCATAGGGGAAGGTTTTGCATATTAGAAACGTTAACAATCCCATTGCTTTTTTAATTTAAAGAGGTATTTCCAATTCAGCAAATAAATGTTATTATTTGTATTACAAAGAGTTATGCAACTTTCCGTTATATACTTTCTGTATCAATTCCTCATGGTTTTCTAGATCTCTGCTTGCTGTCATTATATAGGAAGCTTCTATGTTTACTTCCAGTGAACACAAATCTAACGATGGCCACACAGGTGCACAGCTCGTTATATCACACAGCTCTGATTACTCTCTGTGATACTACGAGCCGTCACCTGTGTGACCATGGTCAGATTTCTGTCAAGTCAAAGTAAACATAGAAGCTTTCTATAGAATGACAGAAAGAAGAACTCTAGAAAAACTTAAGGAATTGATACATAAAGCATATTGGAAAGTTGTATAACTTTTTATAATACAAACAATAACATTCATTTGCTGAAATTTGCCTTTAAAGGGGACCTACCACCACGATTCTACCTCTAAAGGTAGAACGGGTGGTAGGTGGATGAATGGGACGTAAGGATAGCCCTTTTTGGGCTAATCCTTACGTCCCGGCTATCCTTTTGTAAACTTTAATCAGTTGATATGTTAATTTAATTAAGCAGCTACTGGGGCGTGGAGTAGCCGGACATGAGGCTACTAGTCGCGGCTACTCCACGCCCCAGTAGCCTTGTTCCTCCGCCTACCGGGTAATCTTCGGCGCGCAGCTCCTCGTAGCTGCGCGCCCTCGTGCGAATATCCTGCGTTCTGCGTATGCGCAGGACGCAGGCCTACGGGTGCGCGGCCGTAGCTCCGAGGCCGGCGCTACTGCGCATGCGCAGACGCCGGGTGCTCGGACGAGGGCGCGCAGCTACGAGGTGCTGCGCGCCGAAGATTACATGGTAGGCGGAGGAACAAGGCTACTGGGGCGTGGAGTAGCCGCGACTAGTAGCCTCATGTCCGGCTACTCCACGCCCCAGTAGCCGCTTAATTAAATTAACATATCAACTGATTAAAGTTTACAAAAGGATAGCCGGGACGTAAGGATTAGCCCAAAAAGGGCTATCCTTACGTCCCATTCATCCACCTACCACCCGTTCTACCTTTAGAGGTAGAATCGTGGTGGTAGGTCCCCTTTAACTCTACTACATTGTCCATGTCCTAAGCCACATATATGTGAAAACAAAATTGTAAAGGTCTGTTTTCTCATTTGAGCTTTAATATGCCACAAGCGACTGTAGGGGACACGGTGAATAATCTACCGCACTCTGGACAGCAAAGTGACGGATTATCAAAATTTTCTGGTCTATTAGATATTTCAATGTTACTTACTTAGCTTTCTACAGGTCAACTGGATCATACCTCTTATCCCTTCAAATACCCTTTACCCTTTTAGACTTTTAAAACACTGGAACATTGATTTCATGCCAATCTACCACATTTTTTTTTACAGGGGGGAGGGTTGATTTAAAGATTTAAAGTACTTCTATCCCATCACACTATAAGTTTTTACCTGTATTTCAAAATAAATTAACTTGACATGACCATGAGCCATACATATTGTTGATAAATTTGTAAAAAGACAGGACAGAAAAGCATTCACCACATAGTAGTGTCTGTCTATGTAATTCCTGCCCTCCAACTGAATCATATCAGATATAAAACAAATGAGAAACACACAGACACACAATTCAGTTTTCCCTATTGTTAAAAAAGGCCTTTTGACTTGATGTGGTTTCTCTGTTGCAGAGAGACAATCAAATTATAAAAACAGGGCGCCATGCTTTTAGCTTATGGCTTATGTCCTCAAATGTTTGTTGTCGGTGCAAAAACTTTGATACAATCGAACTTTGTAATGTGTTCATCCATCTCTTTGAAACATAAATTCGATTATGTGTAATTTCACAATTTAGTTCATAACTCCGGCTCTGATTTAAATTTCCAGTTGCAGGCACAGACCTCTGCTTGAGAATTATGTATGTGTAAAAGAAGCTTTGACATCTCTAATTGATTCGATTTACACTGTCCAAGGAAAGGATACCAGCGATTTGTGAAAGAATTTTCTTTTCTCCCTTGCTTACATCCCTCATTTGCCATCTTAATTAAATTAAGGGGAATAAGGACTGTTTGACCGATGGATGAACCATATTTTTAACTGAGGACAATTCTATTTAAACTAGAGTATATCAACTCCTGCAACTGTCAGCTAGCTCGCTTCCGACCCCTAACTTTTATATCGAAAGGTCAGCCTTTGGCCACAGACAAGAAAAGTACAGTGAATCTCAAAGAAAATCTTGTGAATATGAAAAGCTTTTCATGGTCATGTGTTTTTTCCTCATAACGTCTCATTAACACTTTCTGTGCTCAAAAGCAATAGAAACATCTTGTTTCGAAAAAAAATCAGCCCATAACAACTTTTTTCAACAGTACAACTATTTCTTCCAGCCATGCATCAGATTTACTAAAAGACAACAGTCTATTAGTAAATCTGGAAGTGCAATCGGCCACCAGAATGAAATCTGAGGTCTGACCTGGGAGAGATTTCAGCTGGAGTCTCCATTGGTTTTATAGTAAATATGCACAGATTTTTTGCAAAGGATGTGGGCACTAAAATAGAAACTGTCTCAGATTGTTAACAAGAATTTGTAAACAGTTTGTTAACAAAATGCAAACACTTTGTTAACGAAACCCAATTTGTAAACAACATGTCAACACACCCAATCTGATAGTAAATATGCTCCGTCTATCTGGCCCACCCACTTTAGGAGAAAGATGTTGTGTGCCAGAAATTGCGACTATTTTCATGCCTTGCAGAAAGCTAGTGGACAAGGCATAGTAAATAGAGAGAAAGATAAATAGATAGAAACTTTATTGATTCCAAGAGTGAAATTCAAGTGCCTCAACATCAGTCATAGTTACATACAGGTGACAACTACATACCATATGTGTACTTGTAAACGTCTTGGATCCGGAACGGACCAGTGTGCTGATTAAAAGGCAAAAGGAATTGAATCCAGCGTATGCAACCGTGAATTGCATTAAAACTCCATCTTTATTCTAAATACATAGTCCATTCAATAAAAAGAGTCATAACATAGGTTGCTACATGAAAAGTGGTGCAGCCATACAAGGCCAACACATTTCCAGTATCATTCGACAATCTTACTCATAGCCATGACTGTGGTATTGTTCTTATATGTGTTATCCATGGCCCCCTTCCTTCTAAAATCAACTTTTAAAACTATGCTAATGAGTCTGAAGGGCAGAACATGTCTCACCCAACCCCTGCTCTCTCCCTCCTCCCTCTGCCTGTGTAATCTAGCAGCAGCTGGAAGTGATGGTGGAGGGGAGGCTTGCTCTGCTCATTTTAACACCCTGTGAAGCTACAGTACTGAGGGGCTCTAGAGAGACACACCTTCTGGCTCATTTGAATAATCCTGAAAGAATAATTTTAAAGGGAAGGATGCAATGGATAACAAATATAAAAAGATTACCACTGTCAGAGTACATGGAACTATGAGTAAGGGCCCCTGGTTTATCATGATGAATTCTGATGGTAGATATCCTTAAAGTACCAAATATATTTTAGGTCAAACAACATGATGATGACAAAGAACCCAATGTATAGATCCACAAAACTATATGCCCAGATAATTCTCTCTCTTTAAATTATTTATAATTAGATCTATATATTTTTGAAACATTTGAAACAATAAACACATAGGACAAGCACCAATGAACAGAAATCCTCAACAAGTCAAGGAATGTACAGGAGAATTTTGGTTTTCTTATAGGTAACCTAAGTCTTGCTTTGCTAGACAATTAAGGCTGTACTTTGACAGTGGGCACAGGCCCCTAATATAGCCTTTGAATGATGTCCTGCCACAGAGTTGTGTTAATGACCCTGCAGCACTAGGCAGATCCTGTCCTTCTGCTTTTTTTCTCACTGAATGATTTCCCTAAAGCCAAAAGCTGGGCAAAATGCCACTAATACTGCCGTAAAACTCCTGCTGCGAGAGAGGGGAGGCAGGCGACTGGGGGTTAGGAGGTAATCAAGCTTACAGATTAAGACTCGCTAAAGCTATAAGATCAGCACGGCTCAGGGTGTTTATTAACCCTTCCAGCACAGGTGCTTGTTAAGCCTGACAACCCTATTTCTTATTTGTCTTTAGACAACAATTGTTATTATTTGTAGGAAAAATTGCAGTCTTCAAATCAGGCAGAGACACATCTCTTACTTTGCTAATGGAGAATGAAATATGTTTTGCAGAGATGATGATGATGCACGTCATGCAAATATGTTTGTATAGACAAGCTATATGAACAGTTTCATGCATGAGCTAATCCATGAACTAATGAGAGTTCAAGGAAGCCTTAGCTTCCTATCGATACAGCCACACAAAGAAAGCTATGCTCTGATAACATTTTTAACATGAATAAATTATGTCAGCAAAGTTCTGGTCTCATTAAGTTTGCAGAGGGCCTTGTGTACAGACTTTATCTAGTGTGCCAAAACATCTCCCAGTGCACAAACCAGTTCAAAGGATGGTTCCAACTATTAAGGAAAGTTGGGGGGTTCTGGAAGGGGTTAATGCCCATTCCTGCGCGGCTGCCGGTTGCAAGAGCTAAAGAGCTGCATTAAATGAAAGTCTGAGCGATTATTATTTCTAAACACAAAGCAAATATAACTATGCCAATGCTTGATTAAAAAGCAACAGCTGTGTGTCGCGGCACATTTTCCACTAATTTGCAGGGGGGATTTTCACGGAGAATGGTTTGTGCTCACAGCTTAATTTGCATATAGTGCGCATATGACAGTATGACAGTTGTTCTAATTACACTGCTGTTTGTATGCCTCAGCAACGTATAAGTGGATTTGAGTATGTCTATATCTATCTATCATATACATATATATACATAAACACTACCGCTCAAAAGTTTGGGGTCATGCAAACAATTTTGTGTTTTCCATAAAAACTCATACTTTTCCTTTTCAAATGAGTTGCAAAATGAATATAAAATATAGTCCAGACATTGAAAAGGTTTGAAAATAATAATTTCTCCTTTGCCTTTATCCAAGAATGCTTCCTTTGCTGCAATTCCAGCATTGCAGACCTTTGGCATTCTAGCTGTTAATTTGGTGAGATAATCTGGAGAAATTTCACCCAATGATTCCAGAAGCTCTTTCCACAAGTTGGATTGGCTTGGTGGCCACTTTTTGAGTACCATACAGTCAAGCTGCGCAAAAGGGTTGAGATCTGGTGACTGGGTTGGTCATTTCCATTACAGATAGAATACCAGTTGCCTGCTTCTTCCCTAAATAGTTCATGCATAATTTTGAGGTGCACTTTAGATCAATGTCCTGTTGTAGGATGAAATTGCCTCCAATCAAGCGCTGCCCACAGGGTATGGCAGGGCATTGCAAAATTAAGTGATAGTCTTCCTTATTCAAAATCACTTTGACCTTGTGTAAATCTCAATTTTCACCAGACCATCACATTACCTCCACCATGCTTGACAGATGGTGTCAGGCATCTTCCAGCATCTTTTCCTTTCTTCTATGCGACCAAAAATCCTCAAACTTATCTTTCCTTTTATTAGCCGGTCTCAGATATGGCTTTTTCTTTGCCAATCCGCCCTGACGGCCAGCATCCTGGAGTAGCCTCTTCACTTTAGAGGTTGACACTGGCGTTACTATTTAAAAAGCTGGCAGCTGAGGACCTGTGAGGCATCGGTTTCTCAAACAAGAGACCCTAATCTACTTGATGATGCAAGTCATGCAAATATGTTTGTATAGACAAGCTATAAGAACAATTTCATGCGTGAGCTAATCTATGAACTAATGAGAGTTCAAAAAATGCCTTAGCTTCCTATCGAGCATTGATTAGGGACAGTAATGACCTATCCATGAATTCATAACAAATATTTCATTTAGCATAATCCCCATAAAAAACTATAGCAAAGCAAATGGTAGCAATGTGTGAAGGGTGATTGTATAAGTAAAACCCACCATGAGGCTAGAAAGGGCTTAATTGATTTTATTGTACACTGCCTGAGCCTACTCCATAGTGGACTAGGACTTCATCTAACCTCATTTCAATTGATTTTCACTGATAGGTTTCTTTAGTGCGTCCAAGACTTAAGTACTAAACTAATAGAAGGATAAAGGTCTTTGTAATACAGATTCTGAAAATAATGTCCACACATAATTTTAATGGAATAAAATGGCATGTTCTGCAGTTACCAAAATGACAAAAAAGCAGTAACGAGGAGTGTGGCTAACATGAGCTAATCTGCTAAGAAAAATATCTGCAATCTCAATTATTTTTAAAAGCTTTTGCCATTTACTGTCTACAAAGAAAAATGCATTTCATCTTTTCAAGGGCCTAGCCATCGATGGAATCAAAAGGACTACAGTAGACGTTTTCTCTGGAGATCAGCTCACAGACTAGGAGGTGAAATGCCTATTGTGGACTTTAAGCTGTCTTCTCAATTCCAAAGAAGAACAGTGCAATTCCAAAAGAAACAAAATGACCCATAAGAAAAACTAAAAATGAGCCCTTAAATATAGTTATTCAATACACATTGCCATCCCTAGTACCCTATATGAAAAAGGGATATTTGTTATGAATTTACATTACTCTAACCCGCAAAACCACCTAACCATTGGGAGACGTAGGTGGTTGGGGCTTTGGCCTCCTCTGTGATCTACAGATCTCCTTCTAAAAAGTAATGTTGGTGCTTACTCCCAGTGAAAAAAAATGATCAGTTCTTATAACAAGAATGTGTGTGCCTATTATATGAAAAGGGCACATTTTTATCGCATCTTCTTATCTTCCAGATTATTACATCAGGAAAGTGATAACTAGTGGATCTATAGGTATTACTGCTAGAACAAAGATCATGGTGGAAATTGGGCAGCCCACCCCATTGTGTCTTTAGCATGCTGAAATTAAGAACTGAATACATTTCTTACAATGCAAGTATATTAAGTATAAAGTAGCAAGCCAGCAACCTTTGTTCCCTTTATAGTGCAGTATGGTAATAACATACAGGTTCTTGGGTTTATACTACCATATCATGTGCCCGCTACTTTGCTTCAATCTTTCTTCACCATAGAACACATATACTGACGGTTTTAAGAATTTAGATTACCTCTGACTATTGTGCACCTTTCAGTAGCTGTAACATGCAGGAAGAGTACGCTATACACTTGGGTCTTCTTATTATGCAGGAATTAAGATTATAATGTACGTTATGGCACAGAGGCATCTTCATTATAAATGCAAACCTCTGTGGAATTTTCTGAACTGCCGATGACCTTGCAGTGTGTCAAGTCTAAAATCGTAGGGCAGCAGTCACCCTCTCCTACACAGATCCTGTGCTGCAACATTTATCAGCTCCTTTCCTTGATCTGTGAAGCACATCACATGTATTTTCTAATCTATTTGCACCCCCCCCCCCCCAACCAATCATATGGAGCTGGGACTTCCAACAGAACTTGCAGAAATGAAAGGCAGTGGGAAAAGTTCTCATGTATGGTATTCATTAGTGATTCAGAGACACAGACGTCAGAAGAGTGATTAATCATTTACTTGGTGTCTCACAAACAAAATTGGTCTTTTAGATGAGTCTGAAGTATTTGCATGGCACTACACTGCTTGTCTGCCAGCCTGGACAATTGAAAAAGGTGTCAAGGAGGATTCCAGACTTGGCAAGAACTGCATTTTCTATAGACAATATGAAGCGTTTTTAAACTGCCAAGCAAAATCTTCATCTTGTAATATATCAAAGCCATGTACAATCAGAAAGATCTAAAAATATTTTAAAAATGTTACTTAAAATTTCTTTCTATGGACTAAACTTTACCGTACTTAATTACATTTTTAAATTAGGTTTTTCCATCACTGCGGTGCTGCAGTCCTATCAATGATTACTTCCCGGAGTGATGATGATTTGGCAGAACAGTCCCTAATTTTCAGAGACTTTTCCAGAAAATTTAAGCAGGTTCTTGATAAAAAAGGGTTCAGGGCTTATGAAAACCAATCCCTAAGTGGAATGCCCTACAAATCAGTAGACAGTGCAAGGGATGGATTAATTCTGCCAAGCTATTTTACCAACTATAAAAATATATAAGACTCTTAATATAACATTTACCAGAGTGATCAATTTAATCTATTCAAACTATGAGAAAATATAACTGACAAAATAATTTTCAAGGCTTTTACTGCAATACCTCTATTCATTTGCATATCAGTAGTTGTGGTAAGTAGGCCATGCTCACTCTTTAGATTTAGCTTTTCCTTCTCTTGAGAAACCACTCAAATTTTTTTGTACAACTAATACACATACTTAGGGCATTTTATTAGTTTTTGGTACAACAACAACTGGTTATATAACACGCCCAATATTTAGATATATAGGGGGATATTTATCATACGCTGGCGCTCGTGCCCCGCCGCTGCAAATTCGCAGCCCGATACATGAAGAGGCTTCTGCCTCTTGATGTATCGGGCTGCCAGTTGCGCAGCGTTTATCCTACGCCAGGCAACCGGCGACTTTTCACGTATGAAAAGTCGCCGGCAGCAGCGAGTGCGCAGGCGCGGGGACAGTGACGCCCCGCGCCGGCTCACTCCCGTCCGGCCGCGCCCCCCGCTCGGCCGGCCGCGCCCCCCCTTCACGCCCCACTGGCGTGAAGGTGGCAGATTGGGGAAAATAATCGCAAAAGCTAGCAATAAGCTAGCATTTGCGATTATTTCAGGGCCTCTGCGCCACTGGCGGTGCGCAGAGGTCCTGATAAATATCCCCCATAGACTTAAATATAGAGTTGATTGATGATCACATTTTACTTAAAAAGAGTTGTTTTGTGTCTGTTCAGTAATCACATTTGAAATCAAGGATTGGCCGAGATATGTTATATGCAATGTCTTCAAGAGGAAATTATTCCTATACAACATATGGTATAAATAAAGGCACTGCAGGGCAATGATTAGTATTTTTGTGTACAGTTCCACTTATATTGTGTCTTTGGTAGAATTTTTGTTGTCTAGACAGGCAGTGCAGCTATTTGTGCTTTTTGTCTGGTACAATAAATGGGGATACAGCCTTAAGTAAATAACTGCATTTATCCACCTCCTCAGCTGAATATTATCTTGCTAGCCAGATGGACAGAAGCTCATAGAGGATTTAGGTTATAATTCTAGAAGTTCTTTAAAGAGTAGTTAGAAAGTAATGAGCAGAGTCAAAACAGATAGTGACTGAGAGTCACGCTCAGACCATTGGCAAATATCGGCCATTTGGAATGCTTTGTGCAGTGCTGCGTAATCTGTAGGCGCTATATAAATAAAGAATTATTACTATTATTATTATTAAAAAAGTGGCCTACATGTTCCATTGAGCATTACACGATCAGGTAAAATGGAACATATACCAGGAGTTCTCTGAATTACAGAAAATGTGCTCATAATGCACGATGTGAATACAATTCATTCAGAAACCCAAAAACCCTAAGAGACCAGCAGTGACACAAAAATGACAAGCTACTCCCTGACCAACAATGCTATTCACCCCACATCAACCATGAGATTCAATGCATACCACGAATATACTGCTTATCAATCTAGCTGGCATGATGATGTATGGGCTCATGGCAATACCTAGCAGCTGGGGTTTTTAAGCTGGACCATTTCTTGTAATAGGGTAATAAGGTGAAGTCACTTTTTTAACTAGATGAAAGATGAGTAATGCACGTCACATTTATTCAGCAGAACAGATTAGCCTCAAATGATCCAAACTGTGAAACGGCCAGATGTCTAAAATATCTCCTTTTACTATCTCTCTAATCGGAGATGTGCTTAATGTGCAGCACTAAAGGTGCCTACTGTGGAGTATTTACTGTATATTTGTAAAGTGCTGGCAAACAAGCCCCAGCTGAAATAGATGTAGACATGAACAGCATAAAACTTCCAATACATGTAGAAATGCTTCAAACATTTATATGGCGGCTGCTGACCACAATTTGGTTTATTTCCTCTACAAAAGGCAGTATAATCGAGTTAGAGCATAACACTGATTCCTCTTTGTAGAGAAGAAATATAATTAGGCTCCATTTATTACAGAAAGCCCAGGCAGTGTGTCTGTAACTGGCAGCTTTCTTTGTAAAGATCACAGTGAAAGATTTAGCTCTTATGTTATATGGCATGACAAGGTGTCGGGGAAATGGCACATGTGCAGGATGTTGTGCATTCTAAATGGAATTCACCATACCACTCTCTGGGCCAGCCACCGCATTACTAAATGCAGCAGAACAGACACATTGTCACAAACAATACAGATGCGGGCTATAATAAATAGTGAGCACCTAACATGCACAGAGAAAATCAAAACCATGGACTGGGTTCTTGGGTGTGAGATGTGAAGTACACAGGGATTCACTGGAAGCATATGCACTTTTATGGTTTAATGGGAATATCTGGAATTTTAAAATCTCTGTATTTTTACTTAAAATGGAATAAAAATACTGTATTTTACTATTTCTACTTAATTCCTGGTTATTTCTATTGGATTATGTGTTCCCACTTTACTACAGTAAAGTTGAACTGCATAGTTTTTTAACGTTTGGAAACCTAGAATTCCCATGTATATGCAGCAAAAAAGGAATAGGCTATGAATGACAGAGGTATTCTACTATACTCTTGATGCTATGCTGTTAGAGTGTTGACCTTATAATTTATTATGGGCAGGTAGAGCCCCAATACAACGCAAATCATTTCATTATATATTATATGGCAACAATTTTCTACGCCTGTGTGCTAGGGGCCTCTGACCGCTTAAAAGAAGCATCTTAACTTAAATGACACATGTGTAAGCTGATAGATAACAGTACCTATCTCACCAACTCAACCAGCCTTACATAACCTGTTCCCTGTCCATGGTACTGACTGGTGGGGTTATGAAATCTGCTGTCTTTTCCACAATTACAATCTGCTAATCATACACAAAGTATTCTTTATTGACTAGGATGATACTTAAAGTGTTACCATGAAAGCAGTGACAATGTAGTTGGTTTACTTGGTACCATGCATTATGCACACAAACTTTGGTGAAATTCTGGTGTACAATGTTAAACCACCCCTTACCAGATGCAGTAATAAAAGGATCTAAAACACATAATTACAAACAAACTGTATAATAGTGTACATAATGTGACATTTATTTTAAATATGTTCCATATGAGATAAATATTCATTCTAATGTTCATTATTACTTTATGTTTTAATGATTTATATGAGCTTTTAGACAAATTAATCAAGACTTCTCTCCAATAAATGTCATAGTTTAGAGAGAAGAACCATTGTGATAAGCGTTCTCTGTAGAGATTTTCCAAGAGTTTCCATTATATCCGCTATTATGTAAACTGAGAAGATATTGCAGCATATATTAGGTAGCCCTTGGAAGGATTTCCGTTGGCTGAGAAAGTTACATTTAAAGAGTTTATACAACTTCTATAATAAAAACGGAAATAAATATAGTAATCACCTGGTTATCCTGGTTGTCCTGCTGTCAGTTTACAAGTAGCCAGTAATCTGTATAAAAGCTGCGGCAGATCGGTATGCTTTGACTATGATACCAGTAGTATGTCACATTACCAGTGTAGCCACTGATTGGCTGCAGTGGTCATACAGTGGTTGCTTGTGAACAAAAAACTATAGGAGAATCACTACTGAGATATATATCAGGGGAAGATTTCTTTCTTATGCTTGATAAAATTTTAGATGTTTTTGTTGAATTTATTTTAAATTGGGAAATTACTTTAATATTCTATTCATACAGCATCCCTGAGCCATCCCCTTGCATCTGTTACAAATGCTGTTAAAATTAATTTGCATACAGAACTACCCAATGTTGATAATTAAAGCTGTCTTGGTTAATTATTGTACATAAAAGTCAAAAACAAAAAACAAGAGAAAAGTTCCATTGTGAAGTTAAAAGTGTGACGGCATAATTTTTTAAAATCTGACTAAATTGACAGCAGCTGCTTATCTAAATTAACTCCCGACGTACTGTAAAAGAGAGACATAGAACAATCATTAATGGGATAAAGAAAAGGGATAGTTTATCAAAGTCAGTAAGTTGTTAATTACAATAAATGAAGAAATATTAAGACCTGGCTGCTTCAGTTGACCTGCCTTTGAATCAGCAGACAAATACATCAAAGTGCTTGTATACAAAAAACCCCACTGGTAAAATAAAAATTATATTCCAGTCACCACTTATCAATTACAGCCATAAAGCTGCTGGGTACAATATAAGCAAATTCCCACTGGTTCCAAAGCAACAGCAATATGCTACAAGGGTGATCAAGAGAGACCCCCTACATTACAGTGCCTGTTTCACTACCAAAACCTAGGACACATTAAGCTGCTGGATTTAGCAATTTTACCAATAAGGAGGACATTTAGGCAAAATATAGCATTAAAATAAAGGGAACCTGTGTTTTTGCAGCATAAATTGGCCTAAGCATTTATAGCATCAATAAATGACTTTTTATGGTGCCCCTTTCTAGGCTGAATAACCAAGTTATAAGTTTATAAGTTCAAAATTTGACACTTGCAAATTTAATGTAACTAGGTACAATGGAAGGGTGCATCGTGCTATTCTTCTCATGTGAAATGTAATAACAAAGTAGTGAAAACCACTACAAGGAAGCAAAAGGCTGAATTTTACATGCTACTTTAAAGGACATCTACCACCAGGATGAAAGACTGAGGGGCTCCAGGCTCTATTAACAGCTATGGAGCCAGGAGCCCCTACGGCTAATATGCATACAGTCCTTCATCCTAGTGGTAGATGCTGTTCTTAACCGATAAACAAGCTGATAACAAGACAGGTGACATACATCTTCAAATTAACGAGAGTTGAGATGTAGTAACCAAGTCTGACCACTACATAGGGAACAGAGCTGTCTGCTTCCTGGTCTATTTTTTGTGCTCCGACAGTTGAGAACAACTGATCTGTAGGGGTAACTGCAGTCAGAATCCCACCAGTCTTATATAGATTACCTACTGTAGAGATAAGTCATCAATACTTTTAGTCCTGAAAACCCCTTTAGGCCACAGATGTGTTGTCCACCCTTGACATAATGTGAGTCTACTCAAGTGCTATACACTGGATTCCAGCATAAATATAACATATAGCACATCACTTGATAAATGCACACCAGTGCCTCTTCTACACGGGCTCGCAATATTTTTACTGTGCCTCAGGAATACATAGACACACAACTGCACTCTCTAGGACGCCAAGTACGAGAAAAATCTGAAGCATAATAAATAGCTAACTATAAATAGTTTACCAAATATCAAGGAAGTTATTGCGGAAGGCTATAAGGACTTAAGTCTTATGAGGTCATTTCATTCATTCAAAGGTTAAATTACAACCTTTATTTTAATAAATAAAAAAGGAAATCTGGAGGTTTATGTATCAAGGAAATGTAGAGATCAATTGATTACAAGAGTGGCATTTTCATTTGACATCTGCTGCTATTAATAATGTATAGAAAGTACTTCCATCTTAACTTTCCCAGCGTACACCGGCTTCAGCCTTATAAAATTCTAACAGGAGTCAGAATACACATAAGCACCTTATTACAGAAAACGTTTAGGTTACTTAGCCCAACTTACAGTAAAAGAAGACAACTATTCTACATTGATATCATGACATTGGTTTATGTTAGAAAAAAAGGTAAAAAAAACCTCCACCAAGAAAAAATTTCCATTTTAAGAATACACCAATCTGAAAATAAATGCCTCTCAACAAATGTTGTGCTTTTTCTAGGATGATCTGTAATCTGCAGGGGAAGGATACGAATCATGAAATCCTTGGTGCCTTCCTTAGTACCAACCAATGACAGAATATCAGAACAAATACCTCATACTCTCAAGTATGTTGGGGGGGAGAGGGGGGAGTTTCTTTTTTATCCATGATAGTTAGGAACTTCTCTGCATACCCAGGTAAAAGTTTGACCAAAATTGGGGTATGCAACAGGACATTTATCCCAGGCACACCAGTAAATCTATAGTATAGCTGGAAAAAAAAGAATCAAGGTCCTGCATTGGCCCAAAGACCAGATCTCAACTCAATTAAAATGTTGAAACTGTCCACAGACCTGAAACTGTCAGGGGGATCTGGGATTCCATACCACACAAAAGGCCTTTAGTCCCACGGGTGCACCTGTGCTTTAATGTCCCAAATTGGACTCTATGGGGCACATTTACTTACCCGGTCCCTGCGCGATCCCCTATCCGGACTGTCTGACGAGGATGAACTTTGCCATGATTCATGAAGATCATGCGTCTGATTTCCTGCATGTGTCGCTTCCCCGGTCGGGTCCGCCAGAGTTCACCTTCTTCTTCCTGGTGCATGTAAGTGCTTGGCTTGCGACACATATTTAAATGTTAAATCCTGCGCGTAGTCCGAATCCGTTGGATCGTCCGAAGCCCCCCCCCCGATTTGTTTCACGCGAAAGCCGGCCCGATTGCGACACATGATTGCACGGAGCGATCCCCGAAAAAAGTCGGGAAAACTGATGAAAATGCGTCCCCCCAATATATAGCCTTCCAGCCCCCCTCTAGTATTTAGCCTGCCAGCCCCAATATAATCCTGTAGGAAAAAAAACTAAAAGTGTTCTCACCTTCCGATACCCCCCGTCAGGTCCTCTACTATCCATCGGGGCTCCGATGCCATTAGAATGTCAGCGTGCGGCTGACATCTTGACACCTACGACGGACCGCGCATGGAAACAGAGCTGATGCTGGGGCCGCGATGGAAAGAAGAGGACCTGCCGGGGGCGTCAGAAGGTGAATACACTTTTTTGGGTTTTCCTTGACTCCAGTATAAGCCGAGTTAGGGTTTTTCGGCACATTTTTTGTGCTGAAAAACTCGGCTTATACTTGAGTATTTACGGTAATCCAAGGAAGAGGCAGAACTCCTAGTTGAAATCAAAAGGAGGGTGTCTTTATTCCGTTGTACAACATTATAGTGACACAGCACCATTTTCAAGCATTGAAAAGGAATGGAATGGACTCCCTGGTTTTGATCTCAACTGGGAGTGCCGCCTATTCCTTGGGTTTTTATATATTTCCCTCCAGAACAATGTGAGAGACTGAGAATTGGCATTTTGGCAAAAAATAATGTTACAGTGGAATCTGTTGTGGGACATTCATAAGAGGTTGTATTTACCAATTTGTAATAATTTCATATTATTAAAAATAATCACTTTATATACTATGGGATCATAAAACCAAGGATGCAAAGAGTGTACCTTCTTTTTCTCATGCCTGTATATGTATATTAATGGAAAACTATGCTATACATAAAGTGTTCACATTTGAATGTTAGATCTTAATTTTTATTAACCTTTTGGATATTTTTAGAGAAAAAGCTTGTGCGGTCTTGAGTGCTTTTGTTGCTGTTAAAAATTACCAGAACCCTGACTTGATTTGTCACAACGTATTGGCTATCAATTGAAATGGAAGGCTTGTTGCGTGTGTGAACAAAGACGAAAGGGATGAGTTCTTTGTCTGTTTTTTATGTAAGCATTTTCTTTGGGGAACACAGGAAATACACAAACTGAGGTTAGGATTACAAAGATTCACGATCTATAAAGCTCAAAGGCAAAATCTGTAAAATTGGGACTTCAAGTTAGTATTATTTTGTAAGGAAATGTACTTTGCACTTCTCTCCTTCGATGTACTGGGAAAAAGGGAAAACAATATCATAGAAAAGAAAATCGCAGCTTGGAAGAGAAAAGCGGAATTAAAGCAGAAGTAGGTATGTAAAGTAGATGGATGAAGACAAGGTCTTCCAGCATCAGGGGAGTTGTTTAAGAAGAAACAGTGTCTGTTTGTGGCCAGCGGTAATCCTTTCCATTCAATAGAGTTTGCAGCTTGCTGATTCATATGATTGCATGCTGGCGCCCTACTGCCGAGGCCCTCCACTGAAATTAAATCCACTCTCTTCAGTTATAAATTATAATGCTCTATAAACAACACTCCCACTGGGAAAAGCGAAGAAAGGGAGAGAGGAAGGGAGGGGAAATGACTGCCTTGCAATACTAGCATCCAATCATTATTCCACAAGGCCGGCAGCAGTGAAGGAGCATGGAAAAGCTTTTCTGTCCCTTCCAGCCAGGATAGAGTTAATGCCTTGCCACTATCCAGGTCTGAAATGCATGCATCTGACAGCACGCTGATGTAATTTATATGTTGTTTGATGTTAGAGTAGAGAAAGGGAAATGTGGATAGTAATGTGAGTCAAAAAGGAAGAGAACTTGGAAGCCAGTGAGCTTGCATGAAAGAGGAAAGCCAGGCAGCATTTTCCACAATGATTTTAGAAATATATCAATGAGAACATCTCAGCTGACCCGAAGGAATATGACTTCGGTAGGAAAAAAAAAATCTGGAAAACCGGTTAAATGCTAATTGACCTAACATTTGCATTCTTTATTTTAACCCTTTCCACTTAACATTCAGTATTACACCAAGAATGGAATAATGAAATCCCTGTGTTAACGCAAGCCTTCAATAACAAGCAGTTAAGTGCATCTGAGTTCTCCGCCACATGCTGCATACAACATCCCACATACTGCTGGCACTATGTTCGGATACATTTATTCTTATTAAGTATTTATAATCCAAACTCTTCCAAGACTTGTAAAGGTAATTCTGTAAAA